>NW_018397260.1:9059320-9269115 GCF_002168275.2 Theobroma umbraticum | reverse complement strand
TTTTAAATACTTTATATCTAAATATTTTTTGATTAGTTTGACAATTTAGATTCAAAATTATAATTTAACTAATAGAAAATAATATTGTATGTTAAATAATATTTTAAAATTATGATTTTTTTATTTATTTTATAGATATATTATTTAATTATTTGATTTTTATATTTAACTTTATATGATTTGTAGATGTTTATATTTAATTTTGATTAATAAATAAAAACTTATCATATTATTAATTAGTGAACGTGATAATTTACTAAACAAAATCACATTTTATTAATTTTAATATTTTAATTTTTATAAATGAATAGTAAGTTTTAACAAATTTTATAATTTCAGATAAATAACTTGAAAAGATGTTTTTTAAAAAAATCTCATAAATTTTTTTTAAAGAATCTCATAAGACTTAAATCTCAAACAATAATAATAAAACTCAAATGATAGTATTCAATAATGTTCTTCAAAGTAAAATCACTTTAAATTTAATCTAAATATTATTTCAATAAATTATTTATCAAAATTTTTTTTTATCATGTTAATGACATCACCTATAAAAATTTCTAGGTCCGCTCTTTTATCATCGTAGTAACCCGCCTGAGCAGAGCCCAAGCTGACGTTACTCACTTTACGAATAGGCAGCAGCGCCGCCGCAGAGAAAACGCCCACCTCCCTCCTCTCCTTTTCTCTTCCCAAAACTTAGATAAAGACCCAAACAGGAAAATAAATTAAAGCGGAAAACGAAAATAAAACAGAGCAGAAGTGCCGAGCTCAAACTCTTACCTTAATATAAGAACCGGCTTCAAGCTTTCAACCTGTTTAGACAAAACCGAAACTCGAACGTAAATTTAAAAGGTTCCAGAAATGCATGGAAAAATTAAAAAAAGAAAGAAAGAAAGAAAGAAAGAAAGAAAGAAATGGAAATTGTATTATACTTCAATCATATAGAACTTCTATCTCCTTTCAGGCTCGAAGAAAGCAAACACCTCTCTAATCTAGGCCATCACGATTAACTTGTTTGACATCAAATTCATTTTAATCACCGAGAAACATATACAAAAACGTAAGAACAACGGTTTCATTTACGATTTTCCTTCACTTTCTTATCAACCAAACAAAACAGAGAAAAGAGAAAAAAGAAAACTCAAAACAATCAAAAACAGAATCACGAGAGAGTGTAAACCCACAGCTGTCAAACAAAATTAATACTTAGAAATAAAAAGGATGCAGAACTTAAAAAAAAAAAAGGGGAATTCTAACCTTGAAGCGATAGGAGGAAGGCAGTGACTCGGTGACTCAGTTTGTTATTTTGCTCAATCACTACTCGAAAACAGGAAGGGCTTTGGGTCCTATTTATATTATACGTGAAGGGTTCACTCAACTACAAAAACTAACCAGGGTTACCCGCCCACAGTTAACAATGTTGATCGTCCATTTTTATGCAAGGAAAAAGGAGCATTCATCACAAGGAAGTGTACGACGTGGCTCTCCGTCGTTGGCTGAGCTCATGCAATCCGGTGGAAGCAGAGGGAGTTGTCAAAAGACTTTACTTGGGCCGCCAACCCACCAGGAAGCTTCCTCTTTCCCCTTAATTGAATTGAAATACGCCTTTAAATTTGTTTTTGACGAAGTCAACTCAAAATTTACATGGGTTGCCAACTCTGTCATTGGCTGATTGCTACCATGCAATGAAACAACTTATTGAAAATAAAATTAATGATATTAAGTAGAAAAGTAAGAGAAATAAATACAAGATAGTTAAACTTAAAATATCTTACCTCAAATTACTAAATATTTTTTTTATAATTTATCCTTATATTAAAGCATAAATATTAAGAAATCTTTTTTAATAAATAACACCAAGTCAATTTACCAATAAAACTTAAATCATTACCAACTTTTGGCATCAAAGTGAATCCATTTTTTTATTTAATTTATTGTTTACATTATATAAGCATAAAGAGTATTTACCTTTCTAAAACTTATGCTACTTTGTTTTATGTCTAAATTGAAAGACTATTTTAAAGTTTTAATGTACTTAACATTACCAGCTAAATCATCAAATTCTAACACTTAAGTCATGATCTATACATTTATTTAGGTAAAAAAAGTTATTCTAAATAATGTTCGTGAATAATTGAATAAACGAAAGTAAATTAAAATCTTGAATTTTTCAGTTTTATATATAGAGGAGAATAAATGGTTTCAAATTACTCCCTAAATTTCTTCGAATTAAGGTGGTAATAGTAATATAGTACTAGATTAAGTGTATGATTCTAATTTTACGTGCAAAATTTTACTATACCATAATTTTATTTACTACTTTCTGGGTTTCTTTTTTATAGGTCAAATCGGTACTTATAATCTGAACCGTCCATCACGGTGATAACGCTGGGCCCCTCATGGTGATAAGGTGGGGCAATAAGAGAAGAGACTTGGTCAACTATAATTTATTTAAGTCTGGTCTCCTAGATGGACAGAATAGATACTTGAAAGGGTTAATGTATTTGTCTACTTGGGGTCAAAAAGAGTAATGAAATTAGGAAGGCATGTATTCGAAAATAATCTTCATTAAATAAAAAGATAATTTAATTTTAAAATTTTAAAAATACTGTGAGGTATAGTAACTGTAATTTAAATACTCATTTTTTGAACTTAAATGTTCATTTTATATATGAATATATTAACAAATAAAAATTTAATGCATTGTCATTGTATAAATATATGTACTATAAGTGAATTAAATGTTATTATCTCATTAATAAATAAATTTTAAAATTAATATTTTTAAAAATAATACTTATAATCTAAATTAATAATTATTTTAAAAAATTTAAAAAATTTTATATTTACATGTTCAAGAAGTGACACTTTACTGCGTAGCTTACCTTCAGTCCGGCCCAATCTCAATTTTCAAGCTGTCAGCCCAAAATGAACTGCGAGTGCCGAGCGGCATAAAAGAGGCGCGTGGCTGAGTTGAGTTGCGAAAATGGAGGCCGAGTTGAAACCAAGCGACCAGCTATGTAAGGTTCTTAGATTCCGGCATTTACCGATTCCCAACTCAAATGCCGTCTTCATCGACCCGGTTAGCGTGTTCAACCGATTCTACTCCCGGTTTAAGGTATCTCCTTCTGTCTGCTACTCCCGTTTCTTTGAATCCAAACACCCCACTCGAGAATCCGCTCTCTCCTCCAATCCAAAGAAACGGAAACGAAAACCGAAGAAACAACCTCACTCCCTCCATGAAAAAGAACAAGCCGCCGATCAACGCCACTAGGTAATTCATCGACCAATCATGTAAACGGTCTCTTAGAAGTTTAATTTGTTTTTTAATTTATTTTTCCTGTTTCTTGTAGGAGGCGAGGCCTGTGTTGTTAAAGGCGCATGAACTTTTACTTGGAGCGGCTGATTTTTCAGCGATTATGAGCAAATTCAGGAGCGAGTTTTGTTCTTCGACGGAATTATGCGGCGGCGAAGAACATTCGTTCATTGAGCTTGGAAGAGTGTGGCAAGCTCCTTTACAAGATACAACTCTCGATTTTAAACTTAATCGGTTGACAAACGACAGTGAAAATGGAGGTTTGGTTCACTGATTTAATGATTAAAGTAAAGTGTTATTCCCTTTTTTCATTATCAGAGAGAGATGTTTTAACAGAAATTTCCAGTTCATGTCATTTGGCTATAATAATATCGAATAATAAATAACGTTTCAAGTGATTTTGGATTATAAAATGTATGGCACTGTATGAATATTATATATCAAGTATAAATTTTTTTTAACGTTGTTACTCCTATGATTACATGTACACAAGGAAGAACAATGATGGCATTGTTCGGGAAGTGGAAGACTGTATCATTATTTAGTGGACTTTTGGCCATGATCACACAGGATTAAAATAAGTTTGAGATTTTTTAGTTGAAGGAGGATTGCAGCCACGTGCGAAAACTAGCAGTTCATGGATTCTTCTTGGATAATCTGCCGACCTTTGAGGTCAGAATTCAGCCCGACGAGGGATGACTAAAGGTAAGAAATCCCTTTCAAGCACGTAAAATAGGCTTTGAATTGAACCACCTCGGACTCCCCTGCTGGTCTATATAGGCGTGGCAAATTTGACTTCTCATGTCAAGTTCCTCCTCCTTATCTATTTGCGCCACCAAAAAGTCGAATCCAAAAACAAAGGTAAACAAAATAAAGGTGCAACATTTAATTAATTAACATTGAGATAAGACTAATATTCATGCAAATTTGATCTTACAGGCCTACCTTTCCAACATTCACTTGCAAGGAAATGTTTGCCTTAACATTCTTCGCGCAGACTGGAAGCCAGTTTTAAACATAAACACCATCATTTATGGTTTATATCACCTATTCACGGTGTATATATATCCTTCTTTCACCTGTAAAAAGCTGTTGATTTGATCCTTAATTGATTAAACTACCTGTAATTGTGCATGTTTGAACAAGGAGCGACCCAATCATGGAGATCCCCTGAATAAGGATGCAGCTGCATTGTTGAAGGCTAATCCAGAAAAGTTCGAAGCCAATGTGAAAGAGGGTATTAGCTGGTGGGTATGTTGGAGGAGCCTATTTCCATGGATGTACATGAACATCCAATCTGTAAGCAGCAGGAACAGAGTAAAACAAGTGACGTGGTGACGGTTGTTATATTTAATTTTTAATTTTTATACTATTATATATATAATATATATATCCTTATAATTATCATTTAATCACTTTTTATTTAAAATCCTGAGTCACAAGACGTAATTGGATTCATTTTCTTCGTTGTTTTTAAAGTTAGAACTGGAATGATTGATCAGCTGGAGAAGAGGTTATGAAATTGGCTAAGAAGGAATCCACTGATGTTAAGACCCTTCTACGAGACCGGATAAAACTGATGAGATGATAATCTGTCTGACACGCTCATATCCGGTGTGGGTCCCATAACGACTTGGTCCCACCTGCCTTTTGTACAAAAATTATTTGGTCATTACTCGTAACGTACGTGGAACTTTCACGCGCCCACCCCCTTCGCACTTTTTTCCCGCCTCCCCAGGTTACCCTCAACATTTCCCACTTTTTCTCATCATCCCCCTAATCCAACGCTCTCAAATTGCTCTCTCTCCTTCGCAATATACCCCACCGCACTATATAATTTCCATATAAAGAAAGCTAACACAAGGGAGAGAGAGAGAGAGTTTCTTTTTATTTCTTTTTCTTTTTTCGGTTTGGGTCTCACACAGAGAGCGAGAGATTCTTCCTTCTAACATTTTTTTTTGTCCAGCGAAGGAAAAGCGTATTCCTCGTGAGCCTCTGCACTGCCCTTTCCTTCCTTCTTTCCTTCTCGTTTTTTTAGTGATCCTCTACGTCGCACCCAACGCTCCCCAAATCTGCACCGTCGCCGCTGCTGGTAGAGTCAGAGAGATGACGTCAGATGGTGCGACGTCGACCCCGGCGCCGAGGAGGAAGCCGTCGTGGAGGGAGAGAGAGAATAATAGGAGAAGAGAGAGGAGGAGGAGAGCTATTGCTGCTAAGATATATACTGGGCTTAGAGCTCAAGGAAATTACAATTTGCCCAGCACTGTGATAACAATGAGGTTCTGAAAGCTCTTTGTACAGAGGCTGGTTGGGTCGTTGAAGAAGATGGCACTACTTATCGGAAGGTAATCTCTCTTTCTTTTCACTTTGTACAGAATGCTAGATCTGTACGAAGAAGCTGTTAATTTTTTTACTCCTCTGGTCATTTCTTTGTTCTAATTTAGTTGGATCTAGTTCTCATCTTGATTTTAGTTTTGTTTTGCTTTCTGGGTTCTTTTGATCTGCTCAGTTTCTGTTTGATTTTGCTTCTGTTTATTTGCTTGGAAATATTGGGTTAAAAGAAGAGAAGTCATTGTTATGGAACGAGAAGTTGCTAATTAGACAATTATTCTCTGATCTGTTTTGGAACTTGAACTTCATTAATAAGAGTGACTGAAATGAAATGTTGATGAACAAATTTTCCCGATTAGCTTGTAGTTATTGCTCTCGCTCTTGATTGATAAAGCATTTTCTGTTAATAATTTTTAGTTTTTAATTGTATTTGTTGTTCAGGGATGTAAGCCACCTCCAATTGATATACCAGGCAGTTCAGCTAAAATTACTCCATTTTCTTCGCAAAATCCGAGTCCACTATCTTCTGCCTTTCCAAGTCCAATTCCTTCCTGTCAAGTCAGTCCTTCCTCCTCTTCCTTCCCTAGTCCAACTAGGCTTGATGCTAATAACCCGTCTAGTCTCCTTCCATTCCTTCGAAGTGCCATTCCTTCATCTTTGCCTCCTCTCAGAATCTCGAACAGTGCCCCTGTGACGCCGCCGCTTTCATCTCCAACTTCAAGAAACCCTAAGCCAATTCCCAACTGGGAAGCCATTGCTAAAGAGTCCATGGCCTCTTTTAACTACCCTTTTTATGCTGTATCTGCTCCAGCTAGTCCAACCCACCGTCATTTTCATGCTCCGCCACTATACCTGAGTGCGATGAATCTGATACATCCACTGTTGAATCCGGTCAGTGGATAAGCTTTCAAAAGTTTGCACCTTCTACATCTCAAATGCCGACTTCTCCAACATTTAACCTTGTGAAACCTGTGGTTCCACAAAGTTTGCCCAATGATTTAATCATGGAGAAAGGGCGAGGTTCGGAGTTTCAGTTTGAGAGTGGACAGGTGAAGCCGTGGGAAGGAGAGAGGATTCATGAAGTAGGACTGGATGATCTGGAGCTCACGCTTGGAAGCGGGAAGGCTCGGTGTTAAACTAAGTGAGGCTAACAGTCAAAATGTTGTTCTGAAAGTACGTTAAAACAGAATAAAAAGCTGTTTTGCTCATTCCCGGTTCACACAGTCAGATATCCAAGGGCATTCTCAGTTCGGTTGTCTCATCTATTCAATGAAAAGTGGACATCTTAAACCAAAGGTGGGAGGAGTTACATTTTCATCTGCGACTGTTCCTTTTTTTTTTTTTTTGCCCTTTTTCAGTCAGTTGATGCTCACATTCCCTGGTTGAATTGTTAGGGAATTGGGTTGTTTTTACAAGCATTACCTGTAGATACTGTGGGATCTTTCTGGTTGTGATAGAGTTCGTTTAATCTTTCCTTTAGGCTTTGTAGGTTTGGGTAAAACCTCACAGAATTAAATTATTTTTAGTGGTTTGTATTGTTAATGGATGTATCATGTTGTTAAGCAAATTTTTCTTTCTATTCAGTGTCGAAGTTTTCATTGTCTTTACATGGTAATCAACCTACAATCAAAACTTGAATCCTAAACCAGGAAGAAAATGGAGAATTTATTGCTTCAATAGTCATTCTATATGGACCTCCCACCGACCACCAAGATTTTATTTTACATAAGAGTTGGCTGCCTCTAGAGTGGGGATTGCCCCCAACAAACCCCACGTTCACTCAATGATCTGATAATAATACACATCTCATAAAACATGGAAGAAAATGTGTAGGAATTTAGATTGCAGAGCTGTACTGCAAGACCATTCTCCACTGACTGATTGGAGTGGTCGGGTCTTACCCATATCTCTTAAGAATTCAGATGATTGAGCCTCAGACCTTCCCGCTTGTTCTCATTCGGGCCTTGGGCCATCAGCCATGTAGCTTTCTGTCATCATCGCACCAGTTATCTAATTATCTTGTATGTGAAGTTTGATGGTTGCAGCCTTTTCAGTATTCATTAGACCAGATAACGTTCCATACAATTGGTCAAAGATACCACCACAACGAATTTCTATAAGGATCAAATTTTATTACAATAACCAAATGAGGAGAACAACGGGTTTAAGACAATGTTACAAAAGCTCTACAAAGACTACGGAGATAAACAAGGCACATAGCATAGGAAAAGAATTCTTTCATTGTACAAAGACTTCTCTGGTTAGGTAGATGATACAGAGGAGGATGAAGAAAGATGCTACAATGCCATACGGAGATGGAAATACTAACCCAATCATTTCGAACATCTGGTCTTCATTCTCTTGCTACAATCTTCTCACTACTAAGATCTTAGTGATTAGTCAAGAGAAAAGGTGTGTGGCTCAGGCATTCACTAACAAGATAAGCGCATGTTCTCCACATCTTTGGTTAGCCTTTCGATTTCTGGTTTTATATCCTTTTTGACATTTGCATTGCATTCTTGGTATCTGAAGCAAGTCACAAGATGATCGTTAACAATTCCTGCCACTTGCATGAATGAATAAACAACAGTCGGTCCCACACAACGGAAGCCTCTCTGCATCATATCCTTGCTAATGAGTTCAGCTTTTGGGGTCTTAACTGGTACTTGACGCACATAACGGAACCCATTTCTAATTGGCTTGTGGTTTACAAATCCCCAGCAATAGCTGCTGAAGGAACCAAACTCCTGCTGAACCTGCAATATTTAACAAACCATAGGCTTTAGCACATAACAATTTCTTGTGCTACTTTCACAGTTGATTCAGCACCTCTAGGCAGCTTGATGCCCCATGTTTTAGTTTGTTTTGTGTGCGAAGGGAGGAAGGGGAGGGAAGTTTGCAGACTCAACAAATTAGCAGAGTATCACCAGTCAAACTTGTCAACACTTGCTATTATATCAGACATGAAACTACCATCTAAGGATAATACATTTTTCATTTTGTGAATGTGTAAAAGATATAAGACTAATATCAAACGACTGTCTAGGTGGTATGAAGTCAAAGCATTCAAAATGCTTTCATGCTTTGTCAAGTCCACACTATGTGGCACTGGCATGCACTTAAACAAGGGAGGATGAAAGACTTGATGCTATGCCCTGATTGCCCCTGTTTTTCTACTCGTTTTCCCTGGTCAGATAACCACATAATTACCTTAAGCATCTGTTTAGCATTCTCCACTACTGCACGGAGCTTTGGTTCAGAAAGCAATAGGCTACCGTTAACTTTCAACGACAGCAACTTCTTCTCAGTAAACTGTGCAACTGATGATGGATCAAAATTGTCAAAAAGCTTCCTGCAAAAGAATCCAACCATAAACAAAGAACACTGATCAAACGCATGAATATCTTCTTCTTCTTCACTATTTCTTGTTTCCTTTTATAGTTGACATCTTTGAAAAGTAAATAAATAAATAAAGAGAAGAAAAATTAAAGAGAGGAGGAAAAAGAGAGAAATCAAGGTAGTATCTAGTTCATGTACTAGTTCAACTATTAGAGAGACTAGAGACAGAATACCTGAATATGTCTCTCTTATTGAGAATTGTCGACCAGCTGAGTTCAGCTAAGGCTTGTGAAAAGACCAGCAGCTCAAACAGCTTCCAGTCATCATGAACTGGAACACCCCATTCTTTGTCATGCAAAGAAGTATAAAGCGGGTCTGCATAAATAATGAAATTACAAATTTTCGATTTTCTCTCAAGACAAGATCAAAGACAGGTCAAAGATGAAATGATGTGAGAACGAAACACAAATGCATCTAGTGTTATTGTTAAAAGCTTCAAAAACACTAGAAAAGTTAATGAATTAGACACTTATATGTTGTATGCTACAAAATGTTAATTTACAATAGCATCAAACATAATAGAAAATGGCTATAACCCAGCTCTGCTAAAACTCAAGGACAATTTGAAACTCAGGAGGTCTAGGCATGTCAAATTAAAGAATTAAGATTCTTGGGTTCATTTTTGGTATCTTGCGGTGAACCTGTGACATAATATATAGTAATGGTATTAAATTTCAAAGCCTTACTAGTTACTAATAAATGTCAGGTCCAATCTAAGAAACCATGCTTCTGTTCAACCATTTGGATGGCACTACTGATGCTACTGCACTATTCCAACACGCTCTAAGCCATGTTTCTTTTTGTAATCCATCAGTAGCATTACCATATGACCATTCCAAGCTTTCAATTCTTACTAAATACAGAGAAAGGCTTGCATCCAGTTTCTTAATCCAAATCATTTTTCTGGGAAATGTATACATCATCACTAAACAAGACCCTCACTTTCACGGGTATAAAGAGACTAAACATTAATAATGGGCTAATTCAGCAACAAAACCTTAAAAGTGGGAAATTTTCCTAATAGAGAATGCAGGAGTTAACATTTCCCATCATGGGAACCTTGTCAGCACCGCCAGCTAGAAACAACAAGGTTAATATACTAGTCATTCAATCAGTATTTATCCTACCTAACTATCATAACAACGGAAAGTACATTATAATTCTGAAAGCAACATGGACGGAAAAATTAATAATATATCACTGAATTTCCAGACATTTACTTCACTTTGGTGTCAGCGTCAAAGCATCAAGTCATGTAATAAAAGCTTTCAACTTCTCCAGCAGAGAAGACTTGAATAAACCTTAAATGGTGAAAGCCTCAACGCCATCTACATTTATTAAGCACCGCCAAGTTCCTATATCTAACAAATCACGACTATATTTAATAAAAGAAATTAACTGCCTCAGTAAAATCTCATTTCTTTTACCTCATAAAAAAAGAGTCCAGTAATTTACAGGGTTTTTTTTTTCTCTTTTTTAACTAACTTACCAGAAAATGAAGTGATCCAATCACATCGCTTTAACGGTTCAGATAACACCGGAGAAGGTTCCGCAACAACCTCGTCAGCTGTTGGAGCAACTTTGGCTTTCACCGGCTTCACTCCGATTCGTTTAACGGTTTTCCTAGAGCTTACCGTTTTGACGGAGGAATTGCTTGAAGAAGAATCCGAGGAACATGAACTGTCGACGGAGACGTTGCTCTGGACAACGGACTGTGGGCTCTTGGAAACTGGAAATTTCAGTCTTTGTGGCTTTTTTAGAGCTTCGGGTTTCCTCTTTGGCTCGTCCGAAACCCTAACTCTGTTCCCGGTCGGACCGAGAATCGCTCGCGGTTCCGTCACCGTTGTTGGTGATGACTTAAGCTTAGTGGCCACGGACATTGTTTCGAAAAGTGAGAAATCTTCAAATGTAAGCTGTTTCTGGACCTGATTTGTGCTCCAAGAACATTAAACTTTAATTTATACACCAAAAATTGGAAATTTCTCTGGATTTTCTTCGTTTGAAGTGGATAGAGAGAGAATCACTGAGCTTTTGGAGGGTAAAACAGTAAAGAGAGTGCGAACAGAGTTAGGGAGGTTCTGAGAGCAGAGAAGCAGAGCACTGAGGAAAGGAGAGGAGGAGCTGTGAGCGAAGAGCAGAGAAAACACCAAACGACGGTAAAAGCCAGAGGGGTTCTCGAAGGTTTTTAAAAACTAAATACCTGTAATGGGTACGGTACCGGTTTTAGGCGGTGATTTGCCCGCGTGTCGGTCGCCTTTCACCGTTTTGGTTTCGGAAGGGATTTGGATTTTATGTTAAAGTACCAAATTTGCCCTGCATAGTGTCGCTTAAGATAACCAACTGCCACACTTTGCTTCTTGTTGCATCGAAGTCCCATGAAAATTTGGCAACATGCACCAGCACAATTTTTGTCTTCAAATGGTTTAATAGTAATTTTAGACTCAATAATTTAAGAATTTCAATAATAAAATTAACATGCATACATGAAAAGATAAAAAGAAAGTTAATATTCATATTTAAAACACTGTGAAGATTTTTATTACTAATTAATTAACTCAATTAACAATTAAAATTATTAAATGACTATTTTATGTCATAATTAGTAAATTTCACTTTATACATACATATATTTTTATTGAATTTATATCATTGATAAGGTAATGGGTATTATATTTTACATAATGATGTAATCTTACTTTATATTTTATACTAATTTTCATTTGTCAAATATTTTTTAATATTCATATCAATAAGATTTCCTCGTCACTTTTCAATTTTAAGTCATAATATTATAAAACACCATTAAAGTTTTGTCATTGATTGTATTACTCAATTACCAAATAAAAAATTATTACACAGCTATTTTACTACATAATTAATATATCTAACGTATATGTATATATTAATTATTAGTTTAATTTAAATCATTGATAAAGTGAATATTAAATTTATATATATATATATATATATAAAACTTTTGGTATATATAATGAAATAAATTTCTATTATCATTCCAATGTAATAAAGTAAATTAAGCTCAAAAGATATAAAAGATAATTCATGATTGCATATGCTAAGCTCTTTTAGTTTTTCTTTTTGATGTTTAATCATGAAAATTTATCTCATGATCAAATCTAATGATCACCATTGATTATGGATTAGTGTGGAGATTATCATCGTTGTCATAATTTGTAGAAACCCAACTTTCTTCTAGTGGTTGAATGCAATGCAATGGGGGTCAAAATGGTAATTTTAATGGACGAGGCAACCGGTTGAAGCAAAGGGGCAAAAAGCCTTTAGGCGAAAGGTCGTATTCAGTTGGTGATGTCAAACGGGTGGGGAGGTGTCTGGCGAGTAGTAGCTTTGCAGGGAAGTTCCTTACCGTTGAGACAAAGAATCCAAAGTCGCCTCCGCCACCACAAAAATGATAGAAGGTAACTTTGGTGGGTAACTAACGGCTGTTTGACCTGGTCCACCGGCTTTCACGGATTGGGCCACAATTATAGAGGCCCATTAATTGATCCAGTTCAAACCCTACTTAGTTTGGAATTTGACCCAGATTGAAAGACGGACTCTGGACGGGTTTATGGCCCAAAGGCCTAAATATAGTTCAGATAGCACTTTGCGCGGGTTTGGCACACATATCAATAATAGCCGCCAAGCCGCCGTTTCGTCGCTGACATTGGACAGTTAACTCCTGCAACTCTTAACAGTATATAAACGTTGTCGTTCGCTGCCTATAAATTATGAATTCTCCCATTCTTTTTCACTCTCCGTCGACCCTCGCCTTGCCTTGCCGTCCCATATTCTCCTTCTTCTTCGTCTTGCCTTTTCTCTCTCTGAACCGCCATGGATTCGAAAGCTTCAACCGTCGCTCCAACCCAGTCAAAGCCTAAGGAAAAAGACTTCCTGAACCATCTCGAAGCTTTCCTCGCCAAGCGAGACGGCGTGGACAAGCTCCTCAAAATCTCTCGTTACGCCACCAAGATCATATTAGCCTCCTCGGTCCTCCCCGAAACGGTCCCACTAACTCGCCGACTCAAGAGCTTCGAGTCGAGCGTCGGACTGAGTCGGAAAGCGTTTCGACTCGGGAAATTTGTTCAAGACGTCAACGCTCTGAGAAACTCCCATTTGGATTCGAAGCAAGAGATTTTCCTCTCAATCATCGCCTACGGCGGCGAGGGTTTGTATTATTTCGTCGAACAGTTTATTTGGTTGGCTAAATCAGGATTAATCGACGCCAAACATTCTCGCAATTTGCAAAAGCTCAGTGCTTGGGCTGAGTTCATTGGGTACATAGGAAGTATTAGCCTTAAATTTAGGGATTTAAAGAGGATTAATGAGGATGAGGCGTGTTTGAATTCGAGTATTGAGATTGCGGTTTCGAGAGGAGTAGGCTGTAAGGAAGAAGAAGAAGAAAGGAGAAAGAAATTGAGAGAAAAGAAACTGATGAAGAAACTTTCAATTGTTCAAGATTTGGCTGATGTGTTAATGGCGTTGGCTGATATTCTAGACGGCAAAGGAAGGTTTTCGGATCCTCTTGTGGTGTCTTGCGCTGGACTTTTATCGGCTCTCATTAGTACCCATAAAAATTGGGTTTCTTGCTAGGTATAATCACAGGGAACTTGGTTTTCTTTTCAATTATTATTATTGAATCCTGAGAAGAATTTGGGTTCTCTTGATTTACATTTCTTTTTACTAATAAATACATATACAGGCAATGGATTGATATGAATTTGTGCTAAGTTCACTCATGAATTAATAATATAGTTGTTGACTATTCCAGGTCACTGAAGCTTGGTGTTTGTTAATGAATTTGAATGTTAGTATATCTATTTGATCTGACTTAGTTTACATGTGTTTGAATTGATTAGTTAGAAGCAAATTCTTTTTATGGATACCATGTTAGCTCCTCTCTTAAGCTCTAGTCAACATTATCATTGACATGGGACATTGATTTCCCCTGCTGACTTTGCCTTCACATTATCCAGTTCAAGTTAAAAACTGCTTTCTTTACTTTGTGTAGCATTTTTTAGTATCAAGTAAAGGAAAATATGTTATGATTGTGTTTATTCATCTGTTTTGCCCCTTTCTAGTTCATTGATATCTTAGTGCAAGTTCTCAAGTAATGAGTGGTAGAGCTTGATGGAATTAAAGGCTCTTGCATGGATTGTTCTTTGTTGGATCTTAATCCTTTCAACATTAGTAACTTTGTTATTTGAAGTTGGATATTGACTCTCAATCTCAGAATTCGCAGTTCCCAGCTACTAAATCCATCTTCCATCGAATTTTAATTAATTAGCTCTAGATGTTCCGTTAGAATATTGAAAACCAAAAACCATTTCAAGATTATAACTATATCCGATGCTCATTCGGACATGTATTATTAACAATAAACCCCTGGTTTTGTAGTTTGTACCTGGTAGATGGTCAGATAACAGCATAGTATAATGTGGAACGGTATACGCTCGTTGCCATCAAACCATCAACATCCTGAGCTTAGTTAAATTTTTCTACTATTTTCTGCTCAAACATCATCCGAACGGTGACCTGAATGCATTGCAATGAAGTTAACGGCTGCCATTTGTTTTCCCTTCTTCAGTGTGAAATCTGCTTTATTTATAAACTATTCTCATACCGCAATAAGGATTACATGGAAACTAAAGTAGAAAGATTTCGATAACTCGTTTTCATATCTTAAAGGTATACCACCATGGATTGCAAGATTATAGAAGGTATAGTTTCAAGTAAGATCATGGTGTTCTTCTTTGTTAAGCTGGTCGGAAGGTTAATTTGCTCCATATGGCTTAATCATTCATGTATGTTAGAAGTGACACGAGTGTTGGAACCAGGTCTCTCTTTGGGGCATTTCTGTCCTGAGCCCCAAGGTTTACTCATGGTTGGGCCTTGAGCTTAATGTAGCAAGATTCGTTTGGATCCTCAGGCTTACCATAGCGCTTTGGGTTTATTTTATTTAACTAAAGGGTGATTACGTGAGGCTGCTAACACCATCTCTTTCTTGATAAGTAAGAAAAACTTTCTCGAAGTGAAGCTGGAAAGAGACAGAACAGATTATTGTTGGTTTGTGGAAGGAGCTCTCGTGGCTTCAGTTAAGGTTGCTTGGCTAAGCTTATTAAGGCAAAAATAAAACAAGAACCAAACTAAATATGCAACTACACGCAATTCGTCAAATTATAATCAAGCGTAGGTATTAAAAAAAACAATGCTGGAGAACGGAAATCGATTCGTTACGTGGCCAAATCTGCCACGAAATCTGTGTTTGGACACGTGGCGGCCGATGGAACACCGGATCCAAACGGAAAGTCCTCCCGATCAACAACACGTGGCGTAGTCTAAGTGACCTTAGGACGAGGATTATCCAGTAGCTGTAGAAGGTGCCAAGGGCGATCCCGTTGTACTCTCTCGACGTTGGTATTGGAATCAAATCAAACGGTCAACGTCATCGGCATTCCATCGAACGGCTATTGGTTGCATCTTGATCGGACCCACCTTTCCCTTCCTGAACGCTCCAAGTCGAAAGCACATCCCAGTCCGTATTCATTTTTTTATTTTTTCAATTTGGGCGCATAAGATTCCCAGCATACCTGGCCTTCACGAGAGCGCTGGTGGAAGGTAGTAGAGACCATGACGCTTTTCCCAGATCTACAAAAAGCCTTCCTTTTACTCCCTAAAATCTCCTTTCTTCCTCCAGATGTTCCTAAAAGGATACAAAATGCCTATCCAATCCAATAATTTTTACCTCTAAATAAATAAATAAAAAATCACGGATTTTTTTTTTTTTACATAGAGAAGAAAATTATTTGGAACTCCCTTGTTTTCCAAATCGTTAGGGTTCTTTCGGAAGTTTAACATGGAGTCCGAACTCAAGGACCTCAATTCAAAACCAGCCAAGACGTCTCAAAAACCCGACCCGACCCACGACGATGGCTCCACCAAAGACGACCGACCCCTCCTCAAGTCCGACTCCTCATCCGCCGATACCAACATCCAGGGGCTCGAGAAGAAATTCGCTGCCTATGTACGCAACGACGTGTATGGTACCATGGGACGTGGCAAGCTCCCATTGGAGGAGAAACTCCTACTGGGCATCTCCCTTGCCACTCTGCTCCCTCTGCGTATCGTTCTGGGGATGACTGTTATAGTTATCTATTACTTGATTTGTAGAGTTTGTACGCTGTTCTTGGCCCCGAATCGGGAGGACGAGCAGGAGGATTACGCACACATGGGCGGGTGGAGGCGAGCCGTGATTGTTCGGTCGGGCCGGTTTTTGTCTAGGGTGATGCTTTTTCTGGTAGGATTTTATTGGATTGCTGAAACTCATAGAGATTCAGCAGATACTCAAGAGAACTCAAAAACTGAGGTATGCAATCTTTTTTTTAACTCATTTTTAAACTTTAGTTATCAAGCCTTGTTTCATACTCGAATTGAATAGCTTTAAAGAGAATATATATGACTTCAATTACCCAAACTCCCAAACTTTAATCAATGAACATTGGCGTAAAAAAGGTAGTGATTTCTCGATCAACATTATTTGAATTTTTCTATTTTTGGGTGCTTGCATTTTCTTCAGGGTACCAATCAATCAGAAGAGCAAGAAAGACCTGGGGCAATCGTATCGAATCACGTGTCGTATTTAGATATCTTATATCACATGTCCTCTTCTTTTCCAAGCTTTGTTGCCAAGGTCTGTTAACTTAGCCACTCTTCTAGTTTTAATTATCCTATAAAAGGTAAAATTGTGATGGTTTAGCTGACATATTTCTGGTTTGGTTTTGTCAATCACAATCTTGGATTTTATTGCTGAAGAGATCAGTAGCTAAAATTCCTTTAGTTGGTCTCATCAGGTGAGTCTATTTTAACCTCCTAAATGTCTCCCGTGGTTTGATTCAAAAGAGTGCGCAATTTGGTTGTCATTATTAGCTTTTTGTTTCTTATCAAGTTGATAAGTTCTTTCCCCATTATAGTAGAACATTTGTACTTTACTTGACACCGAAGTTCTTAATCAACTAGATTCCTAGCTTATGTTACAGCAATGTCTAGCGTGACCTGTTTATATCTGAATGCAAATCTTTATTTTCGGGAATGAGCTTGATGGCTATATATTTCTTTTGTTCTGTATACCACCACTTCTCATCCTTTCTCTATGTTGTATGCTGAATTCTTTTGTACAAATAAATTGGTTCCGACTGGGGTGTTGAATGATATTTTGGCTTGTTTCTTACAGCAAATGCCTTGGTTGTGTCTATGTTCAGCGGGAGTCAAAATCATCTGACTTCAAGGGTGTTGCAGGTAAAAGACTGTTGATTTTCATATGTTCTTCACCACTTACTATTGGTCAAAAGTGCAAGGTATAACTAGTCTCTCTTTCAGGTGTTGTGACTGAAAGAGTTTGTGAAGCTCATCAAAATAAATCTGCTCCAATGATGATGCTCTTTCCAGGTTAATCATCTTCTTGATCCAGTATATACATTTGTCACATGGTTCAATTCATGGGGTATGCTGTGCCCAAATAATGATACGTTCTATGTGCATCTGTAGCTGATATTTCGTATCAGTCTAAGCTTCTGTTTTTCCTATGCCTTTAAATTCCCAATTAGTAACAACTGTTTGATTCATATTCATTTTGACAACAGAAGGAACAACAACAAATGGAGATTTCCTTCTTCCATTCAAGACTGGTGCATTTTTGGCAGGAGCACCTGTGGTGCCAGTTATATTAAGGTATCCATATGAAAGGTTTAGTCCGGCCTGGGATTCAATATCTGGGGTGAGTATTTCTTAAGCAAATTCAAGATGGCTTTCTGAATTTTTTAAAATGAGTCTTATTTGATCTATAATTAAGTAGCTGTTGAATGCCTGCAACTGATTACTTGATATCGAAGATTAATGCATGAGAGACGTTGGTTTGTTCCGTTAGTTATGAGGTGATGCTCTCATTATTAGGGGTCTCTGATATGAGTCATTTGTGTGCAGTAGAGTTGATATAGGATATAGGAATTCTGTGTTAGTTACATTGATATTCTAATGATGGTTTGGAGTTTCCTTAGTACATTTGTATTAAATCTGATAAGTAATTACAATAAGCAATGTTTGTTCCTGTAATTTTTCTTGGGTTTATTGGAGAAGTTTACTGAAGAATTGCTTAAGAGGAAAGACAACAATGTGCTTAGATAAATCAAAATGGAAAAACTGGCAAAATGTTATTAAGATGGATGGTTATTTGGAAAATATAAGTATGATTTATTTGCCCCTGCAAGAAAACGTTGAAAATGTTGTGAATAATTTTTATGATAAGTATTTTTTGTATGACATTTTTTCCCTAGTGGTTTTAATGTTGTTCTATATTCTTGTTTGTAGGTGCGTCATGTGGTTTTTCTTCTGTGTCAATTTGTAAATCACATGGAGGTAACACGGTTGCCTGTCTACTACCCCTCACAGCAAGAGAAAGATGATCCAAAACTATATGCTAATAATGTCCGAAGATTGATGGCCAGTGAGGTATGCATATACTATCAACTTGTCTTTGGGAAAGATGTAAAATTTGGTCATGTTTGTTGGAGCCTCTTAGATATGTCTCCTATCATCTCCATGGTCACGATAAAAGCTAAAGTAGGGCCTTTTAAGAAATGTGCAATCATAACCAGTTAAAGACAAATGTTGCTCCATTGACAGTTATCAGATATCATTTATCTATTTCTTGTGCCAAGTGGCTGCTAATATGCAGAAGAAAAACCATCTAGTCTTATATCAAGATGATACTATTACTTAAATCGCCGTTCATTTTAACTTGAGTTTACTTTCTGTTTGCTTTTTGACTGCAGGGTAACTTGATACTGTCAGATATCGGACTGGCTGAGAAGCGAACGTATCATGCTGCTCTCAATGGTAATAATAGCCTGCCTAGTGTTTTGCATCAGAAAGACGATTGATAATTTCTTGGCCTTGCTCCCAAATGATATCTAGTCTCAGTTGAGTTTTACTTTGCACCGGTATTTTCATGAATGCACAGACAAACCAAGGGGGTGGTTTCTCTTTCCCCATTTAACTCAAAAAGACGCCATGTGCAGTTATATTGTAACTTCTTTATTCATGGGAACTGTGGCCACTAGATACGGTTTTAAGTGTGCTTATAGAACATTTAGTCAGATTATCTGCTATTAAGAGACTCCTGGGCATTGTTGTCATAAAATACACATTAACAATAAGTTGAGTATATAGTGCCCTTGAAAAAACTTGCATATAGAGCTATGCATCTGTAAATCTGAAGTGTCTCTTTCGTGTTCCTGCAGGTTTGTTTTGTCAAAGCTAATTTGGATTCGCCATCTGTATAGTCATTGTATGATTCTATTATTTATGCAAAAGATTAAAATTATTTAAAAAACTCCTAAGCAGGACAAGAGATTTTATTGTCATCAGTTGGAAATATTTTCCCTGGAGCTAAGCTGCCCGTCTTAAAGCAAGCCTTTGATGTCTGTCTATTCCTCTTCCGTTACTAGAGATCCAGGAAAGTTTAATTGTGTTAAGTGGAGGGAGCATAGCGTTCTTGCTATTTAAATGCTTTTGCCATTTCAGAGGCATGATTTATAAAGTGCATGGATGAGGGACAAGGGGCTCTTCCTTGGTTGCGGATGCTTTTTCCGGTGCTCTGCTGCCACATTCATGTGATGAATCTTGAATTCTTCGTAAGTCTTGCATAAGCATAGTAATGTGTATAATTCAGGGTCTCCCGGTGCAAGATGGGATCAATTTGTGTGAACATTTGTACATTGGGAGGTTTAGATCATAGACATTGGAGGCAGCCTCCGCGAACCTGACATGAATTTGCCATATTAAGCAATCCACTCATTGATGCACTTCTTTCCATGGTTCACCCAAAGACTAAAGGTTCTTCCCGAGATTTTCTTAGTTGGGGTTCATAATCGGGTTTGGTGTCACGGTTTTTGATCTAATGAACAGTCAGACTTGAAATGCATAATTCTCCTCCGAGGTCGAGACATTTGGGATATGAGTCTAAATCAGTTCTAGCTCCCACCATTATGGGCTGCTATGTGCCGATTACCAGCCCTTAATCCTACGTTGGATTTTAACAAATTAAACAATTACATTGTCGTGCGACACTGAGAGACCAGAAAATATATACTACTTTCTCTAATCGTTGATGATCTGTGTCATCACCAGAACCCTGCATTGATAATACAACGGCCTACTTCGGATAGGAACGGATCAGCATCTTATAAAAATTTTAACAACACATTAGTGTTACAGAGATGACAACCTACTCCACAAACTAGAAAGACAACTCCTATAGAAATCTTCAACTATTAAAGCTTATGGAGCTTGCCTGCTGAACATTCACTCAGATGCCAAAGGAAACCCCATCCGGCTGTCTCTCACCTTTCCTTCAGTAAAACATTGTTCGATCTTTTTGATTCCCATGGCGGTAGGCAGCCTCTTAAGGGTGATTGTATAAGTAATGAAGACTTCTGTCGCATTGACACCGAAGATAGGCAGCTGAAGGTGCATCTAAGCCTCCTTCGCTCACTATCATATGGTTGATAATTTGGATCGTGCCGCACAACAGATGTCTTAAGGGCTTCGGGAAGAATGCAGTTGCACATTGAACCTAAGATTAAAAAGATGAGGTAAGTTATTGGAATCATGGACATATCAGAGGGATAAGGAATGCAACAAGAAAACTAGTATTCACCATATCAAGAAACTGCTTGAAACAAACTCAGCTTTGCGTTAAGTGATATAAGAAATCTCGCTAGTGGTGGGATGTTGTAAGCGTACCTATTTTAGCCAGTCGATTTACCCATTTAGGAATGTGTTTCCCAGTAAGCTTGTGACAAATATCCTTGCAGAAATGGTTGCAATTCTTGACGATCAAGTGATATGTATCTCCGTTGTACCTTGCCGAATTACGCTCCATGAATTCCCTTACTTGGATTGGGTCCAGTGACGTGGTCCCAATGAATATTGACTTCCTGAACTTGAAGCCCGGGCATTGTCGTGGTTCAACCTCAAATACACCACTGGTTGGATAGTCATGAGCTCCAAATGCATATTCGACGCCATGAACTGTACAGTGTGGGTTAGGATCAGAAAAGCTAAACTAGGACTCAAAAGCAGATAACAATATTATGCGAAAAGAATTGTTAAGTCCATCTTTCGCATATTAAATTTAAGTGCACTGAATGATATTATGAATATAAGAGGGCAAAAGCATACAGTAAACTTAATCAAGCCTACCTTCCACACCAGAATGAAAGATACCAAGGCCTGCCCAGTAGAAATAGCCATTCATGGGTGTTAGGTCATACACATTGAGATACACTGGTGCACTGCCCGGATCAAAACTAGCTGGCTTCACCTTTGGAAACAAACAACGAGAGGCTGATTTGTTCTTCAAAAGACGTGGCACCACAGATTTCCATCTCTTCTTTGATTGAAAATCCATATTTCTTCAATGGTAAGACCAGATTTCAATTAATGCCTATACCACCTGGGGAAAAATTAGCAAGAATTAGCTATTTATGCAAAGTACATTAATCATGAGAGAGGCAAAACCAAGAGAGCAAAGGGATACTGGAAAAGAAGAAAAGGAGATTAGAGACCAAATGTGTCTTAAAGACGTAACTACAGATTACAGCAATTGCAGTCTTTGTGTTGGCATTTGAACACTCTAAGCAGAATTCAATGCTTTCACACTCAAAGATTGCAAAAGAAGGTCTAGTTATAGCACATCACATCTTTAAAAGTATTTTTATAACTAAGACAACACGTTGGGTGGAGATATCATAATAATTTGTAATCGAGGTTAAAACACTTAGCAAATAAAAGCAGCATATCCATTGTCATGAACTTAACATTTCAGATATCCCTTAGTTTCATCTACTGAAATTTGAGATCCCTCTAATGGAATTCAACAACAAACATCGAGCATCAGAACTCGTCCCAAGCATGTTAAGGGTCATCTAAGATTCAAGAGGTATGAATTTTGCTCCACACAGAATGAATGAAACAAGTCAAAAACAAAGAGAAGCATACTGCTTCATCATAGGACAAAGATTGATTGTAGAAACCATCCTTATCATCATTAATAATTAAACAATTTGGAAACAGTTTATAAACTCAAAAAGATAATAATTATGATTAACAACAGTGACAAAGAGAGAAAAAGAAGTAAGGCTCAAGCCAAAAGCTTCAACAATCCTAAGTTCCAATCCAACAACTTGAAAAATGGCGAAACCAACGTATAAAAAATTGGTTAAACACTAATCAAAATATAGCATACAAAACTCCAAAGCTAGCTAATTAACCCTTCATTTCAGATAGAAACTACACAAATACCACAACTTTCCCTCAAAACTCATTTTCTTTTTTGCTAGGAAGATAGAAATCGCAGAGCCAGGAAGAAAAGAACAAAAGAAACCCAATACAGCATAATTCAAACTTAGCAATGAAAAGAAGTTAAAGGTAAAATTTTAATAAGAACAAAAATAGTAGGTTTTAGCAGCAAGTTCAACCATCAAAGTCCTGCATTTTCCCATATTCATCTCCGGATGAGCTAGATATTCAATGCATTACTCAAAACACATTAAAATTGTCTTATATTATTATGTTTGGAAAACAAAAAAAAAAGGGGTAATCTTAATTGGTCCTCCATGAAAAGCAAGAAGTGGGAAAAAGGAAAAGAGAATAGATTTCATAAGGAAGAAGAGAATCACTTCAGATCTACTCGAAACCGTTCACAACCAAAAGGAATATGAAAAGAACAGAAACTAAAACAATAAATCAGACAAAACAACAACAATGTAATAGATCAGACAGATTTAAAACCTTAATTCCAACCAATGATCCTACCCAAAAAAAACAAAGAAAACATTTTTTGTTTCCAAAAAGAAACAAAGCGAAGAGAAAAGTGGAAAACAGAGATCCTACAGATTCAGAGAAGAAGGCCAATTAGCGTCCAACGAAAACCAACCGCCATTACAAAAAATCGAAGCCAGCTGGCATTTGAAACGACTATGGGTGGTGAACGGAGGAAAAACAAAAGAAGAAGATGATGCTATAACAAATGAGAGAATGATAAGCTCGAAGCCCCCTTTTGAAAACTGGAAAGCTCTCAAAAGGATTAAAAAAGAAGACGAAGAAGAAGAAGAATTGGCAAAGCCATATTCTTTCTCTCTTTCTTTTTCTTCTTTCGGTCTCTCCCTTCTCTCTCTCTCTCTCTCTCCCAATCTTCCTTTTTTATTTTTCACCCCGCTGCTCAATCACTGCCAAGCTTTCTTTCGGATATATTACTGTTTTTTCACTTTTTCTTTTCTTTTCTTTTCTTTTTTTTCTGATTCCCCTGCCAAGGAAAAGAACATGGTTTTTTACTTTATTTTATTTTATGTTATTTATTTTAATTACACATAAAGTACTAATTTCGATTCTATTGAAAACTACTATTCCCCACTTTTTGTCTTTCTCTCATGTAGAATATTTTATCTACACTTTATCTTATCAAGTACTATACTAATACATTTTCATTATCAAAACCCTTTTTTAGTACAATTGGAACTAATAAATTACCATAATATTTCTTTTTTTTATTACAAACATGCTTAATTACAGATTTATGATGAGATTTGATGTATTAGTGTTAATATCATTGAAAACAATTAAATTTGTCACATTAATTAAAAAGTTTACACGAAAATAATAATTGATTATAAATTATGTATTTTTTTAAAATTTTTTGAGTTATCTCATAGGTGGGAAATCAAAATCATGTTTTTTTTTGTTAAATAGTATTTTTATAACTTATCCTAATATGCTATTTGGAAAAACAAAGCTCATCTAAATAAAAAATTTTCAACTTTCTATTAATTGGACATGTGGTGGGGCTTAGCTTAATGGGCCAATTAATACGTATAAATAAAATCTTAGGGTTGTCTTCGGTTGGGATATTATTAGTAAATTGAGAAATCTTTTCAATTTTCTTATATCAGAAAAAGACAAGTTGGAGAAATTATGAAAGACAGCAAAGTTAGCAACAAGCTCGTGCAAGTATTAATTGATTTTTATTAAATATATACATAGATTTTTTATTTTCACTTCACACATGTCTTTCTCATAGGATGCTGACACACGTGTGTGCCACCTGCGGCATCCGGTAGTTTCCAGCAGTTTGTCCCCGCATTAACGTGAGAGATCCCTAGCTGTATATGAGGAAATTGAGTTGACTTCATTTTCCGACCAATCCCATTCCCTTCCACGTCTTCATATGTTCCAAACGCGTAATGACGACAATAATACGAGGATAATTTCCATTCTATCCCCTTTCTCTATTTGAAATTACGGTAAATTTTATCTTTATCCTCCTAATTTTGAATTTTTCACATATTATTTATGCTTTTTTAATTAATCTTTTATAGATAAATTTTACTTTTGAAAAAAGTTACCTTGATAATTTATCTTAACAAAATTTTTTAAAAATAGAATTTATGTACAAAAATTAATTCAAAATGTGAAGAGAGCAGACAGGATTTACTTTTTAGAATTTTATAGGAATACAGTCGAACCACCCTTTGTATGATTTATTTAGAGGATGAGGAATCAAGAATGGGTCTAGCAAGTTAGATAGATGGATTCATGATTCATGAAATTCATATCCAATGACAAGAACATTATTATGGTTATACAATTATTTGTCTAGGTCTATACTCCATAGTGGCAATTAAAGACAAACACTACAGATAGATAGCCTAATAGAAAGAAAGAAACAATGCCAGCTATTCCTTGCAGAGAGGTACAGTTTCTTCTTTTTTTTCTTTTTTTGTGGCTTGTGTGTCTACCTCTTTAAAAGGCTTTCATGTGTCATCAATATTTCCTTTTCATGACTCTACTTTACTTTACCATGCTAGCCTTTCTTCCTCTCCCCCTCCTTTTCTCTTGAACAAATAGGGAATAGTACCATGTTATTCAAACAGCATAGAAGTTTGTACAGTAGATTTGGTGTAATTTAGTTGTCCAAGACAAATCCCATGCACTAACTTGTCATGATCACTTCAAGGTTATTATTACTGGTTCAAATAGGTAAAAATGTAAAAAAGAAAAAAAGTCAATAAGTTTTAAAAAAAAAAACTCTACTTTTTTTCAAAGTTTTTACTGTAAGCACAAAAGGAATGGGCACAGGGTTAAGGTACAAAAATTCTGGCTCAGGGTCGTGTGGTAGTGCCGAAGAAGACAAATGTTTTTTCCACAAGGGGGATAAAACGACAAGTGAGTCATGGTCAAAACGCATGAAAGTTGGGGAGAGTGAGAAAGGGGTAAGAGATATCTGACCCCTCCCCACGCATTGGTGCAGGCTCTGATCACATGAAGCCAATATGCACCCTACCTGGTGGACCCTCTCTTTCCATCATCTCATCATAAGTTTTTCCGTTTAATTAAAGGACTGGAATAATGGATAATCCTTTTAAAATTCGATTTCCATGATTTTATTAGTAATGCTTCTCACGTTGTAAGTCAGTGGTCATGATGTGGTACCCAACTGGAATGTTATAGATTTCATTTCAAAATAAGAGGAAACAGGAAAGACAAGTTCCCATTTTGTTCATAATTCAATGGCCAATACAAATACCAGCAGTAAACAAAACAGTCTGTGTTTCATGGTCTTAAAAAGGAGTCGTGAATTCATATCGACTGTGTATTATCGAGAGATTTAATAAGTTAATACAGACATTGGTATAGATCGTGATATCTCGAAGATCTTTTCATCTTTGTGTAAAGATGGTTGTAAAAACTGCACTTGTTTTGTTGTTGTTTGGCTATGCCAGGAAGGCTGGTAAATTGAACATGAAGGATTGACCAACCGTACTCCACCTTTATATTCTTTTTAGGCGACAGTGTTCAAACAACAATGACCAATGTGCACAATCCCTTTCACTTTTCTCTGTGCTAAACTGCGAATGAGAATAGGTCCAAAGGACGTGAAAAATGAATCAAGCAATGGTCTTGTGTGGCATGGGCTCAAATGATTACTAGATTTTGAATTCAAAAAGAAATTCCGACCAAAAGACAAGTAGGTAAAGAAAGGAGATCAGGCTGGGGACTCAAAACCCCATTTTTCTCCCCCATGGAAAGTGGCTGTATCTCCCTTCTTTTTGCTTATTCTTTGAGTGTAACACTGAACAACCTCGTGGGAAACTTTGGGACTTTGTCAAACCTAATCTTCAGGGTATTCCAAATATAGGGTGTGGGATACAAGTGTTTCCAAGGTGTTACCAGACTTACACAACCTATAAAGAAAACAAGATGGATTAATCCTGTGCATGCATTCCACTGACACTGAGCACGTAACTTTGCATCCTTTGTCTGATTGATGGAAACGTGGCGTTCGAGCAAACAGTGAATCAGACCGAACCAAGTGAGTTGAAATGAGTCCATGCATCCTGAAATTGCAAGAGGTACTAATGAGAGGGAACATGCTGAAACCAAAATTTTGTCTTACGACCATGGATGCTTAAACATAAGCACATGGAAATATTTGACATGTCTTGTTTTGGTGATAGTTGCAGCTTAAGGGTTCTTCCGAGGTGAAAAATTATGCTGGCTAAAAGATTAACAAGAGCCTAAACTTGACCAATATGTATGCTATTTGTCCAGATAAGAAGAAATGCTGGCCGGCTAAACAGATTGTGGGCGAACAACCGGTCATCCCATGTGCATGAAATTTCAGCTTGTAAAGGTCCAGTTGTCAAAACTTGTTGATTGTTTGAAGTACAATTATTGGTATGAAACAGATTTGGTAGGGCAGCACCAGCACGATGGACAACTTTCTAAGTTGTTCTTTTACTTCTATAGTCACCAAGAATTTCTAGACATGATGGCAATTTTCATGACAGTACAAATATGAAAGACCATTAAGTAAGAATTATAAAGATAAGTTCTCTATCAGATCAAAATGACACCATTTAAAGAAAAGAAGTAATAAAAACATATCACTAAATGTTTACACAAATTTATGCATTACCTGCAGAATATCGAATACTTTTTCTGCAATGTATTTCTGGTCCGAGGCAGCACCCTTCTGCTGTAGCTTATCCGGATGTAGACATAGTAAAGCTTTTTGGTATGATCTTTTCACAGCAGGTCCTTCAATTATGTCAACAAGAGGAACTGTCGTCCAACCACTACCAGGCCAAAGAACCTGTGTATACAACCCATGTTAGTCTTTCACAGACAAAAGAAAGTTCTTTACTTTGGCCTCAAGATCACAGAAAATAATTCCGATAATTTGTTTCCCTTGATGAGTGAAAATATTCCTTAATCCTGGCCAAAAGAGGATCTCTTACCACTCTTTATCCATGTTAAGACCAGTTTACATGGGGTGACTTCCTCATTGAAATATTGAAACAGATTGACGCACAATAAAATGTAATATCCCTGGCAAACTGTGTAACTTTCATCCTATGTGACTTTGCCTAAAGTTTTCAAATATTTTAGGGCATTTTCCCTTATTGAACCATGATATGTAAGTTACTGTTGACAAGAGGCAATTGTGAGTTCTATGTATTTAATGAGCAACATGAAAAATATTGGTTTACCCACTGACCAGCATGTTAAACTCTTTTCACTTCAGAAGTTAAAATCGAGATTCATGAAAAAAGATATAATTTCTTAGGTGCCCCAGAGAGTTGGGTAGTAATTCCGGGGAAGTTTACCATTGCTGGCCTGCATGCTCTTGGAGATTGACACGGGAGATAGCTTTACTTGAGAATAGATAATGATTGAAGTTGGTCCGTTACTACTTACATATTGTAAGGTTGACAACAGTGAACGAATATTTCCTTGCTTTCCATTGGACCATTGCCGTATTTTAGCATCAATGACCTGCATTAAATGAGTAGCCAGCTGAAAAATGTGAAGCAACATGGGTGTTTGTGCAGATAGTTATTTCTGTATTTAGTGTACTCTATGTTACCTGGATTGCTTCTGGATCAATGCCAAGTGGTGGCAAAATTTTAGCTTCTGGCGTCAGGTCTTCTATCTGTTCATAAGCCAAAGTGCACCAGCTCATTAGGGGTTCAGTTTAAAATTTCAGATTCTTAATACCATTGAAAGTATATGACTTCACCACAGTTTTCGAAATAGATAAATCACATACCAAAAAGTTTAGCTCAAATGACTCTGCTGGATCTTCAACAACAGTCTTGGAGCCATCAGAGACTGATGCCAACAGAATGAGTGGAAAATTAGTATTGAACATTTGAAAATTCATAGTGTACTAATTGAAAGAAATATCACATGATATATATCTATATATAAAAGATTTGATCTGTTCAGGGAAATGCAGAGAGAAGTGATAATTAGCAGTTCATGTTAGTAGTTAAAGCATAGATGAACATACTGGTATCTTTTACTGAGCTATTCAGATTCTTTTCAGATGCACCGTTAACAGGAATAGCTGAAGATGATTTCTTCTTTTGCATGTTAGTCGTGTGAATTTTCTCATCCCTTTCAGTCATGCTAATACTTTGTTCATTCTCTGGCTTGACAGTATCTCTTTCCTTCTTTCTAGAGCTATGACTCTTCGAGACAGTGTCCGACTTAAGTTTTGATGAAGCATCCTGGTTGAAAATTTTAATAAATTCTTTGACCTTTCCTCTAACTCTGCCTTTTCCATTATCCCATGAGTTCCTAGGGGAACTTTTTACACTTGTTTTACTAGCTTCCACATTGTTGGAAATTGCTTTTTTCTTCACATCTTGTTTCTTGATGCTTTGACCATCTAGAATTTCAGATAACTTTTTGGCACTCTTCTTGGAAATTTCTTTTGTTCGAGCATTTTTAGTTATCTCATTATTACCTGCATATATAAAAGAAATAGTGTGAGAAACAAGAACATCAGCAGCAACACCTATCATGTGGAATATGACTTACCTTGTTTATCATAATCATCATCATCGTCCAAAAGCAAATTCAGAGGTTTTGACTGAGGCTTTTGAGTTTCTTTACCAACTGCAGAAACTTCTATCCGAGGAAGGGAACAATGGGTTTTTTCTTCTGCTCCTGAACTGTGCAAGACAGTGTCACCAGAAACATTCTTATCAGTACTCTTAAGGCTGCTTATGGTTTCTGACTCAGACTTGGGAATGTTGTCTTCCTCGATAATTCGACTCGGTCCTCCGTCCCCATTTCTTGAATCAATAAGAGAGCCATTGTCATTTTTCCCATGTTCTACTCTAAAAGATTTACCATATCTTGACATTCTAACAGTAGAAGCATCATTCAATTTTGCTTTTGGCTCCGTTGCTATATTTTCACATCCTATCCATCCATTAGCACTTGAGCACCTCTGCAGTTTATCCTTTTCTTTGAGTCTATCGTTTCCTCTTAGAGGAATGGCTAACGGTACGCCTCCTTTGTCTGCCCATTTGTATATTGAGAAGTGAAAGTGGCTGCCATTTTTCGAAAAATCTGAACTATCTGAATTGCCTTTTGTTTCTGTTTCATCATACTTGCTCAAGTTTGTTGACTCCTCACTATCAATAGATAACTCCCGAGACAAAGCACTAAACCGATTAGATGTTTGAAAACAATTTCTCAGTTCCTCTTTATCCTGATTTGCTTGGCCTGAGAATCTAGACAGAGGAGAATAGGCATAATAACTTGAACCATCTGAAGAGCCATCCTTGCATCTATAGGTGCTACGAGTAGGGGAGCCAAATGTGGGGAGGTCCATTCCTTTGTTCAATTTGGCACGAAGGCTGGGAAGTTCAAGGCAGCAGAATTAAGCCATTGGCAGAACCCATGGAAACAGATTCACATCAAACTTAAACAATAAACAATGCGCACAAAGAATAAACTGAACAATCCTTCAACACTTGAAGAGATTGGATTTGCCCTCAATCAATCAACAACACAAGATAAGAAAATAAAGGGCATGAATCAACTAGAAGAATGTAGTAGTTTTCTAACATATAATAACATGCGTCAGACTGTACAGATGCAACCAAAACATGAAAGATTCTAATGCATTTGAAAACTAGAAGATCTAACATAACTAAGAAACTGAAAAAAATCTGCAAGAACAGACAAAAAACATTTTTTTTTTAATTTGATCTCTGTCAGGTGTAAGTGTAAGGTGTGGGCAAGAAGTGAGCTATGGCAGTTTCTGAACTGTAAGTATTCCTGCATTTCTAAGCTATTTGTCTTTTGTCTTATCTAGTAATGATAAGAAAATTTGAAGGACCAAAAAGGTGAAGCAGAACCTGAATTGAGCAGGAATCGAACTCCCAAAAGGTTCAAGCTTGGGTGGCAATGGCATAGCCGGACTCAATAACTGCGAACCTGGTGCAAATGGGTCCTTCATCTCATACTTTCTTGGAGAAGAACTCGAAGACTCGTTCCCTCCGAAAATATCATCGAAGAAATCATTTCTCGAGTATCTTCTCCGGCTGCTCAGAACTTCTTCACCGAACACGGGCTTTTCGCTTAAACCAGAACACGGATTCAGTGATGCAGCAGTCGTTTCCTCACTTCTTCTGAAACCAGATGAACCCGTGATTTCACCGAAACTGTACCGTGTCCCTTGAACAGCTGACCGCGTCGGCGGACCACCAAAGACGTCGTTAAAATCTATGTCTGAGTTTCTACCTGGACTCTTCGGACCAGAACTCGAGTCCACGAATGCCTTCTCAGGGCTAAAGCCTAAAAGAACGCTTTCTCTCTGTGAAAACCTCTGCATCTTCAAAATTGGCGGGAAAGCTTGGTGACGTTTTGTAAACTGTCAAAACGGGCTACAATATGTAACCTGAATCAAATTGCAGAGAGAAAGTGAACATGTTGAGGAATTTAGATGAGAAGAAAAGAAAAAAAAAAAAGAAAGTACAAGGAAGCAAGGAAGCAGAAGAAGAAGACAGGGTGGAGGTTATATGTTCGTGAGGTTTAGCAAAGATTGGAAGCCACAAAAGCTGAAGTGGATTGTCTAATTGTCTGTGGATAAGAGTATGAAAAATGCCAAGAAAAATACAAAGTGGGTAGGGTGGGGGAAGAGATGTTAAGTCTATTTTGTCATTCAGTGAACAATTTTCAAAAATTCTCTTGGTGACCGTTATTCAAAACATTTTTTGTGTTTCAAGGTTGATTCTGAGTTCGTTTTCCACCACGTCAAGTCATATCGACAGCCTGTTATCATGTCTTTCCTCTTCTAGTACCCGGAATCTGCCGGATTTATTTTTTTTTCAGGAATAAAGACAATAATCCTGTCTTGGCCAATTGATGAAATGCCCGGACAAGATTTATTTGCCATTAATTTGGGTTCCAGTTGCATCCTTTCCAGGGCCTACCTTTGAATGCAAAATGCCTTGAGGTTCAGATCCAATTGGCAAGAGTGCAAATTACAGTTTGTTTAGAATGAGATTACAGGTCTTGAGTAGGTTATGAGTGGTCGCTTTAGAAATTTATAATTACAATAACAAAGTCTTATTAAAGGAGTTCGGAAGCATCTCATCCACAAGTCTTCTTCCCACCATGGTTCGGTACACCAACCTGAGGTTGCTTTTGATACTTAAATAAGTACAACAGCAAAATGTAATTATTAGAGAATTTATAATCACGATAATATCGTCTTATAAAGAGATTTAAGAAATATAGCGTATACGTGTCCTCTTATCATGATTTTTTATATAAAATTAAAATTACATGTTATAATTTATAGATACAACAATAACATTGTGATTATCAATAAAATAATTACTATTTATAATAATTTGTTTTGATCATTACTTTTTTATAATCAAATAATATTTTCGATGGGCGAAACCCTTTTTAAGAATTAAATGCTTAAAAATAAGTTCGACATTCACAATACCAAATTCAGCCTAAAGAGAGAGAAGTTCATAAGAAATACGACAAAAAGCTTATGATAGAAAATGAAATATTGTGGATATTAAAACTTGAATGATATTCACGAGATTTGCCTGAGGAGCACAACGCTCAAACCCTGATTGGGTGCAGAATCGTTATCGAAAATAGTTGTAATAGTTAGTAATGGATGCAAAATCCTTGTGGATAACAGTCTTATGAATAGCAAATTTTACTGGCTTGGAGGCCAGGGTCTTTGTGGATAAAGGAACTATCATTGTAGCTAACAATTATACTAATAGTAGTAATTGATAGAATCTAGACTTTAGCTACTATAATTCGATTGATTGAAGAGTGCCCCTCGCCCCTGCTCTCTTCTATTGGCAACTCGGAAATCTCAAGTGTTCACCCTCAAAACGTAAGGGTAAATTGAGGTCCTGAGACAAAGGTTCATTGATGCTCAAAACAACCCATTGTTCATGTCTCCTTTAGACAAGTTGACATTAAACAAGCAGCATACCAGGCTCCTGTTCATTTCCACCCTGGTTATACTTTATCCTATTTTTGCAATTTCTCAGTAAATTTGGACAATTATAAATCCAGAAAGATAATCACACAAAGTACGATGCAGAAGTGCAGCAAGACTTTATCATGAAAAACAACAAAAACCTTAATAAGATTTGTAGTATGCATAATACAGAAACAAGTAATATCAATTGACGTGCTTGTAAAATTTCCCACAATGTTACAGCAGAAATACAACGCAAAAATTAAAGGAAAGGAGGAGAATAAAGATGCACATTCGACACTTTCTCAGAGGATAATATCAGAATAACCTACCCATATCAAGCGACTTTGCAGCTTGAGAACCGGTGAGCCCAGCCATGGGTCAACAACACAATATGAGATCCTCAACTGTGCTACTCCTACCAATCAGAACCATCTGGGAAAGGGTCCAAAGCATCCTGCTTGCCATTAACATAGAACTCTACAACTGCTTTCATTCTTCGAAGCTTATCTGGGTGGTAATTTGCATGAACAATCACTGGCTTTAACTTCTTCAGTTTAGCATCTTTTCTTACTGTTTTAAAGAGGACCTTACTGTTCATAAATTTGTAGAAATCCATAGTTCTCTTGGCAGCATGAAGCCCATCATACCCAGGATGTGAAGGAAAAAAGAGTTCCTCATTGAAAACAGCTTGGTCCCATGCGTTCTGTTGCCGAGCCAACCGATCCGCCACACGGTCCAAAAGCTCAATTGCCGGAATTGTAGGCCTTATATAAAAGAAACCAGAGTTGAAAACCCAGATTCTCATTGTATGAGCATAACGAGCCCAACCCATGGCAGGTTCATCAAAAACGTCATTATATCCATAAGCAGTCATATTATTGTGACCATCAGTCATGGACTCTACATCAGAATCCCGATAAAGATGGTTGAACGGGTTTTGTAAGTATACTATATCAACATCTGAGAGAAGAACGCTGTAACCCAGTTGCAAAAACTCTCTTAAAATACGGAACTTCAATCCCGAGACAGCATGATTTCCTCCTGTTCTTCCAACAGCATCAATACCATCATCTGGATCCCTCTTGTACACTGGAACATCATTAGACTTACAGAAGTCCACAATATGGTCATCTAAAGCTATGACTAGGTAATTGAGTATGCCAACTCTCTTGATGCTAGAAAACCAAACCTCCAACATCTCTTTCACATTTGAATTGGCAAGTACAACTATAAGCTCTTTCTGAACAGCTACTTCCTCCAAAATTTTAGCCAATCTCGGGTTCACAGAGTCATCAGGAACAACACTTGGGTTAGTTCGCAAAGCCTTGACAGTACCAAAAGGTCCAGCTTTGTGCTGTTCACCCAATACCAGAAACTGCTTCTGTGCATGATCTTTTCCTTGTTCAGCTAGTTGTAGCTTGTCTGTCAAATCTCTGACCTGCTTCTTTAATTCAGAATTCTTCTCTGATAGTGATACAATCTCAGACTTCAGCATCTTAATCCGCTCTGAGGATTCACATGACGAAGAACCAATCTAACAAATAGCAGAAAAAAGACAAAACAAGAGTACACACATCAGACAACTAATAACAAAGAAAAAACAAGATGATACTAACTTTACAACGTTCGGGTATCCCACGATAAGAAGAAAGTCCATGGTCCTTTACACATCATTAAAGTGCAGATCATAACATTAAATTCCACTACTAGCAATCAGCCACTGCCCATTTTATGCAACAAAATATCCAAGGGTTGACCAACTGAGCTCAGAGTCAAGGCACAATGTCAAACAAAAGGCAGGAGGATACAGCCTAAAGGGGACCAAAGCTAAGGAAAATGGAAGCCAGTTATTGCAAGTAAACGTAAAAGGTGGGTTAGAAGACGTCCTCAAAAACAAATCCGATTTCAAGAATCTCTTACTACTACGTGCCATGTGTAGCAATAGAGCTAATCAATTTCCGTGCAGCTTTACTGACGATCTAATGACCCTTTGTTGGGTCTCCAAAAAAGGGAGAATAAAATAGTACTATACGTTTTTGTTTTCGTAACTGCTTCAAATTCCTTCTCCCCTGCGTCCCAGAAGTGAAGGTTAGACTAGCATTAGTGAATTTCCTACTAAAATCAAAGATAATTTAAATCCTTTGCTTTCCTTGAACACCCAACTCTAAAACAAATCCTTTTTGACTGAAGAAAGAGTTAACACCGTTAATAGCACTCATAATTCCAAAGTCAACTCAGTCCAATTCAAACTTAACACATTAGCAAGACAAAATTCAGATTAATATTAATAATCTTAAAGAAAACATTAACCAATGAAAATTTTTATGAAAGAAAGGTTGAAAACCTGGAAATTGGTTTTGCCAATTCGACGATTTGGAACAGAGGGAGTTGGGTTGATGAGTCCGTGAGGGAAAAAGAAAGCGATGACGCAGCCAAGAAGAACTCCGATCACAATGGCTATAGCAATTCGAGATCCGCGGATTGACTGCCCTTTGTCCCTACGACCCGCCATCCTCCTTTCAACTCAGTCCAACACTGAAACGCAGTCGCAGAAAGAGAGACGAGGAAGCGAAAGGCTCTTCCTTTACCTATCGCATCAATCGCTTGGCCAGTAGGCAATTCTAAGCTTTTGCTCCTTTTGGCGTTTGGCCCATAACTCTAACGTGGGAACTAAAATTTAGACAGATACAGAAAGGAAAGAGGATAGTCGTCGCTGCGAAGTTGTCCTTTTGGCTTTCTGCCACAGGACATTGAGGAGGTCGGATTCGGTGCTTCGCGAATATGCTATTGACTACGGGGAGAAAGATTGAATCAGACCCTTCGGTTTGATGACGACTCCCATAGTTGAAAAACAAATGATCCAACGGTTCTAAAAGAGTCATTGACTTCTCCACTGTCATCTGGATCCAAATCGCAACTTAGCCGGCTTTGTTTAGGCCAGTGGATATGGGAAACAGCTGGTCGGATTTAAATTAATATTAATTAATACAATAAATATAACTTGACCTGTCAATATGGGCCGGCCCGGCCCATCCGGGCCATAGCCCTTGTGAGCTGAAAAAATATAAGCTGACCCGGCCCGGCCCATATTTTATATGAGCTACAAAATGTTCAGCCCAGCCCAACCCTTGCTAGCTCATGGGCCGGGCCGGGCTAGCCCTGCCCCCCCCCTCCTCCGGCTCCCACGAGTCCCGGTTCCCCCCTGCGGCCCTGCCGCCCCTCCTCCGGCTCCCACGAGTCCCGGTTCCCCCCTGCAGCCCGCCGGGCTGGCCCGTACCAACCCGGATCAACCCTCAGTCCTAAATGGGCTAACTCGTTTAGGCCCGATTTTAATACAGGCTTAAATTTTTAAGCCCGGCCCGTCTCATATTTTAAAAAAAATAGACTGACCCGACTGACCAAGCCCATTTTGACAGGTCTAAATATAACTATAAATATGAGAGAAGAAGAAAACCCATTATTTGCTTCATTTTCATTGCCAACAAGAGCATTTCATTTCATATACTAAAATATGCAATTCTATATACAAGAACAATTGTGGTTTGAACATGGGGAGCATCTCTCATTCACCAACTCTTTTGATAGAGGGAGGGCATAAAGGGAATAAGACAAAAACTTTTATCTAAAAGAGAGGCGGTTCGTAGCTAAATTCTAACTAAAGAACAAGGGATAGATCCTCCAAAGCCAACTGAGATCAACTTCAGGATTTGCTTTCCTAAAAACAAAATTGGATGGCCTCAATGTCAACTTCCCCTTACAACAGTTGCACGTGCTCAAGAAGACTTGTTCTCCTGCATAACTAAAAGTTAAAAGATATTAGCAAGCTTGTTATGTAAACATGAAGACATCAGCCCAGGGTCTGATATAAGGAGAGCAAGGATGTAATGAAATGATTTATCATAATCCGGTTTTAATGGTTATGTAGAACAAGTGGATTTAATAGGCTAATTTTGTTTTCTGAAATCAAAAGGCAAGGCGGTAAATAATTTTCACGAATGCCACCCAAATGGAGTCACTCCCAAAAGTTCATTTTGATGTAGGTCAAACTGAAGGCGACTGCCCAAAATTCAACTCTTATGCCTTGAAGCCTAAATTAATGTTCAAGAAGTGAGGCTGGTTAAGTAAAGAAGAAGAAGAAGTAAATAAAAAAAGAGTTCGACTAATGGAGATATTAAAAAGAAAAAAACAGGAAATCCAGATGCTTGGTAGGAACACTCAAGTCATGTGTGTTTGAGAGAAGAGTATGCAAACTAGAGGCTTTTCTAGCCAAACAAAGAAAACACGGGCTTTTAGCATGAACTCTGAAGTAACATATGAAACTAGCAAATTCCTCTTTATTTATTTTTACTTTCCCTAAAAGGATCAAAAGGACTAAGAGCAAATGCAAGAGAAAGAGAGACATACTTCCTCGGAGCTAGTAATATATGACACAACAACAGTGATGTCATCAAGCTTTCCACCATAATAACGGAACCCAGCATCTTGGGCAGCAGTTGAGAAAGGTGTCTGTCGGTCTCTATCCTGTGCTCGTTGCCGTGCCAATGCTGCTATCTTCTGAGCAGTCACTTGAGGCCCCAAACCAGCTCTCACCGCATGAACCACCACTGCAGTAATTTCATTATTGTACAAGTTATCAAACAGTCCGTCTGTGCCAGCAATGACTACATCTCCTGGAGCAACAGGCACTGCAAAAACCTGATTTGACCAGAAGATTTAGATCATTTAGATATTTCACAATCAGTCGAGTAAACTAAAGCCTCAAATATAATAATCAAACTGGAAAATTCTTGTTTAAAACAGCAAGGCGGAAATAAATAAAGGGTACAAAAGAAGTAATAGGAATGGAAACACGCAACTATCCAAAGCTTAATAAATAATTTGGTTGACTTATCAAGAAATATAAAAGTGTATCCTCCCCCATTTAAATATTTAAGTTATTAGCCACAGGAAACAGGCAGCAGAAACAACCATCTAACATCCCAGGACCACTTAAGCCAAAATCTGTCAGAGCATAAACATTTTATTTATATGATTACGCAATCAACATTTCATTATACATGAAGTCAAAATAAGAGTCGTTTTCTATAAGCACAAGAGGGACATGTGTATCTACCTGACCAGAGCTAGGTAAATCACCATTACTCCCACTCTCAAGTTGATATGTGAAGTTAAAATCATGCTGCTGCACAGGGGATCTAAATATTGTGCACCCATCTCGAACAACCATAAAACCACTGTCCCCCAAGTTTATAGCATGAAGACCCTGCAGTGAAAACCAAAAAAATAAATATATTGTCCCAGCAAGTAACTTCATCCAATTATCCTTTAAAGGACAAAGAAGAAGGAGGTAATTTATGCAATTTTGGTGGAAGAGAATGTAACTTAATACACAAAGCCTCAATCTGAGTTCTGACCCTTCATCATTTCAAGTTTTACCAAGCTACCACAAGTCACAGGTCATATGCTAGGGGGGAAACTTCTGGTCATTGCCCATTTTAGGTTACCTTCCACATAACCGATGCAATCCCTAATAAATTTGTTTGGACGAAGACATCAATTGCAGGTCATTGATTCATCAGTTCATGGAAAGCAAAGATATTTTGGTTTTGATGAGAGTGCTTGAGTGCCAAATAACTATTTCAGGAAAAAGCTACTCATGTTAGAATTGGAACACTCAACACATTAGCCAAGCCCAGAACAGAAATGGCTTACCAGGTCTGTGAGTGCTATGATGCATGCTGTTGAGGAACCTTTAGCTTTTGTGCTAGAGTGAGCTTTCTCTAAGACTCTTGCAGGGTCAACTGAACCCTTTGGCTCCTCTTGGATAGCAGATACAGAATTAGACATGAGTTCCCTAGAATACTGCCCTGCATCAACACCCAGGTCTGCCCAGCCACCAACTCCGTCAGCTACACCAATTGCTTGTTCATCCACACAAATGAAATGAGCATCCTCTCCTCCAGTATCTTCTTTGTCAGGATGGGGTAGATAGCATGATCCTGAAAGCAGCTTCAGAGTTTTGCCAGCAGAAATCTTCCTATCATGAGTGTCAAACACAGCATAAATATAAATTACATAAAATATTAAAAAGACTTAATAAAAGGAAATTAGAAACAGCACAGAGAACATACTCATCTGATGACACAGAAGAATTTGCAACCTGTTCTTCTCGTCCAGAATTATCAAAGGAAACATCAGGGGCAGTCCCAGCTGATAAACAAGAAGGCAATGAACTATGGAAAGCCCTTGAACCTGACCCCGAAGAAGGATTAAAGTTGCACCATCTTTTTCCAACAGTATACATGACATATCCATAAATTGGAGAATTGTTAGGTTTCTCATGGTTTTTCAAACTCATTGTAGCTTTTATGCCACTACTCAAGTTTCGATTTCCATAGAAGATGCCAGCACTACTTGTTGACGGTGAAAGGTGCTCATGCTTTAACTTTAATGAATCAACAAGATATTCACCAAATACAACTCTAGAACCAGAAGCAGCCATAGGTTTACTTTGAAATTTGCTAACTGATGGTGGTATTTGACTGGTATCAGCAAGCGCACAATCAATGTGATACCCACAAACCTGGAAGGCAGGGCCTGATACAGATGGAACAGAAATTGTTCGAGAAAATGCACCGACAACAGAAATGTTCCTTCTTCGATTAGCCAACAGAGAATCTGATCTTGCAGCCAAAAAAGTCCCTGTTTGCAAAAGACCTTGCAAATCTGCAAGCCCAGAAAATCTTAAAGAATGAAATAACCTACAATTCTCAAACCCTAGCTTCCCTGTCCCAATCAGAACCTCAATCGAATCTTGAAGCCCACATTCTGTTCTCTGGATTCCATTCTGAACTGCACTCCTCAGTCTCCCAAAAAGGGTAGATGGCATCTTATCTTCTTAAGCAAAGCAATTTTGCTTCCAACCGTCTATTACAGAGAACACAAAAGTCACTACTACATGCACAAGAAAATCTCATAACTTTTTAACACAACTAAACCTTAGATTACTAAAAACATAGCTAATTCCTGCTCTCCCTTCGCAATATAGCAGGAATTAAGAAACCTGAAAAGAAAAACCAAGAAGTTTGCAGATAACAAGTTAACAAACCAAGAAATAAACAAAGAAACCAATAGACAAAAAAGAGGATATCGAACGGTTAATACTATAAATCTCGAGAATATTAAACAAAATCGATGAAATTCCAAATAGCAATGTTCACTTAATCTTAATTTCAACGAAAAAAATGGATTTGTAATCAAAATCCGCCAATTAAGGGAATCATATCCTTACGAGATATTTCTCATAAAACCAAGGGGCAGCTTATATACGATACAATTAATTCCAAATCAGCTCGTCAAGATAATTATCTACCAGAAAAAAAGGATAAAAATTTGCGGAACAAGAAGTCAACACTCGTAAAAGAGAACGGAAAATGAACAAGGCACGGAGCCTCACCTTCATAGAGCCATCAAGACCAAAAAGATTAAATCGAAACCCTAACCCCAAAGTTCAGGAAAAACAGGAAATGAACCGATCGGTTTAGAGCGAAATTCCAGAATCCGGTTCTTCCGTCTAGTTGTCTTTATAAACCTTAAAGAAACAAAAGACTCCAAAGCTTTTCTCCGGCAAGAAACGGTGGGAAAAGAAAATATCCGAGAAAGAAGTCGAGAAAGTTCTTGGAAAGGGAGCTCGGCTAACGCAACTGAAACCCTAAAAATAGTTATAGGGAGGGAAAATTGACAAATAAAAGCCGCTAAAAGGTTTCTCTTATTAACTTGGGGGATTTTTTTTAGTGAGAGATTTAGATTTTTATTTTGACCAAAAACATTGCATTTATGAAGTGACGGATTTGACTGTTAGATAAGCTAAAATTTACTCGCTGATTTCGGTTGTTTCGGGGCTTGGGAGAGGGTAGAATTGTCTTTTGAAGCTTAACGGTATTCCGAATGTTGTTGAAGCCGGACGTCTTGTGTACTTCGCAATGAGGCATGTTTTCTTGTCCAAATTGCTTGGAAGGTTTGTTGAAGATTGCAAGCGCAAAGTATAGATTTTGGATTTTAGGTTTTTGGCCCAAAAGTTTTTTCCTTTTTTCGAATTAACCCTGTTTTTCCTTTCATATTTCAGTATTTCGACCTTAAAAGGTTTAAATCAAGTCCTTTGATTTTCTATCTGTTTAGTAAATTATTAAAGGAATAATGAATTAATTCTTCATTTAATATAAATAAAAAAATCTATCTTAATTAAAATAACTGGTTCAATATATAAAAAACCGTCATCTTTTATACATAATCAAAACACATTATAATATTTAAGTTTTATTTTAAAATAATTTTCGAATTCAAATCTTCATGCTGTAACTTAATCGTTATAATATTAAGAAATTATGCCATGGAAACTTTGAAAATCTTTTACGTATACATCAATGATCTAACCGTTGTTTGTGTAGACTTTAGAGTAACAAGAGTCTTCTTCAAGCTAAAAAATGTAATGCTCTAAATAGGATGAAAACTAAAATTTATACTATCTTTTATATAGTATATGATATAATCACAAAATATTATTATGATAAGGCTATAACATTAACAAGCAAATTTTGTTCTTTCCGATCAAAGATTTCTTCGCATATGAGCTCAGACGGTAGTGTCAAAGAAGACCATCTTTGCATCTATTTTACATCGATTAAGAGCCCTTAGAGTTTTGTTAGGAGCATCTGTACACCATATTGGGGCTGCAGGGTGATGAACAGCATAGGGGCATGAACATAAGTAGGCGACACTGCCAAGGAATATTGCCGGATAATCATAGCTAGAGCAATTTTCAACTCGGCCATGGCTAAATTCTGGCCAACACAAATTCTCGGGCCCAAACCAAATGGAAGAAACGAGGCTAAATGCTTTCGGGACTCCATGAATCTCGAGGGGTTGAACTTGTTAGCATCTTCTCCCCATATGTCAGCGTCGTGATGAACAGAAGTCAGTGCCAAATAGAGCTGTGTACCAGCAGGAACGTTGAGCTTCCCTAGCTTAACGTCCTTGCGTGCTTGCCTCATCAACATCACTGCTGGTGGGTAGAGCCGAAGTGTTTCATTGATTATCATGTTCACCTGTTCATAATTATGCAATGTCCAACCTGTTACTATGAGAAAGCAGGATATGTTCAATTGCAATGTATCGTTTTGATCTTAAACATGAAAAAGCTGAAGTTAGCATGCGTGCTACTGCCAGTGTTTAACCAACAAACAATTCTCCCAGATCAATTTGAATTTCGCAGATCAGTCAGGAAATAAACTTACAATCTTCAAGTCGTTCAAGTTCTCTGCAACTGGAAGCTTATCATTTCCACAGATGCGAACCACTTCTTCTCGTGCCTTGCCTTGCCATTCTGGGTTCAATGCCAAAAGCAGAAGTGCCCACGATAAAGCATTAGCAGCTGCTTCCTTTCCTGCAAAGTAAAAGGTCTTGCACTCGTCTATTATATCTTCCTCGCCTAACCTCTCTTCTTGATCATCCTGATTCTTATATGAAGACATCAAAAGACTAAGTAGACTTGAAGAATTTTCTCTTCTTTTGCTGTTACCCCGTATCAGTGCCCGTACAGATTCACGAGTTTCCTTCTCTAGTCTCCACCTCTCTCTGTTATTCCTAGTAGGCAAAAACCTGACACAACAATTACCTGGCTTCAATTGTCATATGTGGTATAAGTTAGGCATGGAATACGTTACAACCAGTCACCAGACCACTCCTTCCAATTAATTTACCAGTATATAATTTTGAATACAATATATATGCTTGCATAGTCGATAAGCAACTTAATTTCTTTAAGAAATTAAAAGAAAAAAGAAAAAGGTGACCTGAACCCTGGGATATAGACACTTCTTATAGCCACAGAGAAAAACTTCATCTGCTGTTCTTGTAACATGAAGATACGTTTTCCTTCTTCAAAACTGCTTCCAAATGCTGTTCTGGATATAACATCAGCAGAGAGGTCATGAAGTTCTTTACTCACTTCCAATTCGAATTCATCTCTCCCGGCTCTGTTTTCCTCCCACTTCTCAAGCATTTTAGCAGTAGCAGCCACAATTTCTGGTACCCAACCCTGCTCAAAACATTTTGTGCAGGCGTTTACCCGATACAAATAGTATCAGTATTGAGTTATGATTGCTACTAAATCCATCTTTGGTCATGGAAGCCATCAGGCCCATCACCAATATAAACAAACTTTTCATCCCTGTTGCAACCCAGTAAAGAATCAAGTACACTTGGTTTTACATTGGTTAGTTGCATAGTCAAAATGTGTGAGGAGAAAGTTAGACAGACGGGCTTAGCCGCTGAAAAATCATTGAGGCCCATACTATATAAAGAGAGGGAGGTAGTTTGGTTTACCTTAACTCTTTCCATACTAAAGGCCTGGTTTGCAATCCTCCTGTGAAAGGCCCATTCTTCACCTTCTAACCCCACGAGTCCCTGTCCGAAGAGCATCCTGGACATCGGGTTAAACCCGATCTTATCAAACGCCCCGCCCGTGTTCATAGCAACCTCCTTGATCATATCCGGATCGGATATTCCCAGCCTCGGTTTTGACCCGAACCAATACAAGAACGGTTTCCCATACATGTTGGACCACCTGTGGTAGAATGGAGCGACACGGTGAAGTACATCGTGGTGGTGAAGTGGAGCTGGCTTTGACAGAGCTTCTGCAAACAGACGGCGGATCTCAGCTGAGTTTCCGACGATCGGACGGTAGCCAGGGCCTGTTACTCCTTGTTTTTTGAAGTGGTTTTGGATCTTCCAGGGGATCCATACGATTGCGTACACAAGTTTCAAGAGACAGATGCAAAGAAATGCTATGAAGAAAAGAACTAGATAATTCATTAGTGAAATATCTCTGTATCTCTAAAGCCTGGGGCAGTTAATGGTGGATTGGTATAGGGATTAGAGTTCACAAGGAGCGTCGTATTTGTTTATATTTTAACTCAGTAAAGTAATGCTTTGATGACTCTGCTTTTTAACAACCGTTGGACTTACATGGTCTACTTGCAGTGTTAGAAAATAGACTCAAAAGTGAACGAGCCAATACCAATTTCCAAATAAAATTGACTTTTGAGATATTAAATTGCAATTCTTTAGAAAATCTAATCTGCTGGCTTATTGTCTTATTGATGATCCTGCTGCAAGCCAAAAAATAAGCATAAGGCCACTCCATATACACATCCAAGGATTCCAAGTTGTAACTTATGTGCTATAGAATATATAAATTGAAAGATTTATGCCTACTGCAAATCCTTAATATGTTGTAAACATGCTAAAATGCCCCATGCAAATCTTCAATCCAAACTCCTGGTAAACAGGATCTCTGAACCATATTGAGGCTGCAGGGTCATAAGCACCATCGGTGCATGAACAGATACTGGTGACATTACAAAAGAAGATTCCTCGAGGATCATAGCGAACACGAACCATGGCTAAATTCTGACCTGTGCAGATTCTAGGCCCCAACCCAAATGGCAAAAATGAGGCCAAAGGACCGAGCCTCTTTAAATCTCCAAGGATTGCCCTATTGGCGTCTTTTACCCATATGTAAGGATCATGATGGATATATAGCAGCCAGTCCTACCAGGAATTTCTGTGCCAGCAGGAATGTCGAGCCTACCTAACACAACGTTCCTTGTTGGTTTCCTCATTAACATCAACAGGGAGGATAAGGTCTAAACGTTTCATTGACAATCAAAGTCACTTGCTTCGACAATTTAACTGTTTCTCCAAGCAATTTCCTTGTTATTCTCATCTTTGGCAAATTATCAAAGAAGAATTTAACATGGTTGTCAATTCTAACTTATCTGGATGATTGGATTAAGAAATTAGCCTAAAAGGTCAACCAAGAGTCAACTTACAATTTTGAAGTCGCTTAGATTGTCAGAAACCGGTTCTTTGTGTTTACAGATACGAATCACTTAATCCCTCGCTTTTTCTGCCAATCTTGACGCAATACTAAAAGCGAAGTGACCAGTTCAACAGATTAGCAGTTGTTTCTTCCCTGCAACAGTAAAAGTTCCTGCACTTACCTATGATTTCTTCCTCCATTAATCTCTCTTCTTGATCATCCTGATTACTTAAGAAAACACCAAAAGGCCAAGTAGATTTGTTGAATTTTCCATTGCTGATTATTCTTGACCAGCATCCGTATTGATTCACAAATTTCCATCTTCTGTCTCCACCTTTCTCTGTTTTTCTTAGTGGGCAGAAACCTTGGTAAAACATGCTTGAGAGTAACCCCCATAATCATGGCGGGGTCAGTTATTGCAAGCCTAGGCTTCAACCAGCCAGAACTAATAAACGTGCGTGACCACTTGCTATAACTAGAAGCCACACGGTCAAGGATATCGTGCTGGTCAGCAGGCATTAATTTGACTCAGCTTCCAAAGATGGGACGGTAGATACAGCTAGGGCCCCCTCCCCCTTGTTTTCTGAACTGGGTTTGGATTCTCAATGACACCCAAGACAGAGCCATCCAAGCAGAAGCAGCAGATTTATATTACATGCAGAAAGACATGTAAGTGGCCGTGGTATTAGCAAAGATTTTCATGTAAACACTTTAGCTGTATATATAACTCAAGATATTCAATGTCTACGAAAGCAGGTGTAGTCAAATTAGGTGTATCAGGAAAGTCAACAAAACAAGCATAAGGCTTAAACAAATCTAAGTAGACTTTCCATACTCCAGACCTAATCATTAGATTCGATTAGATACGTTACACCATCCCATGTCCAAACGTCAAACTTTAGACCAGCGATCGAGAAGGCGTGCAGCCTTGTTGCAGATAACTCGTGGCCGAACTCTGAGTTTTGTTTTAGTTATTCCTCGGTAAAATTACGTTCACGTTGCATGAAAAAAACTTAGTACAGCATACGTGCAATTTATTGGAATTTTTTTTTTATTTTGAGAGTTTATAATTTTATATTATGAATTAAAAATTTTAATTTTTACATTTTAAATCTTGAATTTTAACAACAAAAATAAATAATTTGACTATAAAAATGATATTAATAAAAGAATTTTATTAAACATTTAATGCAAAATTTAAAAACATGAAAATGGAAGATTTTGGTTGTAAAGAGGGTTCATATATTCTGGTTGAAGAAAGGGTTTGGTGACGATTTAATTAAGTCTCGTACATGCTTAATTACTGTGATATGTTGATTTTGAGACATTTTTTCTGGTGGAGCCACGAGGAAAGTCTATGGGGTCAGTAACGAAAAGTGAGAAATTAATAGGTAAATAGCAAATCGTGGTTTAATGTTTACAATGTTTTTCATATGCGAATCTATAAGCTCTATTATTTGTATCAAGTGGAATGCTGCTTTTCTAGTCCTTTGAACTAATGCTTGTCGTATCCTAAATTGTACTGCCATACAGAAGAAAAACATGTCTTCTTTTGTCAATGGGAGGTAAATAATTAATTAATATTTGACCATTCGGGTTTACAAACATAATCTGACATTCAACTCTAATAACGACGGTAAACGAAGAATATAAAATTTTGCATAAAAAATAATTATAATAATAATAATATTATATATATATATTAAATTTTATATATGTATTAAAAATTAAAAAATAAAAAATCACGACCGTCACCGCTCGCCGATCTTTTAACTTCCTCCATGAGGACGGTTAATCTTTTGTGAGGCAAAAATGGGATTTGGGCTGCCAACGAAATGGGTGTGAAATGGGTTTGAACTCATGAGTCATGAGCCTGGTAGTTGCATGATAACGAAGAGCTACATCAATCCCACGTAAGAACAGGGACTCGTCGACCACAAATGCATGGGAAAAAGCAAAACACATGACATGTCCGAAACGTGTTCCTAGTGCAGGGGCCTAAAGCCATAAACCAAGCATGAAAGCTTACGGAACATCCATTTGTTCTGAAACGCGTAATCGTTTCGAAACGCCAGAAAAACCCCACCACCGATAAAACTCAGAGGGCCCAGCAGCGGTCAGGATACACATGCGTCTATGGCATTGCCAACTCACCTTATTAAATGGGGGCTCGACAGTCCTGAAATCTGAACTCACCCAAAGGGGCTCCGCTTCCTGTTTAGAATTGACTGGCCGACCCCCTTATTTGACCAACGCCTTTCAACTTCAAGCTCACCATAATGCCAAGCACCGTCATCTTCCCATCAAACAAAATCATTTTCAAACTTGGAGTACTCAAAAACCTTGGATTAATGGAACTTAAATGGTCTTTAACTGAAGTTGGCAACTTGTGTTGTTTTAATGTTCAGTCAACGTGTGGTAAATTGAACCCTGTGTAGACAGTCAGGTTGTAAGCAAAGTGAAACACAGCAATTAAGAAAAAGAGAACTGTATAATAGGAGCATCATAATTTGTGCTACGTTTGGTAGCTTCTAGCTACAAAAGTTCCTGTACAACCCTTTTCCCTGAGTGATATCTCCAAGATTTTAAAATTAAACTCTACCTCAAAAGGAAACTAACTTTAAAAGGCAGTACTAACAAAAGGAAAGCCAAAATTACTGTCTAACTCTAACATCCTTCTCTGGGTTCTAAGCACTTTTGTGTCGATGATGGACAAAAACGATTGAAAAACAAAATGGTGTGACTTTTCTTCTTCAATTCCTGTACCAGGGGGAAGTTAGGGAACTGAATTAACCTCTAAAGCATGGCTGGGCCGTTGGGTTTTCTCTCAGGTGCACCTTCCCATGTTTCTCTAGGCGAACTCCCTGATCCTGCCGCATATGATGTAGTAGCTGCTCCAACATTGAAGCCACCTCCGAAGGAAGTGAGCAAAGCAGACAGTCCGCTTGAGGAAGCTCCACCATCACCCATGCCAAGGCCAAGAAGGTCAAGTGTAGTAGGCTTGTTCCCGAACAGCGAGGATGGGTCCATCATATGATCAGTCAAGTTAGAACTTCCGTTTGAGGGAAGACCAAGGCCAAGGCCAGCTGTCAAAGAGCTGCTCTCTGGCTTCACAATAGGATCCTGACCAGCAGTGGAAGTTGACGATACCGCCAAGCCTAGACCGCGGAGCAGTGAAGGGTTTGATGCCGCTGCACCCATTTGGGCAGCCTTTTGTAGCAATGCGGTAGCGGACATGGCTGGTCGAGGAGACGGAGCATAGCGGCAATGGTCATGTTCAGGTCCAGTGAAGATCGAGGAGCCATTGCTGGAGAGGTAGAGAGGAGAGGAAAGGGAGAGGGATGTGCGCTCTAAAGGTGCTACTGATTGAAGGATCGGAGATGGTGCTGGTATCTTGGATGGTTGAGAGTTTGGTGCAAATATGCTAGCAAAAACATTGCTGCTTGAAGTAGAGCTACTAGTTGCTGCTGTAGTTGGTGGTGAAAGTCTCATCGGATTATCTGGTATTTCTGCAAGAATGCAAACAATGAAAAGATCAATGAGAGGCCATTGAAGGAACTTGCAAAAAAGAGGTATATAGTGAAAATACAATGATGAAGATTGAAGTAGCAGCAGACAAAACCAAAGACATTAAGCTGAGAGATTAAAAGGGGGAGGGCCTTTTCATTATGGCCTTTTTGCAAGTCCTAAAACTTGAAAGCTTTGGAAGTAAAAGCAAAGGCAATAATAATGGCTGCCTTTCTTTCTCTCAGGTCATCCCTTTTCGCTTTTCGATCATTGAGCTTGCTTATTGACACTGTAACCATACCGCTCGTGAACCCAAAACCAAACTCCTGAACTTCTCTCTCTCTCTATTCTCTCCCCTCACCTACCACATTTGCTAGGTTCTCTCTAAGGCTAAATATCCAAACGAGAACGACATCAAGAAGAGACAAAACAGAGCCATAAAAAACCAGAAATTCATTTGAATGGCCTCTCATCTCTCTTCACCCACAATAGAAAAACAAAAACAACTATATATATATATATATATATATATATAGATATAAAAGTACCCACGATTATCTCTACTTTGACCTATAAATCTAAATAAACAATACAAAGCAAGAAAACCCTCTATATAAAAGTTGACGTATAAATAAGACATACACACAAATTTTTACCTGAACTCTGAATTGACAAACCCGGTGATACAACGCTAGTTGAAGACGGCGTTAAAGGCTGCGGTGGTGGCGACGTTGCTGCTCCTCCTCCAACCATAGTTTTCCCGTTCCCATTGCCATTGCCACTCGCGTTAACATTCCCTTCTGTATTAGCAATCGCCAGCGTTTGAGCCCTCGCGCTTTCCTCAGCTAAAGCATCGCAGAAAGCTCTATGCGTTATGAAACTATCCCTCCTTCAAGAACACATCATCCACCGTCAAAACCAAGGAAGCAAAACGCATAAAAGATGGAAGAGAGGGTGTTCAATTATGAAATGGTAACGGATGAGTTCCTCTTACCTAGAAAAGATGGTGCCACAGTCGCATTTATACTCTCGGGTGCCGCAAGTCTTCATGTGGGCCTTCCAATCGGACTGGACAGCGTATTTTTTAGAGCACCGCTCGCATTTCCATTTCTTTTCCCCGTGTTTCCTGCAAAAGTGTTTCTTGATACCGGTAAGATCGCCGAGGGCTCGAGCTGGGTTGTGGTGGACGCAGCTTGGCTCAGGGCACACGTAGACTCGCTTTCGAATTTCTTTGCTGGTTCTCTGCCGCAGCTTCCATGGTAAGTTATGACCGCGTCGGTGGAGCTGGAGGTTCTGATCGCGTTGAAAGCCTTTATTACAGATCTCACAAACGAAGCGGTTGGTGGCAAGTAGGGTTTTTGGAGATAAAGCTATTACCTCAGCATCTGGATCTGAATGAATCAAAAAAGAAACAGAAAAAGATGATTCTTTTTTCAACATTGCGAGACAAAATGAAAGAAAACATGGAAATTCAAATTATTGAGATTAAAACAAAGGGTGGACTTTGGCTGTTTTTATAATTCACCTGGCATTCCAGGAAGATTCCTTTTCTTCTTCGGTGGTCCTCCTCCTGTTGGTTGAGTGCCTTGAATCTGATTACCTGAAGAAGATGCACTTGCTTCTCCAGAAGCTGTAGAAACTGTCATTGGTGACGAATTTTCAAGCTCCACCATGTTTTATTTCTACTCCAAACCCCAATCTAAGACAGCCAAAAAAGTTCTGGTTTTTACTTTGAGCCTCAAAAGAAACAAAAACCCAGTTTTAGTTGGCGTAAACCATCGAGCTTGAGTACAAACAATTCACCGCAAATGATGGGTTTGAATCAAAGATTATGATAGCTTTTCACAAGGGAAAAAAATGATAAAAACTTGTAAGAAAAAGACAAAGTTTTTTGCCTCAGTGTGTAGCTTCCATTAGAGTGAAACAAAACGAAACTAAAGGAAAGCCCCAATTCAACTAATTCTTCGAGTCAAGACCCGGAAGAGCACGCGAGGTCCCATAAGGCGGCTTCATGTCCATGATACAGAGAGATAAAGAACAGTGAAACACAGAGCCATTGAAGAGAGAGAAGCAACAAACAACCAAAATAATAAAAGAAACAAGAGAGAGAGAGATTTGAATGAAGTGAAAAACAAAAATCAAACTAATAAAAAAATATAGTTAAAGCGGCGCCAGCATTAACCATGGTTAAGTTTTTCGAAACTGTGGATTTTTTAACTATGGTTTAGAGACAATCTATATGCATCAGCTCCCTCTTCTGGCTGCGTTTCCAAATCTGACCGTCCACGTGTCGATCTTTCCGGGTTGCTGACATTTGTCGGGAGAATTCGGAACTAGGCGGTGCTTGTCGTTTAGTGCAGGTAGCCACCCCCCTCAGAATTTTTCTCGTCTTAAAAACTTATTCCTCCATATTTTTTTGTGAACCTTTTTGAGACTCGCACCGAAAGTCAATTATACCCCTGGAGGAACTCTGTTTTCACGGTCTCCGAGGGATGACATTTTGGACTTTTCAACCCCAACCCAACGTGTGTTTTGCTCAAACTGACTAATAATAATGGAGAAAAGAAGAAGAAAGAAAGAAAAATAAAAAACTGAATATTTGTCCTCTTTCAAGCTTAAAGATCATGTGTTTTGTTTTAAGGCAACATTTTAAGAGTTATTAACGATAATGCCATTTAGCAGATAAGGACGAGCAAGACAATGAGACAAACCTGAAAGAACTTATCGTCCTAAAGGGAGTGGCTTTCTCGTGATTATGCTCAAATTTTTGTCCAAAAACAACTTATACCTTTAATTTTCTTGGTAGATATAGTTCCTTGTGGGCGAAGAGACGGAGATGGGTGGCAATTTTGGTAAATAAGACGGTTCTCTCTGGGCTTATATGAAAAAAAGAAAGTCTTTGATTGTCTCTATTGTAGCCCGTACGTTACAGGATATTGGTGATGACAAATGTCCTCGAAGCTCTCATGTGCTTGCAGACAAAGTCCTTTGAATTTTTGATTCTTCTGCAGTTCACAGCGTCGATTCTCTGTTTCACGACTTATCATGCTCCATGGTGCATGTTTCATAACTAAGATCAAAGATGATCATGCATATAAACTTTGATTGCATCGTTTGGTGCCCCCAAATGTAGAAAGTTTGTTTACAACATAGACTGAAAAAAGCAAAGTAAAATTTGTCTTTAGTGGGAAAAAGGCCACCGGCTTTGAGCAAAAGGTTGGAGCTTTCAGTTTCAGCAATGAGTGGCCAAATGCGCCGAGGGGGGTTGCATGTGCCTTAAGCTTGGGTTCGACGTAGGGTTGAGCCGCACTGGCCTCCACCACCATTCATCACGGCTGGGTCCCTCCATTCAAGGAGGAGGGTCGAGTCAACACCCCATATGCTAATAATGTGGACGGCCTGGATGGAGTTTGATCAAAGTTTCCCTTTGTCTTTGAAACAAGCAGGAGGTCCCCCCTTCTGTATTAATAGTCATAATCCACAAATTATTGAACTTAGGATAAATGATTTTTGGGCATATGGCTTGGAGTTGCATGTGCAGCCAAGGGCAAAAGTATGAACACAAAGAATCTCTTAAGGGGTTTTGCCAATAATGTTCTCGTTGAAAACATTACAACATTAACCTTTTCCTTGTTAAGGTCAAATTACATCATTTACTCCCTTTGTGGGGGCAATTTTACATGGAGGCTTATGTAAAAACAAAGAAAAAGTTTTCAATTTAATAGTCAATATGTTGTTAAAATCTTAATGTTTTTTTTTCTCTCTTTTCGGGAAGGTTATGATGTCGTTTTAAGATAACTATGAAAAGAAAATGTGGAAATAAGTCGATTTTGTTAAGTAAGATTTAGATGTTTTATAATTAAGTTTGAGTAAGATTATATAAAAGTTATTACCAATCACGGATAGTGAAAAGTATGTATTCTTTAAATTTGATTATAAATAATAATATTTAATATTAAATTTTAATTATATATATATTGTTTATGAATTTTTTATAATTAATGTAATGCTTACTAAAATTCACTAATTATTTTAAGTATATTTTTAACCGTTAATTTTGTAATTTAATTTTTATTAATAATATACAAAAACTTATTTCAAATTTATTTTATTTAATGAGTAATATTTAGAATTTTCAGAGTTCAAGTTAATCAAATAATAAGATTCGTGTTATAATACTTAAAAGTTAATAAGTACTTTATTCGTTAATATCTCTAAAGACAAGATTATAACAAGATTTTTAATAATGATTTCTATACGTAGTCAAGAGTCAGCTCAAAAATGGGAAATGGTTTTGATTATGTTCAAAGAAATCAATCAAAAATACTACTTTATTTGGGTTCCATGGGAAAATGACTTCAAATTAATTCAACTAGATATATAGTCTTTATGCCAAACCCAAGCGAAAACTAGTAAAAGCACTTTCTTTTTATTTATTTTTTTAACGTAATGGAGCAAGGCAATAGGAATTTAGCTTAAAAGGCCAGTTTGGATAGGCTAGACTGAGATTTCGTAACAGTTGCACCAATCAAGTGTTTCCAACGTGGAGCCATGCTTTGCATTAATGGATAAGAATACAAGATGCTTTTCTCTTCCTTTTTTTTTTTTTGCCCTTTTCTTTACCTTTAATTTATTATAGATTTTTTGCTAATCATATTTCTAAAGTAGAGGAAACCGATCATTATAGTAGGAAATTAAAGTCATCAATCCAATCATTCTTGTTGTCATTAAAACATGTGGGCTTCATTAATAATGAATACATGTTTAATTTCTACCAAGGAAAAAAAAAACCTTGGCTATTTCTTGTCATTAATCATTGATATGACTTTATAAATGTTTTTTTATAATATTATATTACGTATTTAATAATTTTTTTATATTAATATTATTTTATTATTAATTTATTTATTTTTGTCGTTAAATTAAGAATTTAATTAATAATATAAAATTAAATACGTTATGTAAAATTATGATTAAAAACACTGAATAAGGTATCAATCGAGATTAACGATTTTTGTTCAGATGGGTATCCTTAACATGCATTTTAAACCCTAATACCAACCTTAAGCCATGTCTTAATTAAAGATTAAGCTTTCTAAAACAGCTCATATGTGAACACTAAAACAGGAATCTAAAGTTTATAGAATATATTTTTCAATGAAAAGAAAAAAAAGAGAAAATCACATGTGCATTGTTGAGGGATGGTTTAGATAATAAATCAATCTTTATACCTTCATAGACAAGCATGGATGAGTTCCTAGGCGCGAGTTGTCCGGTCTACTTGCCCTAACAAGGTTGGCTGTGATTGATGTCATGTATCAACACCGTATGGTTTTGGATTGAAGTCCTTATTTTTTGTCTGAATTCTATGAGGTCTGGTTGGCTGTTCCTGTCTTGCAAATAAGTAAAATGGGTGTGGGTGTGTGTGTTTGCAGCTCAATTCATTTGCTCCCCTGTTTCTCTGCAATCTGTAGGCTGTAGAATGAGTAAAAATTTGAAAAGAAGGATAGGGTGGTTGGAATAGTAAATGAGGTAAAAGGTGAATGGAAACAGGAAAAATAAAGAGCATGGGGAAAAAGAACAACATACTCCAAATTGTACTATGAGGTTCAAAACTGAGCAAGATGGCGTCCAACAAGTTTAAATTATGAAGCAATCTACTTTTAACAGGTTTCAGGTTGAAGAAAGACCCTGAGCTTTGCACTTTTATGATTATGCTCATTCTACAACAACAGGTGTATATTGTTTTCCACTTACAATAACAGCAGATGTAGAAATGTGAGGTGATGGGCTATTGTCAAAAAGCAAAGCCAATAAATAAAGAAATAAAATAAAATAAATAGAAAGTAGTAATTTGAATGACAGGCCATGGCGTAATCATCACCAATTTGATAAACTTTTTGGTTCCTTTCTTTTCTTTTTAATTTTTTCCTGATTCCCATAAGCAGCAAAAGGTCCAACCTTGAATCCAGACAGGTCCATTAACCTCTCTCTTCCCCCCTCCCTCCCTCCCTCCACCTCACTTTTCTTCTTTACAAAAAAGGTTGCCTACAACCCACAAGAGCCAAACGTTGCTAATTGTAACATTCATAGATCGTGGGGTCCGATTCAGATACTAGCTCTGGGTGTGCATGAGTTAGTAGCTTTTTGCCTCAATTTTTTTTTTTTGGTTTCTCTTAAGTCTTTGGTCTTATTGCTTACCAGTTGCTACCACCCACCCTACAATCTACAAATCTAGCACCCAAGTAGGGGACCAAAAGAGTTGATCTCCCATCCCCAAACTTCAATTCCATTGGCTTGCGACCACTCAAGCTATGTATCAAAGCTTATTTACTTGTTAGTGCTTGATAAACCCCATTCTCGGTGCGACCCAAGCACGTGGAAACTTCATTCCTAGATGGTCCTGTAATTTCGACCAAAGCCTAGTTTCCATGGATGTTATTACATGTTGCAGAATTTTGTTATGAAAAAGGAGATAACGTGCATACAAGTATATGCTTCAGTTAATGCATTCAGTTGGTTCTGGGACCATTTTTCTTTTCTTTTGGAGGGGTAGATATGAGAAAGGGATCGGGAGATGGTGGGATGGGGACGAGAGGAGAAAGTAACTGTTGGGAACTAAAGCAGAAAAGAGAGTCTTGCAAACAATGAAAGCGACTCCTGACTACCATATGAGTAAATTCATTTGGACCTAAAAAGCAAGGGCCATGGAGGCCAAGCCCGAGACTTTTGAGGAGAAGCTCCTCAATATAAAACCTGAGAAATTATATTGAGAAATGAATGAAATGTGTAAGAATTCACTGGGTATTTCCGTTAACTTTACATTTTATGCCTGGATGGAGGCTAGGGGGCGTTGCGATGCAAAGATGCCCAACATGTGCCTCCATTTTCTCACACAGCGGAATCACTTTTCATCGATGCCACTAAACCATCATCTGCAGCTCATCCTAATTACATGTCGACACAAATTTGAAGAGTTGGCCGAGAGTTTTCTTAAATTTTGTCTTTTTACCATTGCATAATTTATACAATACAAAAAGTTTCTATTCTATGAATGAAAATACTGTTACAAAAACAAAAAAGGGAATGTCCATGACATAATGACGGGTATTCATGAATTCATGATGATCTGCATGCGTTGAAAATCTCACCCCGCATTATATCGATGGGTACATGTTCAAGGGTGTAACGCTCGGGACCTAGATAAACACCTGTCTTCTCTAAAAGGGCAAGCCCTTCCTCCCTGCCATATCTTGATGCATAAAGCTTCAGGTATTCAAAGTCCTAAATCCACATTAAAGAAAAGACATTAAGTAAATTAGAACCAAATGCAACGCTGATAACAGGAAAGTTACTATATCTTCGAATTATTTTCTTTTTGTATTCCTCTAACTACTAAATGCCAGAAATGGCAGCAAGTATGGTACTGACAGAAGCCAAAACAATGTGAAAAACACAGGCTGACTCCAAAATTTGCCCCACCTGCAAGCCACTAAGAATGCGCTCTAGTCTAAGTGAAGCAACAGGTCGACTTGAAGATGAGAACACCTCACCAGGGTAGAATAAAACCCCATCACCTGGAGGGAGGCCCCGTCTAAATCTTATCTGCACAGAGGCATATTTTGCATTTTCAGAAAAACCTTTGACAGAGCTCAGAAATGCCATTCAGTTATTACAATTAAAGGCTTGAATGCCAAGTGATTAATACCTCTGCACTGGGAACTGTTGCCTTCTCATAGCAGTTGGCACCCCAATACAGAAAACCGGTTCCACCTTCCTTCCATACACGCCACATCACAGCACGATGCTGTGTTCCTCGCATTCCAAGATGCCAGTTTGGATGCGGGTCAGATGGACCCATGCAGACATATGTCCACCATTCCTAAAATAAAAGCTCACTCCCATCAGCGTAACCTTTCATAGTGCTCATAGCTGTAATGTTGGGGCTTGGAAGTTTTATTTTTACAAAATACAAAATAAGCACTCTGCAACTGTGCAGTAGAATTTTGGACACTGACAGGACAGAGACATGATTCAAGCAGTGATAAACACATTACATATTTTAACGATGAAGCCAGTAGCAATCTGTTTTCACTTCACTTGATGAAAGAAAGTAAATAGCATTTTGCCTTAATCTAAAATTCTAGAAGGGAGGAGATTTTTTTGTGCAAAATCCCACCATAATCATCATCTAGAAAATGGTTGATCTCAAAAATCTTCACACCACCACCACCACCACCTCCCCCTCCACCCGCCCACACACACACACAGAGAAATAGGCAAACCATCAGTAAGCATTACCTCTCCACTTTCTGGCTGCAATTCAGAAATAACATCCTTAACCAGATCCTCTCGATTACCAAAAACCCACTCACTGCATGCAAAAACACAAATTTTACTTATTCTTGAGGATAACAAAGAACCCTTTGAACAAGAATTAGCAAGAAATACCTTGTACAATAGATTTGAGTGTGAGGGCGTAGGAACTTTGGCACTTTTACAAAAGCCTCAAAAGGAGTTGGCGCAAGAGGAGCATCACTTGGGCCTACATAAAAGAAGCAAACAAGGTGAAACATCACAAATGATCAGAGAAGGATGCCTTGCTACCAACCTGCAATTTTATAAAGTCTAATTTTATAACGTGAAAATAGCAAAAAAAGCTCCTGAAATCTTAAAACTCGGTCATGGATTCACATAATTCGCAATAATATAGAAGAACAACTAGAACAGCTGACCAATAAGCCTTTAATAGTCAATGATATGACCATGGCGCCTCTTCAACACATGCAAAAGTGAATAATTGCCCAGATAAACTTTATACAACGATATTGGAGTGCAGATATCTGATTCCACATTCAATCAGTTAACAAACAACTGCTCCAGGGAAAATTGTAGCCTATCAAAGATGTAGCTGACATGTTGGATAGAATATTAAACAAGTAGACTGTTAAATCATACCGCAATAGTAAGTGGTTAGAACACGAGCATCAGGAGCATAAGCATGAATCTCACTCGCCATGTTGCGAACAGACTCATATTGTTCCATGTTCAGTGGCTGTGAAAGAATTAATTTTTCATCAGTGTATCAAGATCATCATATAATGCTAACACACAGCAAACAATACGCTAATGGCTTTGGAACACCATCAACTACTGGAAATACAACAACAGAAAAGACTTCTAGCACACCCAAAAGAAGTATAAAGATGGAGATTGATTAACCTCACTGTACAGACCAAAAATAATAACTAGAGAAAAGCTGAGATATCATGTCCTTTCCAGGACATTAAGTGTAATTAACATGTCATATAACAGAGAATTTTTTCTGCCAATCGAAACACAGATAATACCTCATCCCACAGGTAAAAGTACGCTTTCTTCCAATGAGTTTTTGTCCTCAAGATCTCAACTTCTTTCTGCAAGTAATCCTTTGCAGCATCATTACTGTTGCACATCAACAAGCCATGGACATTCATCAGTTTTTGTGACCAAAATACCTGACAGAAGTGAGCATGCAACTAGCTGTATACCGAGAGACAACTGGACTATATGGAACAGCATATGCTGCTAGTCGTGGGTCTGAAAAATATTCATCTGATTTTGGATGATCCACTGCAGTAGCAGAAGAGGAAAAATATACATCAAAGAGAGGAACAACAACAAGCAATCGCCACTGTAATAGTAGATTAATGACAATTTACTTTGTTACCTGGCCAGGGAGATGTGTAAGTCAAAACACGCATGCTATCACCCCATCTGCAAAAATATGGGCTAATTCTGTACTGAAGAAGCCACTTGAAATGCTGTTCCAATGCATCATACCACTCATTGCTCCCATGTTCAACACCAAAGCGATCCTCAATTACAGTGTCAGATATCTAATACACGGTTAAGCAGACACTGAGTTCTCCAGAGAAAAGAAAATGAAATACCTATAACTTGTGATCAGCCATTCCAAAATTAATCTGAATTGAATTATTATGCCAGGGTATATGAGGACTGGATAATCCTTTAGTCTTTGGTCTCAGTCATAAAGGCGGCAGCCTACACAAATTATCAATACAGAAAGAATTCAACTTAATAAACATACAGGATACTCCAAATACAGCAGGAAGTGACGGAGTTGTTGGAATAATGAAGTCCCAAACTGTCAAACTTAACTTGACCCGTACTGAAAGGTTTGATATAGCATCTTCATCCATCATATCAACAGGTCCATTATCTGAAAAGAACTCAGAAAATGATGGAGACAGGAGAACTCTTCTTAAAGACGTAGTTGCAGATTTCACTCTTTCTACCTATAAAGCAATTAATTTATGAACAGCTTGAAAAGAGAGAGAAAGGAGAGAAACAAAAGGTAAATCTAGTAGGAAAACAAATAAGAATAGATTCAGATATTCACCACTTCATCCAATGGTTTTCCATCTATAGGCTCCACAGCACCAAGACAGTTACGAAGTTCCATGAATAGTTGATGCTTCTCAGCCTTGCCCAAGCATTGTGATGAGGATCTGAGTTAAATCAGAATGAATTCTTGAGATTACATGTTTATGATAACAAGTGTGAAATAAAAAAGAATTATGGGCAACAATACTCAATACATGCAAAAGCCCATACACAATATTAAGCACAATCTTTTAACAGCTGTAATTTATTGACTATGATGGACAACGCAGAACTAAAGGTAACAGTATAAAAGAGGAAGGCCTGTTACTCTGAATCTGCCTTTGTAGCATTAATGATAATCTCTCCTTCATATAGGCCTGGGGGCTGTGTATTTGGCACATCTATAGAAACCCAGATAGTGCTTGTCTCCCTGCAGCAGGGGAAAAACAACACAACCTTCTTAGTCTTGAGCAATAAGAAGCCACTCAGCATTAGTTCGCACCAAAACACAAACTATGAAACCATTAACAGGGGAGTACCCTGGTTGTAGGCTTATTTGGCTAATTGGAAGAGCAAGAGGTACAAGAGCATCTGGTACACCCAATATAGGAACCACACGTCGCAATGTTAATGATTGGCCAACAATCAAGCTGCCCACAGCCAAGTATTAGCAAGTGTTATCTAAAAGTATCCCATAAAAAGAGCCGTAAATTGTCTAGAAACTGACCGATCACCAGATGCAGAACATAGGTCACTGCACTGAACCTGCACAACCCCAGCAATACCAGACCCGCTCCAAGAGACTTTTGGACGGATAGCGATTTGAACACTTTCTCTCTCATTTCTAGCTGCCAGAAGGCTTATCTTCAAGATTAAAAAATTGTTAGAAGGGAGATCAACATATCTACTCAAAGAACATCTGAGTCATTTCTTGTAGTAATCACTCCTTAAATTTGTTCTCTACAACCCCTCATGCCCCAAAGATAAAATGTAAAAGAAAATAGAGAAAAAAAGGAAAGAAAAGAAGAGTCAAAAAAATCAACTGCACACAAAAAGACCACGTGTTTCTGTTCTGCCTACAAACTACCAGAAAGGAAATCTAAATGAGAAGCAAACAAAGTAAGATTATAATGTACATATCATACATTGTGAAATCTATCCTGAAGTTCCTTTCAAACCTCCTCCACTGCAACCACCCTCCCCCCCCACAGCGTGCATCCATGCAAAGACGTGAGAAGGTTATTTCCCTATAGACTATAAAGATAAGAGAATGAATACATAATTGAACAACAGTAGTATGGAAAGGTAAACAAATTTGATATTTCTATCAGGATATAAATGATAAATGTCAAAAGAAAGCAATCTTTTATCTTATATAAAAACATGAACACATTAATAAGCATCCACACAATAATGATTTACCATAATATGATATAAAAACATGCAAATCTAAACCAAAACAACAGGCTAAACTATCAACCATGACTTATACTTGCATGCATGGGGTGAGCAAACACATTTATAAGCCTGCTCAAAAAATAATAAGGTTAAATCAAGATGTCCAAATCTACCCCTTGAACCTGCATGAATATATTCCTAAGAAGAATTTCTCATTTTATACTCATCAGCAACAATAAGCAATTGTGGTAATGACTTACAGGCTCTAAATTTCTAGGCACTTCTTGTGGTCCAATATTTGCTGTGCTTGGGAGGCACCACACATGTACTAAATCTGCAGTTGGAACTTCCGAGGGGTCAATTGAGCCCTTGAGCGGATTCAAGACATGGAAACCACCATCATTCCATCCATATGCTGTGCCTCCCCCTGCGACACCTTCAACTGGTGGCACAACCATATCTTGCGGATTTCCTGCCAAGTTGTACCATTCCAAATGTAGTAGATTAGATCAATATACTGATCCAAAATTTATATTAACAAGGTTGAGGAAGTTGGCATCAATAAGATAAAGTTAAGGATGTCTAAGAAATTGGTCCCCACGTAATGCTTAGTTTCATACCCTAAATCATTCATTTGAAGAACCAAGTTCGAGTGCAATTAGCCAAATAAAGCATTTGAGATATCCCTATTTCACAAGTAATCACGGATTTAATGTACTCATAAGACATCAAAAAAGTTTACAGTTCCTTTGATTTTGCTTTCACGGACAATCCGGTTATATTTCAAATATACATGTGAAGGAATCACGATCAAATTCCAAAGAAACCTCATATTTCCATCCATCTTCTAATGATACCTCAGCATCCTCTAAATTCAACCTTAAACAGCAATCGGAGGAACCTATAAGGCTATAAAACAGCTTTTCAATTGTCTAACCGCCATAGATCTCTCCTAAACAAAAAACAATAAAAGTAAAAAAGGCAACGGAATCGAAAAGCAGCAACAGAAAAAGTAAAAAACAAAATAAAAGCAAAGAATATTATTATATTGAGTAAGCTCAGCAGTGTCAGCTTCCAAGTTCTTTGTTCTCTTTGTTTATTTTCATTTTCTCCCTGATTTTCTCAACAACCAAACAGAACACTAAAAATCGGAGACATTAATAAATAAAACAGTTCGAAGAAGAGTAAAATGAGAAAACCGCCATAAAAACGCAATGTCTTGAAGTGAATTCGGGTAGACAAAAGGAAAACAAACATAGAAACTAACCAGGATTATCCATTTCCGGTGCGGTTATACCAGTGCGTTGCTTGCAATTACAACGATCTTTGATATCTCTTTGTTTTTTCTTTTATACAGTTCGCTTTGTTTTCTGGATTCAATAGAGAGAGAGAGAGAGAGCCAAACTTCGCCAGACGGAAATGATCGCGTTTCATAGAGAGTGAACAAAATATGTAGCTAATTATAGGAAAGAGAAAGTGATATTTGTACTCCAAAATTTTGCTTCTTACAAACCCTCCAATGCTACTTGACGTATTGTTTAATGTTTATCATCGAGAGTGCCCGAATTAGAAATATTATTCTGGCAATGCCTTTTTCAAATGAATTTTACTTCTTTTTTTGTTTTTTTTTTTCTTTTATAGGAGGAGTATGGAGAGGGAAATTCCAATTTGAGAATTCTCGTCCGGTTAACAATCTTTGGATCGTTTAAGGGAGAGTTTCCATTGAATATGATTTTCAAATCTCAAAAATTGTATTTAAAATTAAAATATTTATTCCTTTCAAAAAAATATATTTATAAATTTTTAAATTTATAAATACTTTATGTGCATGTTTAGAGTTAGTTTACGTTGTGATGAACATTAATCGATTTCACCGAAATAAATCGATCAAAACCAATTTAAGTCGGTTTATCTTGTGATGAATATTAGTCGATTCAATAAAATAAATCGATCAAAACTAATTATATTTGATTTGTCCCGACTTTAATTTTAATTTATTATTTTGTTAAGTTTTTTATATTCAAGATTTATTATCAACTCCGTCAGAAAAATGATCTTTACTAAGATATTTTATATACTTATAATGTGAATATTGGAAAATAATAAAACCAATCTATTTTATCGTATAATTTGGACAATTATGTTATTATTATGAGAATTTGATTAATTTAATTTTCAAAATTTTTACACTAAACTAATCAAAAACTCACCCTAAATTTTTCTGTTAGCCTTTTTAACAGAATTGAATAACTTGGGTACTAAACCCTGTTCCTTAGGGATTATAACTGGCTGCATAGAGTTTCAACAATTAAACCTCATAGAAAAACTAATGGTTAAAGAGAGTAGGGAGATGGGAGAAACACTACAATATGCTACATTAAGTGGAACACAAAAAAGCTTTGTGTTAGAAAACTTTCAACAATTACACAACGCCGCCAATGTTTTGAACATTTTTGCAAGGAATAGCTATGAAAACAGTGCAGAATACCGGTGAGACATGCACCGATTGTTTGCTAAATACTATAAAAGTTGTATGTGAATCCAAATCAAAGTAAGACTTTCAACCAAATAATTTAAAATTTTCACATTTGGGATCATCATCGCAATCTGTCAAGCTGATGCCATTCCTGACCTTCACGATAGATGCCTGAAATTTTAAGGGAAAAATTAACTAAATAAGTGTTTCCGACTGTAGCAGTTGACACAACTACCACTAAGATAAGATAAACTTTACACTAGCTGTCAAGAAAATGCATGAGTATCATGATTTTTCTAACAAAGTCAAATTAACAGAATATTTTCGTTATGGCAAGGCATACAACAACATCCCAAACACAGTTCCCATCTTCTGCGAGATTGGACCAAACTTAAGTACTATCATATGAATAAGTTCACAATATGCAGTACATAACCTCGAAGTACATTTGAAAACAACATTTGAAATATCTTACATGTGTAAGACAATAAAGCAAGGAAAGAACATTAATTTCCCAATCACGATACACGCAATGTATGAAAGCTTTCACAAATGAGGGGTAAAGAGTAGAAGATTTAAAGATATCTTCTTTTATTTTATCAACAGTCTTGATTTTATAATCCTAATTTTATAGGTCACACCACTCAGCTTCCATAATCTCTAACAAACTTATGGAAACTACATTTGTTATCCCCCATTTCCCTCTTCTGTCTCTAAATTATTTCTAAAAGAGCAGATTAAAACAATGTGACATTCAGTATTGCATTCCCCAGGAAGATGCAAACAAGAACCAAACTCCTAATACCAAAAAGAACTTAAATCCACATTTCTGTGACAAACAAGGAACAAGATAGTCAAGACTATAACAACAAAGAATATTAGGATGAGGAACCAAGTTCTAGACAATCTAAACATAACTTCTGCCTATCTCACCAAAAATATTTCAATGAAATGGAACCAGAGGAGAAGGTGAGGGATCTACCTCTTGCAGAACTCAGTTACATATTTTGAACTGTTGTAGAAGATGAACCACATCAACACAATCACCAAAATATCTGCCATGGTTTAGGAACTGACAAGTGGGAAATGATAATGGTACATAGACTTAAAAGATGGTATTGCGTGAACAAATAAACTAACGGGATCCTTTGCTCTAGTCTAAACTCGCAGATATCAAAGCCCAATTTCTAAAAATTCAAAAAATTTAACCTTTATCGAATTAAACAGCCGATCACAAACTTAATTTGATCACACAGCCAATCACAAAATGCTAGAAAACAAAACGCAGCTCCTTAGATAACAATGTCAGCATAATTCTGTCGTAGGCATCCAGAAAATGACCATGTTTAATCCTTTTGTTTGGTAAAAGTTAGTTACGGATAAGGATATCCAAACAAAATATTAACAAGCCTTACAGCATGCCAATCCAAGAATTCTAAACCAGAGGTTAAACAAATTAAGTTCAGAGTGAAAAAGGATACTGAAAAGGTAACGCTCCCACCAATCCAACATGTAGAGTCCAAAGGTGACATTGTAGAGATAGATCTTGCGTTGAACCCAGTTCATATCTCTAAACCCCTATAAATAAAAAAATAGATACCTGCAAAAATAATCAGAGTGACCAAAAATAATCAATTCACAAAACAAATCCAAGAGAATTAATATGAAAATTCATGGCCAAAGTGATTACAATGAGTAAATCTGTTGAATTACACTGCTGAAATTATCTCAATTCATAATTCAATTTCTGTCAGATGTAACTTCTTTTTTCTCAATATAAGAGCCATGAAGCTAATAGTCATACATAATTAACATAAAGATGTCAAAACCTCAATAACTCAACATCCAAAACTTATCCAAACCACTTAACTCTCTGGTGCTTTGAACCAATCAAGAAAGAAAAGCACTTTTTTTTTTTGACGAAACGACAACTAAAATTATTTCCCAACCATAACAAAGTAAAATCAACAGCTATGGAACTGAAAATTGAATAAAATTTCAGACTTATCCACGGCGAGGAAGCTCAGGTTCTTTAGATCAAATGAAGATAAACTTTTAAAGGATTGAATGGAGAGAATTCTGAGGGAAATTGAAGGAAATTCTATGCTAATTTCAACTGAGAAATAACTTCTGATTTCTTGAATAAGTTACCAAAATAGAAAATAAAAAGGAATTCAAAAGCTTACCTAATCGGTGCACGGGCGGTTGAAGGTTACGTCAAAGGCGGTTCCGGTGATCGGATCGAGAGTGAAGAGCTTCTCTGAGATTTGCTGTGGCAAAAGAGAGATAAAGAGCTTGGTCTATGGCGTTTCGGTCAAAGAAGACAGCGAATACATTTCGTTCACAACTTAAATGACGGAAATGCCATTCAGTTAATGACGTGGCAGTTATTAATTCGCTTCATTCGAAACTCCAACAAAGAGCCGCTCCGTACCGCGTATACAAAACCCCACCATGTCTCTGCAGTAGAATCGAACTAAAACCACCACAAACAGTAAACTTCGATTTCGTTAAAAACCTCTCTCTCTCTCTCCCCCACGGAAAAAAAGAGAAAGGAAATTTAGGGTTTAGGGTTTCGGAATTTGGAAGCAGCGATCGAAAGCCAATGGAGAGTGCATTAGCAAACGCCTCGGCGATCGTAGATCAGAGGCAGAAAATCGAGCAATACAAACACATTCTATCAAGTGTTTTCTCATCAAATGACATCGTTCAAGCCAAGAAATTCATCGATCACAGTAATTAGCTCACCTTTGCCTGATTTATGAGGTTATTTAGGGGGTTTTTTTTTTAAGTTTAAATATTTTAATTTGTGATTTTTTTTCAGTGTTATCGGACGATGTTCCACTGGTGGTATCAAGGCAGCTTTTACAAACTTTCGCACAAGAATTAGGGAGATTGGAGCCAGAGGCACAAAAGGAAATTGCTCATTATACTCTTGCTCAGATTCAGCCTCGTGTTGTTTCATTTGAAGAACAGGTTCGTTTTAAATTTTGTTGATGGCGTCTTATTGAAAGCTACTGGGCAAATTGTTCTGTTTGGAATTACTTTTGTTCCATTAGATGCCACATTGTTGAACCTTTGTCTCAGCCGAAATCATCTGGTTGCAAAACTCTCGTGAATTCATTTATTATATATCTACCAAATTGTTACTGTCTTCCCCTTTTTGTTTATGTTTTGCTCGCAGCTTGGCTTCTAGTTTGGTTGCAGAACAGAAAATACTTTTTTTCTTAAGCCTCCTGTTTCCTGTTTATGTAATATGCTTGGTTGTTGAAGGAAAGCTGTTTACTTTGTATGAGTTATATAGGTATTGATTATCAGAGAGAAACTTGCTGAATTGTACGAGTCAGAGCAGCAGTGGTCAAAAGCAGCACAGATGCTAAGTGGGATTGATTTAGACTCTGGAATGAGGTCTGAGAGTAAGATTCTGTTTAATTTATCTGATGATGGCTGTGGCAAATATTCTCTTGTTCCTATTGATGACACTGACATGCTTTTGTGATATGGCTATCAGGGTTATTGATGATACATTCCGACTGTCAAAATGTGTCCAAATTGCTCGTCTATATCTTGAGGTATTGACTTTTGTTTGTATAATTTTATGATTTACTTTCTTTTAGTTATTTATTTGTTGAATGGTAGCATGATTTAGACAGGTTTGCATGTTATAGAATGTCAAGGACTAATGTAGTTTAGTTATTCTATAGCTGTCACGGAAAATCAATTTGGAATTTTAACTGAAGTTGTTGCTTGAATATTTTACAGGATGATGATGCTGTTAATGCAGAAGCTTTTATTAATAAAGCTTCATTCTTAGTTAGCAACAGTCAGCATGAAGTATTGATTTTACAATACAAGGTTTGACATTGTTTTTAGGCTAACAAGTCTAGTGTTAAAGCTGTAAGTCCAGTCATTTGTTAGTTTGCTTTATTTTTTTTTTCTTGTTTTCAGGTCTGTTATGCAAGGATTTTGGATTTAAAGAGGAAGTTCTTGGAAGCAGCACTGCGGTACTACGACATTTCTCAAATTGCGAAGCGACAGATAGGAGATGAGTACGTAATCTTATGTTCCATTTTGCGTCTATAAAACTTTTGCTTATATTGCCATCTAGGAAGCAGTTATTAGCCGACATATACAAAAGAAACTTGACTCTGTACATGGTGCTTACGATGGCCATCATGCTTTGCATACCATGTAAACTTATCAATTTGCTTGTATCTCATTTCTCCTTTTCTGAATATTGATGATTGATGTTTGAGGAATTACTATACAAAATTATTAATGTTCACCTATTACAGAACAATTGATGAGGATGCACTCGAGCAAGCTTTATCTGCTGCTGTAACATGTACGATATTAGCTGCTGCGGGTCCTCAACGCTCCCGTGTTCTTGCCACCCTGTACAAAGTAAACACTTTCTCTTGATTGAATGTAATATTAGAATTTCTTATTGTGTGATTCTAATATTAATGGTTTGTGCCATGTTTCAGGATGAGCGGTGCTCCAAGCTGAAGATTTATCCAATATTACAAAAGGTTCTCACTCACTCTCGTGTATTCAGGCACACTCAGTCACATATGCATCCCCACATGCATTAGCCTTGCATATCGTTGCCTATTTTTATCTCAGATTCTTAAAGTCCATTCTGACGGGTATGAATATGAAATTGACAGGTTTATTTGGAGAGAATATTAAGAAAACCTGAAATTGATGCATTTTCTGAAGAACTGAAACCACATCAGGTTATAAAAGTTTCACCTGCCTTAGATGTTGCATTTACAATAAAAGTGAATTGTCCTGTCTTAGAATAACCTTTTGTTTCCCACCAGAAAGCACTGCTTCCTGACAATTTTACTGTGCTGGACCGTGCCATGATAGAGCATAATCTTCTGAGTGCAAGCAAACTTTACACAAATATAAGGTTAGAAACGTAAAACTATTGATTTTCAGCTTATCTTATTTTTTGGTTTGGAAATTCTTAAAAACACTTTTGTTATCTTTGTCGTAGTTTTGATGAGTTGGGTACTTTGCTGGGCATTCCTCCTCATAAGGTACGATTCTTATGTGGCACCCTTTTAGTAGTTTTGAGCAACAATAGCAGCTGTCATTACAACCTTTTAAGCTACTTGTTTTGCTTGTGGTTTTTTATTTATTGGTCTTCTCTCTCTTTGAGGAAATACCTTTATATATTGTTGTTAAAAGGAGAAAACAATTGTTGGCTGTTTGTTTACAGGCTGAGAAGATAGCATCAAGAATGATTTATGAGGATAGAATGAGGGGATCAATTGATCAGGTATCAATTTGTTGCCACATGGTTTTGTTTTATTACTGCTTTGATGGATTCCATGATCAATTAACTTTATGATTGTGTTCTTATTATCCTCAATTATGTAAATAATTAATGACTGTCTTATGCATTAGGTGGAAGCTGTTATACATTTTGAAGATGACACTGAAGAGCTACAACAATGGGATCAACAGGTAATGCATTTTGAGTATGGACTTGATTATGGCCGATAAGCACACCCCTTTCTTTGCTAGTTCTCAGTTTTATCTTGGCTTATGATTCTGCAGATAGTTGGCGTGTGTCAAGCGCTGAATGATATACTAGATACCATGGCAAAGAAGGGCATGGCAGTTCCCGTCTGATCTGGTGCACTCACCAATAAAGAAGGCCTAGAAGAGGATTGATTTTAGCCTTCACCGATCTGCATAAAAGAAAACTGCCAAGCCCCTCTAATTTACGTCAAAATTTAGTTACTCCGGTTTACTTTTTGTAACTGCAATTTCGCCTGTTAGGGGAGGCAGGCAGGCTTCAGATTCTGGATAATCAATTTAAGTTTCTGTAATTATTTTTTCTTAAGTTGTTTACTAAGCCTCGTTGATCAGTTATAATACTCACACATCAATTGGAGATCTGATGAAGAGCAGAGAAAGCGGAATATACAATGAAGCACGTTAAGCTGCTTTATGTGGTCTTATCAGTGAATGTATTGATTATCGAAGGGATTTCTCTTCCACTTTTAGAGATAGCATAGGTCTGGATTATGACATAAAAATGCTGCATATTTGGCACTAACTTCGCACAGTTTTCAATGAATGACCATTTAATTCAATAACCTTGCCCTTAGTTACCTCCCTGCTCGTAAGTTCCAGAAATTGCCTCCATGTCTTTTTGTGCAGCGTCTAAGGCAGGAGGTGGTGGTTTCAGCTTTCAACCGAGCTCAAATGAGTCATTCTGCCAAGCTGCTCAAGAACATCTGATACAAACATGTTAACAGAAACATGGTTTTTGACAGTCCCATTCGATTTCTTGGTCAATGAATCTGAGTAACATAGGCTTGAGTTCAAATGCATATGAATCAAACTAATCATACCAGGTTTATCAACGAATTATAACGACTGCTTCTATACCATATACAAATGCAGTGCAACACTATTGAAGGTTAAACGTGTAGAATTGATACAGAGGAGATTTTCTTCTTCTTTTGGTAAAATTTTGTTCACGTTTAATTACACCTACTTGAATAGTAGCTATGAAAGTCTATGGTTAATTACAGTGTAATTTTGGAACCTTGTTTTCCTTCCTTTCCATTGATCCTTCTGATTAAAAAAATCATCATCGACATGGATTCAGGAAATATACCTTTGGTACTTGAATCAGCCATGATTTCAAATTATGTCCCTAAACCTCTGGACGGGGAGCTCTTGGCTGAATCCTTCCCAGATTGTAAAAGCACGTCATGATTGATTGATGCCAATTGTGACAAATTCTGCAATACAATAACCTTTTAAGAGAAACGAGCTCATTTGTTTTATAAAGGAACCAATCACTATTAAATTTCTTTTTCAGGATACCAATCACTATCAAATGTGTGAGTGCATTTACTTCTGTAGAGAGAGATTGAGTGGCATACCTTGAAAGAGAAATTTATCAATGAGAGATTAAGAGGAGAGGAAGCAAACTCCGCTAGGTCACCACATTCATCCATCTGAATCAGAGGAAATAAGAGATGATCAGGACAGAAATACACAGCAGAGATGTAGGATAGGGTAGAACCGCCACATGCATGCAGCAGCGGACTACGAGCTTGTGTCCAAATTGAAAAAACATTCTATGTTCTACAAAACCTTCTGACATAAAGGATGAACATTGCAGCCAGTTTCTCGATGTACCGTGCTGCAACATTATACGACTTAAAGCTCCTCCGCTAGAAGTCATGCACTATTATTTTATATGCAAACTCAAGCTCAATAAAGACACAGCCTTTAACCACTAAATGGGGTTGGCTACAAAGATCAAATTTCATCATTGTGCTCTATTTAAGATCAAATTCTATAGGTAAAAGTAAAACTCTTGCATTCTAAAATTAGGATCCTCAGTGGCATCATTCAAAACTATAATTCTGGATAGAAACTAAATCTGAGTATGCCTGCCAACAAGTCCATCTCTCTGTAAGTAACCTAAAACTGTACCTCAATCCCGGAATTCGAGTCTGAGTCGCAAGGGTCAGTATCAGAACTACTACAAGCATTCTCATCAGGAAATCCACTGGAAATTTGAGTAAAACGTGATACGAAATAGCTGGTGTCATCTGCACTGTCAGGGTGTGGCACAAAGGCAGCCTACAAAAAGTTAACGTTCACCTGTTAATATTAAAACTTCATCAAAGGCAAATCAACATTTTCTCTTATTCTCCTGACTTTGTCCCCTTTTCCTCTCTCAACGAGTGAACAGAGTACTCTTGCTGTTATGTAAAGGACATATACATACATAGAAAAGTAGAAAGACATCTATAAAAGTTAAATAGTGGAAGGACTTTTACTATTTAGGCAGACAATAGAAGAAATCACTGTATCAATACACATAGAAGTCTTTAAGCATACAAAGTTAAATCAATGGGCCATGGTTAAAGCAGCCCAACAGAATAAGATGAAAAAACCCCCAAAACTTAACTGATATTATTGAGCAATAGAAAGCCATCATCCAATAAAAAATATAACAGGCATTGCACCTAGGATTAACACAAAATTTAACTATCAACCATTTTGCTAGAGGCAAGAATAGAATGAAAGCTGTGGATTCATACCTTTTGCAATGCAAGACTATCCCAGTTAACTCCACTGAAGAAAGCGTGTGCTTTTACCTGTAAGATGGTCCCACTTAATGAAAAAAGCCAATTAAATTACATAAACATGTATGTTCTATCAAGTTTTAATAGTGAATGGAAGGTATATTTTGCTTTTCCAATGAAAAGTTAGAAAGTGAAGCAAAACCTCAGTTGATCCATTTGCTCCTAACCGCTGATTGGGATCATGTATAAGAAACCTGTAAGAAATGCTTCAGTACTGAACAAGTTGTTCTGAATAAATTTTTCCTTTCACATGATTAGGTCAATAAAAACCTAAAAATCAAAACCAAAAACCAACCTGTTGATTAAATCTTGAGCCTCATAGGACATCTCACTAGGCACAGATGGCCATGGAATTTTTCTGTTCAAAATGTTGTCAAAAATTATCTGCAAAGCCATGACAAAAATGACAAACGCATGAAGCAGAGCAGTTCCTAGTCAGCCAACGTTTTTACAGAGAATTATGCTAATAAGAAGTAATCCAAATAGGAATCAGTTCAGGAGATGAAAAGGGTATGTAAACCAGTTCACAGAGAACCTAACACTTAAAACGAGACATGGTAGTTACAAATCATATATTGTGCCGGTTAACAATTGAAGGATGAAACAAGTTCAATCAACTAAAATTTCATCCCTCATACGACATTTCTCTAAGAGATTAATTTGATAAATAGAGTTACTACCCAGTTCAATGAGAACAAAGAGAACACAACAACCAGTGAAGGAATTGGTAATGTTGCACAAATTATAAAACTTAGTGGCAGGCTATTATTTCCATATCAATCAATTATGGTGCAAGAAAGCGATTATGATTGAGACAGCTATCTGCAGTTATAAAACAAACCTTAGCCATGGCTTTGCAACAATATTAGGTCTTTTATATGTGTTTCCTTCTCAAGATTTAATCTAAATATCAGAAACCTTTTTGTTTTGGGCAGTAAAATCACGTTTACATAGTTCGAGGGGCAGCTAAAGAATTAAAAGAGAACCAACATCAACATGAAGATCTTATAGACACAAGATTCTTCATGACCATAGAACACAAATAATAATTTTGATTCCTTAATCAAAGTTACATATTACTTCAGTAATGATGAGGATACAATTGAATGAAGAGAATACTTGAAGAAGATACAAACCTCAGGACATTCAGCAGTGAAAGGTGGAATTCCTGTTATGAACTCAAACAAGATTATCCCCACTGACCACCAGTCTGCAGCATAACCTGCATGAATGCCAATGTGGCAAATATTAAATGCCTGGTCTAGTTAGGACCTGAATAAACCTGACCTCAGGTTAAATCCAAACCATGCTCGGTTCCAAGAAGAATTTCAGGCGCCAGGTAGTCAGGTGTGCCAACTGCCGAGTGTCGACTTCTATCATCTGTTTGTTGAGTTTGTAGATTACAAGCATCTAATGAAGTGGTTCCACTTGTCTCAGGTCCAGATAAATCAATTGTGTTGTTTATGAGGCCAATTTTTGATAGCCCAAAGTCTGTAAGCTGGTAACATAAGCAATAATTAGCTTGTTATCATTACAATAACATAAGGTTAATGCAGATGTGCAGAATGAGTAAGCCAAACCAGTAATCAAATGCTTCTTGATCAGCCATATAATTCACTTATACATCAAATAAAGACAATTAGTGTTCATACAGCAGACCTTAATGTGACCATCATGTGCAATCAGTATGTTGTCTGGTTTCAAGTCACGATGCACAATTCCAAGGGAATGGAGATACTCTAAAGCAAGAACCTGAAAAATGGATATGTTTAACAAAATTCAGACAATTATTAAATTGGATATGCATAATACACAATGAGTTTGTACAAACCAGTTCTGCAATATATGTACGAGCTACTTCTTCCTCAAGGCATCCGACTTTTCTGAGCAAAGAGTACAGATCACCACCATTGAGATATTCCATAACCAAATACAGGTTATCTCTACAGGTGAATGAATAAAAGAATCGAACCTGAAATGATGCACACACATCTTTTTATTCAACTAGCATCGTTCTAAGACAATAAGAAAATTAAGAGTTACAACGTCAACCATCTTTGTCAAACAGTATAAAATAACAAGGATAAGCAGGTTCAACATGAAAGAGAAATTACATGATTCAGGCTCAGCCACAAGGTAAACTTAAAAAAATATACTAAATGCATTTTATTAAAATTGAAGTAAAGAATGTCATAGCTCAAAGCATGCTAAAATTAGCTATTACCACAAAAGGGTTCCGGACTGCTATGAGTATATTCCTCTCTGCTAATATACGCTCAATATCATTTTTACGTATCATATCCAATTTCTTGAGAACCTGCAAAGCAGCAAAATTGCATTCAGTTAAGAACTAAAACCAAGATAATTTTTTTTAAAAAAAAGACTCAAATTACAATTAATTAGTTGAATGCTTTACATGAAAATCAAAAGCTTGAAACTTATAACGAAACTTATTGCTAGTCTGTTCAGCCAGAAGGAATCATAATGTTGAACTCAAATGGGTGAGCAAAGACTCCAAATATTTACTACTAGAATAAACAATTAAGCAACCACTTCGTTCTGTCACTATCAGTGTTTACAAACTGAAACAAGTATTCTTCTGCATCCATATGTAGCCTGCATTTATCTTGTCATACACATGTTTATTTGAAACTAATCTAAGACTTTGTAGATACTTGTAGAAAAGAGGACAGGACTGGATGTTCACTTTATTTTCTGTTGGTATAAAGTAACAAAAAGGAATTTTTACCTTTATTGCAAACAAGTCACCCGTTGTCCTTTTGCGGGCAAGAAAAACTTTGCCAAAGGCACCTCTGCTAATAGGTTTGATGATCTCAAAGTCATCAATGGTTGTCCTCTCTTTATGGGACATATTGAAAGGAGTTGACATTGTATTACTTTGAGATGCAGTATCCGATAGAAGTCTAGAGTTTTCCCTTTGTTCACTGCAACTCATTGGACTTTTTTTATCTGTTACTTCACAAGCAAGTATATATTTTTCCCTGCATGAGTAGTTAAGAAACATGAATGATTCATTGAGTTGAGATATGTCTCACAAATATTACTCTCTAACACTGAACTACCTCAGAAGTTTTTCTATCCTGCCTCCAAAAGTGTCTATTACAAGAGCTTTAAGCTTACTATGCCGTAAAACATCCTGCAAGTCTTGCATGCATGCAAGCAAGAACTCATGAGACCCTTCTTTGGACAAGTCTGTGCCTGCTACACAACGGGCAATATCTGATAGGTCAACCATCTGCCAGAAACAATTCAAACGACTTAAACTCATGCATAACATTACACTTTCACATTACAAGAATTGCATTACATGCAAGATGGAAGCTCATTGCAAACATAAAAAGAATATATCAGAAAAATAATTGAAAGAGCATATTTAATTACACACATGCATCTAATAAAAGCATATTCATATTATCATAAAATTAAAAAATATATATACAGATTATTGTGATCCATTCAGAAAATATTAGAATAGTAAATACCTCTTGGGAGTTTGACAAACTAGGTCTTTAATTGGGTGAATATATAATGGAGTGATCCTACTTAACAGAGCTACACAACAAATGCATTAGATCTATAAGAGTCAAGAGGGCTTCATTTAGCATTTGAGCAAAACATTATGAATTTTTTTTGCACCAAGAATGCAGGGATGAGAATGAAAAATACAAATATCTGAGATCCTCTGGTTCAACAAACCTGTTGCACATCCTCTAGTTCAGAAGGATTATTACGCTCCAACCAAAAAGAATCAAAGTGACTTGCTCTTGGGGTATTAGTAGAGGATACTGAGGTCATGCTACCAGTTGACGATGATGCTCCATAGTTGCCAAGCCTCAATCCTAAATGGCCCTTAAAGTCAATAGAGGTTAGATGAGAATCTTCTATACAGGCAGTGTCCATATCATGTATGTCCTCAAACATTCCTTCAACACCCTTGTTTCGCCACTCACTTATCTTGGGAGAATAACCTTCAGATGCGACCACAGAGCTCAGATTTTGCATTCTTGAATTCTCAGGGCTTCCAATGGAACTCAAATTCCATGACTCTATAATCTGTTCCAATATTTCTGCAAGCTTTACAAGGCGTTCATCTACATCTATACAATTTAATGCGCATTTATCTGCATATGCACATATATAAGAATGAGATTCTAAATGAGAAATTGGAACAGCTTCCTCACATATCCTACAGATTACTGAGTCAGATCCATCTAGTGTTCGTCCAGGCTCAATAAGTGAACCATCAAAATTAGGGTTGTGCTCATGAAGTGAACCACAACAGGAAGTATTCACTGAATTTCCTACAACACTGCCATCAGCTTGACAAAAGTGTTGCTCCTGAGAAATTAAATCAGAACGGGTTTTCTGTGTAGGTGAAATTTTCTCAGGAATAGTGGAATAGTTTTCGGAAGTTACATCACTCCGTCCAGCTGGCTCCATAGAACTGTTCCAAGTTGGCTCAGGGAAAGAAGACACTTTATTTTGTCCCTTCAATTTGTGTTCACCACCAGCCCTCTGATATACAGCATTAGCTGAATGAGAATCAGCAACTGCAGGAGTGGGAACCCAACTCATTTCAACAGCAGGAATGCTTTCTAAACATTTCTTAAATTTATTAAGAGATTTCTCATCAATCGGCTCTTTCTCTTTCTGAAACTGTAATAACCTTGTGCAGCGTGTCAAAATAAAAAGCATGCGTGTGCACAGCCACTTCACTAATACCGTTTGACATTGTTGTCTTTTTTCAGTCAAATTTTGAACTATTGTTTCACACTCAAGACGAAACTCAGACGGGGTCATTTCAACACATTGTTGAGCAACAATCAGAAGATCCACTGCCATTTTGCGACCCTCTGGAGATGAGGACTCGATGGTATCAAGAAGATCCATCACATCGCCTGCAAAAGTAGCCAGCTCTGCATTCACCACCTCTTTAGCAGCATCAAATCTTGAATTTAATGAACCCAATAGTTCCTGAAGATCAATTCATAAAAAGAGAAAGACAAAGTAAAAGAAACCATTAGGAGCCATTGGAGCAAAGCTTCATAAACACAAGCACTGCCTTCTTCATTAAGATGGCCTAATGTTATAGTATTATTTTTCATGCAGAATTGCACTAACAGTGATCCAGATAATCTAAAGTGACCCTATTTTTTTAAATCACATTGGTAGAGTAAGAATGCCTCCAGAAGACAAGCTTAATACACCAAAATATTCTTGCCTAAACCAAATGTGCCAAAAAATAAATAAACAGCTTAAAGAAACAAATATGAGAATCAAGCTGTTATTTGAACATGCAATATCAATGAGGCCTCTGGAGGAAAGAGAGAACTACTTCATGCTAAATAATACCCACAAAAGCTTCATTTGATGCATAGATTGTTAAAATTTTCAAAATTTATTGCAAAATCCATTAGTTCTTTTAATTTTTCCCTCTCAAGAAGTAATTGAAAAGCAGGTTATTAACCAAGTTCTTTCTTCATTAATAGCAGCAAGGTACCTTTAAGTCCTTGTAACTGTGGGCACGAGGATGGGCAGATGGAATACCACCCTTGGGCCCTAATTCATGCGAAAAACTCTTTAGCCCTTTTGACACTATGCTAGACTGTGCACTCTCTGCTGAAGATTGCTTTCCATCCAACCTATTTTCCATGTAGCCAACTTTAGCTCTTGTAAGTTCCTCTTTGTCACGTGTCTTAACATCTGAGCTACCAGCCTGGCAATTTAGCAGCAAGGTTTCTTAGGCAGATTTAATGTGACAAGAGTATCATGAAACTAATCTGTAAGCCAATGTTAGAGCAAAACCAGCATAGTTTAAATGTCACCTCAATATTTGTAACAGTATTGAAGGCTTGAGTAGAATTCCTTGAAATATATGATGAAAACCACTGTGCTATCTTCTTTCCTTTTTGTTCCACTGCAAATATGAAACCAGAAAGAGCAACAAATAAACATTACTTTTTATTTATTAGAAAACAGGGAATGGTAAAACAGAGACTCAAGACAAGTATAAGATAACGAAAGATAATGAACTGGAAATAGCAAAATTCCAAGTCACTAGGAAACCAAGCCTAAGAACTAATGGCACAGTGAAAAACAAGGACAACTTCGTTAAAGTTGCAGGAATCCTTTTTAGACTCGTATTTTAAGAGCTGAAAAAGGTTGCTTTGCATTCGTAATGGAGGGGACTTTGATGAACTCACTGGATATAACTATTTCCTTGTGACATGATTTAAATAACTATTCAATTGTCTATGGATGACAATCTTCCTTTTCATCATATGGTTATGTTTCAGCATCAGCATGTTGAATCTATAACGAGGCAAAACATATTGATTCAAAAGGTGTCGATAGTGAGAGTCCTAATCTCGTTTTCATGCTTAGTCATCCTTAAGGTCTAGTATGTTTTTAACGCGTTTGATATATCATCAGTACATATTCAAGAATTCGAGTTTTTTTTTCCTCCATGTTTTCTCAGCAAACAAACAGAGCCTCAACAGAGACGTATATAAACTAAAATTCATAGAAAAACACACACACACAAAAAAAAAAAAAAGAAGATGGAATTCAAACCTTCTTTAGAGAAACCGTATGTTTTTCCTTGTCCTTGAGCAACAGACTTCTGTTTCTGCTTCAAAGGAGGCTTCGAAGTCCTTGACTCGTTCAACTCTCCCAGCTTCGAACTCGGTTGTTCCTTCAAAGAAACTCGCGGCGTTTTGATCCGATTCAATCCGGAGGGAATCCCGACTTCCGACGGCAAAACGTTGTCATTTCGTCTCGTATTAGCCATCAATCACAAAATCTAAAACTAAAACCCTAGCACTCGAGCTTTCTTCAGACTACAGAAGCAGTTCGTAAACAAAACAAGCCAAAAAAAAAAAATCAAGGTAAAAGAAAAATAAATACTAACAAAATCGAAACCAATGGTACTAAATAAAGAGAACTGGAAAATCATAAAGAGAAAGAAAAAAAATTTAAAAGGAATAGGAAAAGTTCAACAAAATTGGAGCTCCTGAAAGTGTATAGTTAGCGAAAGGAGGGAGTCGTTATTTCTCGCGTGGTTGTTCGTTTTAGTTGAGAGAAAGAGCCAGCAAAAGTTTTGTGATATGTGGAGCGGGGTTCGGTTACAATGACGGTTGATATTTTTTTTTTTTTTTTTAAAAATAATAATAAAATAAAACAAAAATGGCGGTTGGTTTATCAATCTGAAGACGAAAAAGAAACGTTTTTGGATAAAGCCTCGTTTTTCTAATTGATAAGGATTTTGACTTGGATTTTTTTTTCGTATTTAAATGTCTTTTTTTAATTATTATCAAAATTAAAATAAAATTTTTTATTTTTATGTATTTTATATTAAAACGTGAAATTTTTTTATATTATAGATGTTTAATTTAATTTTAAAAAAATAAAAAAATCATTAAAAATAAATTTATAAATATAAAAAATAAGAATATTAAGTGTGCTTAAAAAATAAACAAATTTAGCCTCCAAAACCATAGTTGAAAACACCAAAACTTTTAATTTTAGTTAGAAATTTAGATGTCAATATTCTAATATAAGTTTGATATTATCTTATTATTGTATTAATTTTAAGTAAAAAGTCAAAATCAAAACTCCAAGTCCTCTCACAATTTTAATGTAATGGTACTATATTTTTAATTTAATTGACCCGTTAGGTCCACAGGCATTATTGTTTAATGCAGGTTAAATTACAAATTAGTATTTTTATTCTCATTATAGAAATGAATATTACATAACCAAAGATTAGAAAGATGAAACTTTTCAATTTAGTCCTCGGAACAAAAGACACAGGCACATCATCTGCAGTTCAAAGCTAAGGACAAATGATAGGAGAGAACAGGCAGCATTTTGAACCTCTATTTCAAAAAGGATAATGCTTGAAATTTTTGGCATTTATTCTTTGTTTATGTCACTAAAGATTAAAATTACAACATGGCAGGGTTCAAATGGCTTCATAATATCTTATGACAGCCAAAGGACAATCTAAAAGAAACTCCCCCTGCCCTCCCTGAAGGAGAAGCTGAGCACAACTGGTTTTAAAAAGCTAACTGTTGTCATCCACAACTTGGCTGTTCACAAATAAACTCTCCCTTCTTTTAGAGAAGCCGGTAGATTCCAGGGCTGAACCCCTAAATTTTAGCTCTGGGCCGGATCTGTAGTTGGGATCGACAGAAGCAGGTCGAGAGCTGGGATCAGCAGCATTTGGCCTGAAAGAACTGGGAGCTCCAGCTGGATATCGAGTAGGAGATGCATACCTTCGACCTCTAAGGCCACTGTTCCTCAAGTCAATATCAGCAGCACCTCTTGAAGATGAATCTATAAAAGACCTGTCTCCTGCGCTTGATACTAGTGGAGGCCCATTTGCAGCTGACGTGGAGCTAAAAGGGTCATCTGGTCCCCATGATGTAAGTGCTTCTTTCTTCTTTGCAAAGAATTGCCATGCCCCAAACAGGAAAAGTATGAAAAACAGAACGGGGCTAGTCCATAGCATCATATTGGACTCCCCTTTCAAAATGGGAAGGTTAGAGCGATACATACCCACATACTCCCCTCCAAGGCCAAGAACGACAAGCTTTTCCCGATCACTGGCGATTACGGGCATCACCTGTCTTCTCTCATTATTTATATCCATCCCTCGGTAAGTTAAAAAAGATGACCTGATCTCATCCAAACCGGCAGAGAAAAGAAGTCGTGGCGCACCAGCCCTAACATAATGCAGGGTAGAAACATTATACACAAAAACCTTTTCTTGATCAACTATAAGCAAATATCCCTTAATAGCCTGAAAGGCAACAGGCTCACGCATTTCCAACTTTTTCTTGGACCTAACCCTGCACTTGAAGTTCATAATATCCCCCAACAGCAAAACATGAATCAAATCACCATCTGATGTACAACCATATGCTTTAGACCGCTCTGTGGGATCAAAGACATAGTTCCGAGCAAGAGAATGATTCAACCCTTCACATTCTGATTCTTTTATTTTCATGCTTCGCAAATCCAGTGACCCAGCACCAGTCTCTGTCAAGAATAAAAGCCTTTGCTTCAAGAACACAAGCGGCCTACTTGTTGGCATGGCAGAACCATAAAGTGATCCATTTTCTCTAAAAACCCTGATTTTCCCGCTAAGATCCGTAGACAAAATATACCTCATTCTTCCGACATAATGAACTTCCAATGTAGTTATTGGCAACCCATCTTCCCCACTGTCAGCAGCCACAAATTTACCAACAGTTTCCATTACAGGTGAACCTGAGTCTTCTCCATTTAATCCTTCATAAATTCTATGCACCATGATCACACCGTCTTGATGTCCTGTAACAACAACACTCTCATTCTTGTAAACGGACATGTATGAAACCATTGCCATAATTGGCGAGTCACACCTGGTATAAAACTCCGCCACAACATCCCCATTTCTTAAAAACACATAAACCCTTCCTCTGTCATCCCCAGTGGCAACATACTTGCTAAGCCCCTCGTAATCACGAAAGGGCAAAACGTTTATACATGTTGCATCAGAATCTAACTTCACAGCTGACATGAATTGAAACCTCTCAGACCAAAAGGGACTGAACTTAGTAACTGAAACAGCCCTCCCTCTTTCCCCATCTCTAACTTCAATCTCTTGAATGGTTGCTTTTCCATCATGTTTTCGCTGGCTAATTTCATCTTTCTTTCCAAAACCTGATCTTGAACTCTCAAGACTATGCCTGTCATCAACTTTTGAAGACTCTGATAATTTCGATTCTAATCTAGAAACTACTTCACTAAGATTTCTTACTAATTCTTCAAGCTTATGTAATAAAACTTCCTGGTGATTAGAATCACGAGAACTCTTAGTTTCGGGAATCGGATCATGTCCATGCTCGTTTTGGATTGAGACGAAGTTAGAGTTCACGAAAACTACCGAAAGTGGTGGAGAAGTAAAAATGAAAAGAAAAAAGACGAGAAGAAACTTGCCTTGGAGGGGATTTGCCATTAGAAGGAAGAAGCTTGAAACTCTTTTCGATTCAATGTTTTGCCATTATAAATCAAACCCTGTCTGAATTGCAGATCTTAGTTGTGTTTTTCGGATCTGGTTTGGAGAATTTCGGCTGGAATCTATGTTAGATTTGATGAATCTGATGTTGGGAAAGATTGGAGAGAAAAGGAAGCGAAGGACACAACGGTTCTAACGTTTTGACTTGGGTTTGTCCTACGTACGACGAGTTAGGGCAAGAAGTTCGAATTTCCAGGCCAAAAAAAAAAAAAACAGAAAAAGAAAATCACTTCCGGTAAATAAAAGAACATATCTAAAGAGAATGATTCGGTCAGGTTAACTTACCTGTAATTTTGTTGAGACCCAATCGTAGCACGACGCGTTACTTAAAAGAACAAATAATTAGATGCCTTCTGTCTATTTTGGATCGGGGTTTGGGCCCCTAGAAAACGCAGCGTTTCGTCACTGTCCCCATTTGCTGGGGAAGCCATCAAACCAAGAGCATCATCAATTGGTTCCCGTTTAACCAGACAGATAATTACATCCTTTTCATAGAGCTTTTTCTTCTTTCTAAAAGATTAGGCTTATCCAAATGACATCAGAACAGTGCCAACTTTAGCAAAGATAACGTAAATACAACCATCTAGAGAGAAACTAAGCTTTGGCAGAAGAATGCAATTCGCATTGGATAATCAAATGTCCAATCCAGAATAATCTTAGACAGTTTTCATTGATACATTGGCTTTATTATCTACCGATTTCTTTTCCAACTTGAATGCAGCAAATATGGATTCAGTGTGGCCAACAATACTATTATGAGTGCTGTGACTCGTTTGCAATGAGGAACGCCTTAATATTTCCAGCAACTGAGCTCGAGAACTCGTTTCCGTTTCATCTTTTCTAGGCTGAGAAGTTGATTTGATTTGTGAGTTAGTAAACTTGGCTGATGCAGTTTTGGTTGGCCGATGCTCCCTTTGGACCTGCATATGTAAGACAAAGATATTTCTAGCAGTCTAATGTCAAGAAATTCAATGGCAGCACAACTATAGCAATTAGCAATCAAATGTTTGAGGTACTAGGGATTATAACCAATGTTACTTGCACTCAAGAGGTGAGTGCCAGATGTTGGAATGTGTCCAACATGAATAACTTCGGATTTTTCTAAGATTATCCTTAAGTTTTAAGTGTCAAACTTCCATAACCATGTCAAAAACCATGGATACTTCCAGGAATATGAAGATAAGCTAGAAAATTTGCTGTAATTAAGCTTACCAGATCAGAAGAATTTTCTGCAACTGAGGTTGTGCTTCTGCTATTGCTGTCTTCACGTTCAAATACAAAAGAACGCAAGATGCCTGATCCATGCTTGCTAGATGAAGATATAGAACAGTTTGACCCCCGACCTATGAAAGATGACTGCAATATTTACCAAGGACAAAGTTAAACTTAGTTGTCTCGGAAATTGAAATCTCATTCCACAATGTCCTACTCATCTATATAAATGCATACGGTCACAAAAGGAAAAGATGACTAAAATCCTATTATGCCTAAGATGTAAAGTAGAGGACCCTATCATGCCTAAGATAAAAAAGGGGCTTGAATAGCCCCAGATAGAAGTCAAACTAGATGCTAAATTATATGAGAAGCCAAAGAAGCTTGCAGAAGGAGCTCAGATTCATTTAGTGCTTTGTTTTGGTAGTGAAGGGACGTGTCAAACAGAATGTGCATGAAGCACAGTTATCCAGTAAAATCTGGGAGTAAAGTCAAAGGCCAAATAAGTTATTAGATTAGGCGTACTGAAATATAACACCAGTAGAGGCTCCTTTCCTTATACTAAATGCCACTTTTTCAAGTCATCAGAGTTTCTTATAATAAATGCCAACAGACTCAAAATCCAAAAAGACTGCAAACTAGTTTACCTTTGAGGACACATTCCCTTGTTTTCCCATGAACAGCATATTAGAAAAGGCTGCCAAAAACAAGAACAATGGTGATGACAAAAACATGTTATTTATTTTTATAGCAAAACAACCTCAGCTGGGGAAATGCATATAGCTTATCAAGACCAATTCATTGATAAGAATCTTACATGATGGTTTGGCTTTTCTTCTAATGTCAGGCATATTATTCACTTTCTTTATATAACCAAAGAGTTCTTTGGACCTTGCATCCGCAGTTGGTGGCAAGAGCTCAGCCTGCTGATTCTGTTCCATGTCTCTTTATTTAGTTGTTATCTCATGATCAGAGCAATAAAGAAACAAAAGATACATAAATATGACCAAAAAAAAGTTATTCATGCCCAAATCTAAAACTACTAATAACTCACAGCTTTCTCAGACAAGCACTGTTCAGCAAGCTTTTTTTCCACTTCCTCATCATCAGATGATATATACATGTCATCTTTATCTGTAAACATTTGTGGTATCATTTCCTTTATCTTCTTTATATGCATGCGCAAATTTGTCGGAGGTAAATCTTCTGTGGTTTCAACAAAATCCTCTTCCTCTTCATCAGTTTCATCTTCTTCCTCAAATCCTTCCTCATCAAGCAAGGTTGTTTCTCTCTGCTTCGGACCCCATCTCCGCAATAAGTTCTCTGTTTTAGCAGCATCCTGTCGGTCAAACAACTTCTGATGGAGTTCCATGCGCTTTTCAATATCACTTTGCTTTTCTTCATATGTAGTTGCTATCATATCCCTAAGTTCCTCTAAATCTTCACTATCTTCATCTTCTTCATTGTCATCATCCTGGAAGGGAAGTAAGTCATTATCACTGTCATCTTCTTCTTCAGCTTCTTGATCAATAAATGCTTTAACAGGATCACCATTAGCCGTTGGAGACAAATCAGCAGATCTATGTGGTTGGGGATCAATGTTCTCCTTGTCATTGTCCTCCTCATCAGATGACCTACAACAAACAAGGTGACAAACTGTACAGATTAGAGCAAACAAAATTTATGTAAGGCAACAATTGATTCACTTTTACAAGATATAATCAATATAATTTTGCACATATGATGAATTCATTCCAATTCCTAGCAAATTCTCATGTATAAAAATAAAACTAACTTCAAAAAAAATGCTACACTTCTTCCGTTGGGTAAACAATTAAAAGTAACAAAAAAGGGCCTTGAAATATGTGACAGAAGCTGATAGATGGAGTTGTTATACAAATACTGTAAGAAAGCTTCTGCGCAAAAGCACTATCCTGAGGATTAATGCTGCTATGAATGCAGATGATAAGACCACTAAAATTAAATGACATCATTGTAAAAACAAATAGAAGAAAGTATAAGACTTACATGTCATCAGCAGGAGCAGAGTCGAGCTTTAAGTTCAGAGCAAGCATGGATGGTGCCAGAACTTCTTCTAAAGGGCTCTTAGGGGTCTCCTCTGCGAAATCATCTTTAGAGTCACTTGTTTGGGAATCAGAAAATAGATCCTACAATATGCAAAGAGACAAGCAATCAGAATTTCATCCATAAGTGGCACTTCTTCAACCAATGAGATGTGAGAGGGAGAAAAGAAACCTGAGTATCATCTATAGCAGCTCGAAATGCTTGTTTAGGCTCCTCATCAACAGCCTGTAATGTAACAGGTGCTACTATCAGAACGCACATAAGTCCACCTTAACATAATGCAAAACTCATCTGACTTGAATTATCAGACTGATAATCTCATGGAAACCCCAATTGCCACAAGGAATTAACCTTCCATGGCCATTAAAATAAAAGTGAAAGCGTACACTAGGCACCGTATTCAGATGGAAATATGACAACCAAATATTATGTGAAAATAATTTCATGTTATTTCAAATCCAAAAATATAGAATGGCAGATCAAGTTTGCTATCTTGGTCATTAGGAGAAACATCATTCCCCAACTTCAAAAGGATGCAAGCTCATAGCTCATACACATGTAATTGAAGTTTACCATCTACCAGAAAACTGTTTGCAAATTTTAAAATCATGAAATGTATGAAATTCCTGATGTACAATTATCAGATCCATCACTGAAACACAACATGAATAACTCACCATCCCTGGTGAAAGTTTTTCATGACTTGAGACATTCGCAACACTTTCTATTTCATCAGCAGACAAGGTATCTGAAATCCCATGATTTGTAATTCCCTTCTCACTTCCAACTTCCACAGCCTCATCATGGCCGCTCCCCTCATTAGCAACAAGCTCTGCCATATCCTTGTTTGAAAAACCATCATGATCATCAACAACAAAATATGTCCTGAGAAACGTGACAACTTAGTATAACCATCTATAAATTGGCAAACACTTAAAAATATAGAGGGGCGAAACAAAAAGTTAACCACTCACTTTTTTGAAACCTCAAGCTTTCTTCGCCGAATCTTCTCCAAAACTGATGATATGGGTTTCTGAACCAACAGTGCTGGTTTAAAGGCAGCATCTCTAGTTTCTATCCCAAAGTAATACATAATTCAAGAATTAAAAAATGACTAATTCAAATCAATTATGTATGTTTACAGAAACCCATGCTTGTTTATAATACCTCGTAGTAGTCTCTGAGATTCAGCACGAAGTTGGGCAAGATGTTCTCTTCTTTCCTTTAAAAAGACCACGGCAACCAAATAAAGAAAAATCAGCATACAAGTAATTTATATATAAAAAAAGATTATATTATATTGCTGATTGTGTTCTAAAAATAAAGGAAATATTTCTTCCTACCTTCGATGTTCTTCTTTCTGGTAACAAAGGCATCTCCTCATCACCATCGCCTTTGACTCTCTTTTTCTTTTTCTTCTCTCTATTCTCTAATTCGTCCAAACTAGGCCGTTTCTTTTCTGACTCCTCCCTTTCCGAATCCCTAATTTCCATCTCTCGGCTCTGATCTTCACCATCTCCATCAACTTCCTCGGTCAGGGAATCAAAATCCAACGTCCGCTTAGCAACTGAACCCGACCACTTTTCCTCGACAGGCAACTCACCAAAGCCGGAAGTGAATTCATCTTCCTCATCGGAACCCTCGAACCCCGATCTAGATCCCGATCTCGGTTCATCAATAGCTTGGCCGTCGGATATATCGAAATCTAGTTCCTCAAATTGAGACGGATTCTCAGCAACCGTTTTGACCTTCTTCAATCGCTTCAACTTTCTCCCAGGAACAGGAGAAGCTGGCGCGTCGGACGGTGATACAAGTTCTAGATCCTCGCCGCTGTTCATCTCGACTGCTCTCTTTTTCTTCTGGACGTAGGTGGAGGAGAGAGAGTTTGGATTTTGGTTATTGATATGGGAATGCCGAAATGTTGAGGACTGTGGATCCAGACTGGTTCGTTTCAAAATTGGAAACTGGAAGGCGGCAAATGTTTTCAAACATTTGGATGGCAATTCGCCAGGGCGCGATTTGGCTTGGAAAATTTTGTTGCTTTAGCGCGGGAACGTAAGCGGTTGGCCTTTTCGATTTGGGCTTGACGATGGGTTAAAATTAGGAAAATTACGCTTTTACCACTTTGCGGGAAAATTGGCCTACTAATTGCTGCACTTAAAAAGTTTCGAATGTCGGATTATCATTAATGGGCTTAATGGCCCTTAGAAAGCCTTCTCCTGCTTCTAGGAAACCATAAGCGAAGCCCGAAATCTATAGCAACATCCCAGCAAAGCAGATGGACTTTAGCTGATAATACATTCAGGCTTCCTGGGAACCATGCCCTTCATATTTGTCCATCCATTCAGAACCCCAGAAGACCAAAATTGGCATGCGTTACTTCTACACTTCATAACCCAAAATGCCTCTGTGAATAAAAGTATCTTTCCGCAGCTCTGTTTCTGATTCAATGACTGGCATGTTCTTATCATAAAAGTGGAGGACAAAGCCAAGAAAATACTAAGGTATTGCAAGAATGGGGACCTGATATTCAAAATTGATAAATGAGTAGTACAACGTTGGTACAGCCAACGAAACAGAGTAATCAGCCCATTATAGATGGTAAATCAGGAGCAAAACTATGTTCTGAAACACTATTGAATAGGCAGCTTGCAATAAGCCGTTTGTCGAAATGTATATACTTCAAACATGCAAATGGATAAGATTGGTGAACAATAAATCACATTTCCAAATCCCAAGTACTCTCAGCAACAATTTTGGGGACCTTAGATTCTTCAGCCAGGTTGATGGAAGCAGAAATCTGGAAAAAAAAAAAATAACAAATTGGATGATGATTAGAAATCATCTCAGGCAAGGCTTAAAGTACCTTATATCAAACAAATTGTATCAAGACATCAGCTTCATTTCTAACTAACACATCACACCTAACATACCATGTTTATGAAACACAAATAATTTTAGCAAATTTCATAATCATATCAGCACAATAGGTCTTTTACCTCCATTTCTTTTCCCTGTTTTTTTTTTTTTTGGATAGATGAAGAACAAAATCACGAAAGAGACACCAAGTTAATTTCTAAAGAAAGAGTTCTATGAAATCCATACCATCTTGACTGTCTATTGATTACTGCCAATAATACCAAAATTAAACCATGGAAAACCAATTATCTAAGAGCTTTCCAAATAAGTAATTCTTCCCTTCCATTTCTTTCTCTTCACAACAACCAAACAATAGAAAGAGGGATCAAATCTACAACTTTTCTTCGATTTGTACAAGAGGTTACACCTTTCCAAACCTCTTCAGTTGAACCAGCTGTCACCAAAGAATGCCTAAGATTGCAGAAGCTGAAGGCCAAAGCTATCTCACCAAGGCAAGTAAGAGGAAGATTATTAATTGATTACACAACTGCCTTGTATAGAAAATATTTCATTAGCCAAAATTTTGCCCTGTTTTGGATTGTTACCAATAGTTTCGTTCCCATGTAGCCTCCCAAGCAAAGGAAGCAACCTTAGTTGGAACCCTTGTCTCTCATCACCACAAAAGACCCTCTCATATGTCTCCATATAGGATGGTCCCTTTCACAAGACATCCACTCCTTAACCTAGAGCATATCATCTACAATCTCCTTGGTCAAAGAAAAGTACTAGTTCAACCTGATGCAGCATAAAGAATGCATCCACACGAGTATCCTCCCAACAAACCACCAATGTCTCTGCCTTAAAGCAACATGACCTAACTTCATCTTTTGACATCATTATTTAATGTGTTAAAAGTAAAATAAGATATGCTGGCATTTTATTTCAATCTCTAAATGCCTGGTCATTAAAAAAAAGGCCTTGGCTTAAATAATAGAAATAACATGCATATACAGAAAAGACATAAGCAATATGATCAAGCAATCCAAAGCCTTGCTTGCTCCAAGGTCTTCTCAAACATTTCAAGCAGCATTCAAGCAGTTAGTTGCAATGACTACATTCTACATCCACTTCGAACAATAGAAGACTGAATCAACAAAAGGGAAAAGTTTCTCCTGATTGCAGGATGTAACTTAAGGCCACAGTTATCCATTTATCTTCCTCAGAACCACACCAGGTATCTATGTTTTAGTAAAACACCCTCTTGCGGCAGATGTGTTCTCAAACTACTTAGGCTTCATTTTTCATTTTTACACTCAATTTATTGAACAATCCTTCGAATCGTCATAAGACATAAATAGTTCATTCCCACCAAATTCTTTGCTGAAAAATGACAAGTTATCTTATGAACCTTAATTCACTTCTGCCCTCTAAAACTACAATTTCACAACCACATCAGTGACTTGGAATTTTCTTTACCAAGTGCAGGAGTTAGATTAATCAGTCAAGTCAGATTGAAAACCCAATCTCAGAATAGGAATGGTACATTTCAATTTCAATACTCTACTACACTGTTCCCATGCATAACCCAAAGAGTACCCACGAGATAATGTGCAATGGAAACATTCAAATTTCAATAAAATAATCAAACAAAAGATAAAGAGAGAACTGTCTAGTTGGCTACCTTAAAAGTCCCATTAAACTTTGAATTTCTCGACCACTCCAAAGCCAAGTCCCTGCTCCATGTCTGATACGTCGCCTTAAAAACATCGTCGTATACTCTCTTCGAAATTGCAAAATCCCACGCATTCTTCCCCAAATCATAACTCGGCTCGAAAGTAGTTACTCCTCCGTGCACGTAACTGTACTTGAGCTTACAATTCCTCGTACCAAACGTGTAATTAGCTGACAACTTGTTAGCAGAATCGAACGCGAGTGCCCCGTCCACCACCGTCCGGTTATCCCCTCTGCTGTGAATGTAAGTAAGCTTCAACGGCTTCTCCACAACCCTAACCGTGTTCATAAACTGAAACCGAAAATCCTGCCCCCAAAAGAACAATACAAAAAATCAAATAACTAACAAGTCAGTGATAAATTAAAGACGTAGTACTAGTATAGTTTTCAATTTAAACGTGCCTTCTTGGGGACGTCATAGTCGACGATGAAGAACCCGGGTTTTTCAACGGATAAAGTCAAACCGTTCAGGCTAGGACCATTGACGACAGTGGCGTCAGTCATGGAGGCGCGTAGCTTGACATCGCCCGCGCCGACGGCTATAGTAGCGGCGGCGGTGCTCTTGTCATTCGTGTATCTGCCTTTCAAAGACGCCTTCATTTCTTACGGGAGGTACAAGGAACCGAGACAATCGGGGAGAGGTTGGTGCCGTGATGGAAATGTCGAGAGGTTTTTCTTTTCTTTTTATTTCCTTGTCTTTTGTAATTTTGCTATCCAGAAAAATACATTTTTTGGCGCACCTTTGCAGCTTGGCAGCTCGAGCCCTCAATTTGGACCTTGGGGTTTTCTGTGGGCTGCAGATTATGGAAATTTGAGCCCTTGGCACATGCTTATGAGGCAGACCAATGGGCCCCTTATTGTAACCTTATTCTTTTTTCCGAAAAATCTTAAATTTCGTTATTTCGATAATGAAATTTGTATTGTTACACACGTACACATAATATATATATATATATTTATAAAAATTTAAGTATAAATTGATAAAATATTAACATATTGATAAATTAAATAATATCATTTTTTATTAAATTAAATATTATGATAAGAAAAAAATAGAAATTTATTTATTTTTTTCACTAATCACTTACATATATCCTTATGCTAAAAAATGGAAGTGAGGCGTCATTTGCTGTTATAAAGAAGGGTTGTAGGCTTATAGCTACTTCCCTTTTTTTTCCCTTTCATCTTATATTATCTTCACTTGTGAAAGAAATGAATATTAGCAAACCTACCAACCTTTGATTTCTCATTCATATTCCCTTTGGTACTAAAGAATGCACATGGTTGCTTCATTTCTTGTTACTCTTCTATAAACATTTTATTCTCTCATTTTCCTCCTAAAGAATTTCATAACCGTTTTTTTATTCAAATACCCACACCCAAATTGATTAATATATAACGATTTCAAGTAGAGAGTATCCTAACCGTCAAATTTAAATTTTATCCTAAACTATATCCAGTAATAATTTTTTATCTAAAACCTATTTATAACAATTCAAAACCACAATAAAAATTGAGTTAAATACGTGAGTAAAACTTGCTGACTATCATTTATAATTGTGATTATTCCTTTCATGTTTTTTTTTTTTAATTTACCTATCTTTTTCATTCATTTTAAAATGTTATCACTCCAAGCAAATATCGGTTAAGTCATCCAAAGAAAAAGAAATAAAAAAAAAAGGATAAGATGCTAATTATAATGGGTCAGGAGCCTTGAACCCAAAATTGCCTTAACCCGGCCACGTAAGGAAATTCAGAGTGGGTGAGCCCGGTTGCCTGAATATACGTACGAATAATGACGTGGCGAATATCCAATATCACCATCAGATCCAGCGGTAAACGTTACTATCACGACGTCAAGATATCATGCGCGCGCGACGTACGCAAACCCAGCCTTTTTCCTACTTCATTTCGTCGAAGATCCATTCAAGGCTTCGCGCTCATTTTCAGTTCCCGCCACCAACAATTTGGCGCGAGGTCATAAACGATAAATCCCATTTTATTTCACAAACGAGCCCTATCACTTATTTGTTGTTCACTCTAACTAATTCGAAATCGCAATTTCACGAGCCTCTAGTCGTTTTCTCCCAGTCTCTTTATCCGGCGTAGGAAAGTCTCCGATCTCGGGTGAGTTGAAGCTCGACTTTCTTTTTATTTTTTCCCTTTGGATTTGACTGTCTAGATTTGTAAACCGCATTCAACTGTTTAACGATAACTAGATCTGGAAATTTTAGATCTTACTTCTCTGTTTCAGACATTGTTCGCTAGTTCTGGTGTCGGTTCTAAATCCGATTTAACATAGGTAATTAGCATCAGTGAGCTAGGAGAAGAACTCAATAGTGTACTGGCTTTTGTTATTCATTTAGTTTGTTTAATACTTATATGATTTATGTCGGTAAGGAATAAATCGTTTGGTTTTGTGAAATTGTGCCTTTTGAAATGAGCAGGGCATTGTTTTTGGCATTATTAGCTCACGCGTCGCTTAGTCCCATGAACCTTTGGCGGTCTTGCCAATGGAACTAACAGTGCACAGTTTGTTTGTTCTTGGATTGTCGACATTTTCAAAATCCACTCAAAGATAGGATCATAGGAAGCAGGATTGTGCATTTTTTCTTTTACATTTTAAGTTTTGTTTTGCCTGTCACGACATTCTTGTGCTCAGAAGTTGTTTCTAACACTACCTTACCACTCGAAAGTTGGTTGAAAGGGAGAGAAAACAAACAGTAAGAAGTTTCTGGTGTAATTTTGAGTTATTCCAATGTTGCTTCCAATGTTTTGGCAGATGATGAAGAATTGGATATAATATGTGTGACTTGCTGTTTTTTAATTTTTGGTTTCTTATTATTAATTCGTTTGCTTGTTCATCTGAAATAAGGGGTTCTCAGTGTTCGACCTTACATGTATTGCTTTTTTCCTTTGTGTGTGGGGTGTGTGGATTGGAGAAATGGGGATTTCTATTTTCTCCTAGAAAAACTAGACTAGCAATGTTTCATCTTGTCATGTAACTAGGGCTTTGTTTACTTATGAATAGTTTCTGAAGAAAGGAATATTTTACAAAAATGCAGGCAAGCATTTAAGTCTAGTGTTGAATCTAATGGAGTTAAGGAGCTCGACCCATTTGCACTTTATCCAGGCCATTAAAGGTGGCTCAGTGGCAAAGTTCATAAATGTGGATACTCGTGGGCGACCAACACTCAAATTTAAGGAAATCAAGGAAATATTGAATTTAAGGGACGCCATATATCATAATCAAGCTCCAAAAATCCACCTAAGGGATGACTTGGAGAGCTCGCCAACAAAATGTTGTGTGGTCAAGGTGGAGAGCCCAGACTCACCTTTGGTGAGAGGTATAAAAATCAAAACTGAACCTGAAGCATCTGATTTTAACTGCAACAATGACGGCAGGGGAGGAAATAATGACCTGGATGATCTTAGCTTTGGCAATATGACGCTGAAACAGATTCAAAAGAGATGTAAAACAAAGAAAAGGAAACGCTTGAACTCTGTTGGTTTAAATGAGGAAACCGTGGAAACTTGGTCTAGTGCAAAATATGAATTTCCTAACTTTCAGCACAAGGATGATGAATATGATCTTGAAGAGCCTATCATCAGTTGGAAATCTAAACTGTCCAACAATATGAAGAGTAAGAAGAAGTGTTTGAGGAAAAGCGTCTCTGCTTCATCTCCTAATGCCATGCCTGCAGTTAAATCTGAGCAGGTTAATAGTGGTGAAGATTTCCTGCAACCAAACGGGAATTGGCCTGCACCTATTGATGTTAAAGTTGAGGTTCCTGGGCCTGGTTACTCGGGCCAAACCTTTTTCAGTGATACCTATGTTTCTGATTTTAGTTGCAGTCAGCAAGTGGATTCTTTTGTTACTGTATCTAATGAGGTTCCTGAAACTACAAATGTACATATTCTGGAGACTGAAGTGCCTAATCCTACAAAAGAACCTCAATTCTGTTCTCTTAATGAAGTGTCCTATGAATATATGGAAAATCCTGTGTCCAAGTTTGAGGTGGGGGATTCTGGTTGGGAAATTATTAAGGTAGACAGTCCAGAAATAATAAGTTACGAGTATTCAGACTTACCAGAATTTAAGAAAGAAGATTATATCATCTATTCCCTTCCCTATGATGTCTCCTCAGAACCAATGTCTCCAACTAAGGATTATAGCTGTGACATTCATGATAGCTGCCAAAGTAATTCTACCAATCATGAGATGCCATGGCAGACAAGCAGTTATAGTTTGATTCAAGTTCCTGAGACAACCATTGCTTGTGGTTTGGAAACGGTGGTCTCGTTGTATCCCATAGAAGAACCTGTATCTCATGTTCCGAAAGGGCTGTCCTATGATTATATGGAAGATGCTGATCCTAAATTTGATGTCAGGTTTTCTGGTTGGGAGATTGTAAAGGTAGATAGTCCAGAAACAATCAGTTATCAATGTTTGGATTTGCAAGAATTTGGAAGAGAAGGTGCTGTCTACTTGCTACCCTATGATATTTCCTCAGAGTCAATGTCTCCACCAAAGGATCATTGTCCTGATTTCCATGACAGCTTCAAAAGTCATTCTTCTGAGCACAAGATGGCTTGGCAGACAAGCACTTACGGCCAAAACGAAGTGCCTGAGATGGACAGTGATAATAGCCTCCAATGCTCGGAAAATATCAATGAAGGCAGTGGGTGCTTCTTTGAGAGTGGAACTGCACAAGACTGGCCTTCTAATTTTAGAAACGTCGCCATCAGCCCTTCCGGTGAAAACAGCTTGTATTGGAATTCATCATGCTTGAATCATGAGAAACATTCAGTCCATGTTTCTGTTGATTCTCCTTCAGCAAGGAAGCAATCCCTGTCGTCTGCCTTCAGAGCAATCAATTCTTCTGATGAGCCTATTGCATCACCAGGACCTCAAGATTATCATCAATTGAAGCTGCAGCATCGTCCTGAAAGGCTTCTCTCAAGTAGAAAGGTGTCAAAAATATGTTGGATTTCACCCTACTTTTGTTCTGTTCAAGGTTTTTCTAACTAAATGCTTTTACTCTCAGGCCATTTCTCCAACCTCTCAAGAGAGGCTTTGTCAGGCTATGGAGTTAACTGGGTTGGATGATAAAGAGCGTCACCGTAAGTTAGCTAAAGTTGGCTATTAGATTGGAATTTTAACTTGTATCTCCTGCTTTTTAAAATGGTCTTCATATTGAAACTCGCTTATTAATATTAATTGACAGCTTGATCATAATTTGTGGAACAAATTAGTTGTAGCCTGGTAGAATTCTGGGAACATATGTTTTGTCTGCAAAAGTGAGCTAGGAAAAAGTATTATTAAAGTGGAATTATTCTACTGCAACCGATATTACTTCTCTTTCATGTTTTATGCAGTCAACTTGTTGGCGTTTGGAGCATGAAAATTACTGTGGCTAATGGACAAAAAGAGATTTCTTGATATTCACAAGCATCTTATATCTACTTGGCCTTAAAATTATGAAAGTATCCATTAGGTTTTCCTGTTTAAGGTGATGAAAACTTAAGAAACTTGTTAATTCATGTATTTCAATATTTGCAAAGGAGATTGGAGCAAACTAAGTTATTTGCATTCAAATGCTGTAAACTATTATTGAACTATTCCTGTTTTGTTTATGGAGACTACTTTGTCCTTTTGCACTCCACATCTATTTGACATTAATTCGGTTGTAATGCTATCAGAATGTAGGGGGAAGCTGTATTTTGGAAAGCAGACCAATCATAGGATTTTAAGAGCTGAAGGGCTTGACCAGTTCAGGAGAGATGGAGCCACCGTCAGCCCAAAGTCAATCATGAGAAAAGAAAAACATAATAAGAAAGGGTCCCCCCCTAAGGGCATTCTCAAGGTTACTCATCCTTCTCGTTCACCATGTATTGGCACTGCATCCACCACTGTCCAACGTTTTTCACAAAGTGCAATAGCATTCTCACAGCGCCAAATGCGGGATATTGAATCTTTAGCAACTAAACTCACAACAGAGTTGAAATCTATGAAAGACATTGTGAAGGGGAAATTGCACTCAGAAGCCTCTCCTGCCACATCTGCAGAAGAAAATGCTGATGAGGTGTGTAACTGTACAACCTTACTGGGTTATCACTGAACAACTTTTTAACACATAAAGTTTGTTAGGGTTATTTTTTCAGTGGTTTCTTCCTATTTGAAGTTCAGTAATAATGTTCTCATTACCTTTTGAAATAAGTCATTCATATCTGGTTAGATGCATGAAGTTATATATCTAACCACACTTCACTACTCTGGCAGGTCAGAATAGCCCTTGAAAATGCAACCAAAGTTGAAGAAACTGCAAGAAAATGGCTTTCTATAATGGCAAGAGATTGCAACCGATTTTGTAAAATCATGGTATGTTTCTCTTTTGATATTACTAAAAGCAGAACAAAGCTAAGAGGAAACACAGTGGGTTGGGATAGAGGGGGTGGGAAATGGAGCGGATGGCAGAACATTTAAAAGCAGGAAGACAGTATGCTTCATGAGCTTTGCTGATTATTTTCATGGTTTGATTGCAGAGATCGACTGGGGACAATACTGCTGCCTCTGAACGTGTAATCCACAAAGAAAGGAAGATTACTTTTGCTGATGAGGCTGGCGGAAAGCTTTGTCATATCAGGGTTTTTAAGGATGACATGTGCACGGCTTCTTTACTAGAGTGCGGCAGTGAATAACATCTTTGAACAGTACCCTTGTTCTTAAATACCAATCCAATTCCACCCATAAAGGAGGCAAATACACGGCGACGCCATTTAGGTATGTGTCCTACTGTATACATGAGTGGAATTGCTGTTACACGAGTTGCTTATCAGCCCAAAACCGGAGATTCGCAACTGCGGAATGTAAGTAAGGGAAAATGGTGAGGAAATAAAGGACTCCATATTTAACTTTAAGCCTTCTTGCTCTGGTTGTGGCGAGGGTGATCTGTTGCCTTTCTTGATTCTCAAGGCTACATATTCTGCCTCTACTGTTTGTTGTGTTCATATATTTTCATTAATTTTGTATTTATTGTATTAAGAGTGGATAGAAAAGGATAATTCTACGACGCTTTTTCCGGTCAAGAAGTCGGAAATCTTTGAGCCTGGGGCGTTCTTATTATAGCTTCCTGCAGTCTGCTTCCTTCATCAGCATGGCTAGCTGGCTAACTGGAAACTGTTACTAATTAAAACCATTACAACATCAATCTACCTCCAAATTCCAGCCATGGTGAGTTCTTATAATCTAATTGCTTGGTTCTAATTATTTTTCTTACTGTTTTCTCTTTGCCCGAGTTAAAAGGTTGGTTGTACCACACCATGTTTTTTATCATTATTTATATCAATATATGTGAAGTATTATTCATTTTAATTTATTGATTTACAGTTTTATTTTACAAAAGATGTTTTTGAAGGTGATTTAAATTTTTATATTTTTAGTATTATTTTAGTATATAATTAATATAAGGTTTATAATTTTTTTTTAGATTTATATTATTTACTTTAATTTTTCTGAGAGTTTTTTTTATGTGAAATTTTATTCTTTTATCTGAAAACATTATCTTAACAATGTAAGATTTACGTTCAAGTGAGATCATGACATTTTTGTTAAAATTTTTTCTTGACAAAAAATTCCTCAAGCTTGAATTTCTTGCCCTATGAAGAAAGAATATACAAAATGCATCGAAATTCCTTCATTTAATTTCCTTTCGGTTCAAAATAAATGCCCTTAAATGCTAGAAAATGATTGGATAACTCGATTCAAACATAACATGGAGGGCAAGCTGCACGCTTTCTTTTCAGTTGACATGACTCAATGTCAGTAGTATCCTAATAAACCCCAAGGCAAAAACCAAAACAAAGCAGGACCCTTTGTCTTTTCCGTCAACATGACTCAATTTTGTTCGATGAAAATTATGTCCAAGAAGGCATTAAACACCTTCATGGAAAATAGACATCTCATTTAAAAAATTAATTTGTGTAATAGTACCTTGTTATTCCATGTTTTGAATAATTCATGAATAAAGAATTACATCATATATTTATAATTAATTGCCCCCCCACCCTCTAATAATTAACAGGGACAAAAGAATACAATATACTTCCCATTATCCCTACAACAGCTTACCTCATTCTATCTTCGACCTTGATTAAGTAACTTGGACGAATTCAATTTCCTTCCCTATAAGATCACAAATGAAATTTAATTAATAATCGGAATAAAAAAATGGTAAATTTGGTATTTAGATAAGAAATTGAGTGCTCACCATCTTCAAGGCTTGAAATTCAGAGGCAATTCATGGGATAATCACAGAACAAGGCCTCCCAAATTTCGGTGAAGGCCTCCACGATAATGCCGTGATATTGCCTTGAATTCAAAGAAAGAAAACACTGCAGCAGCTGCTCCAAGTCCTTGGCTTCGAACATCTGCTTCTCCATTATCATTTCCAACATCGACCTCTTGAAGTCCTCGTAAGGGTCCTCCGATTTCTTCACCACCGCCACGCTCTCCCACACCTTCCCTTCCGCCGCCGCGCTGGGCATCATCCGCCGTAACATCGAATTCTCCGAAGACAGAGCTCCCGAAGTTTTTGTCTTCGAAACCATTGAATTTGATCCTCTGTATTTCTTTGAACCGAAGCTTCTCCGTCCTTTCATCTTCTTCGTGTTGTTTGCTTTTTTCTTGTTCTTCTTGGTTTCCATGTGGGAGCCCTCAGTTAGACTCTCCAGTGACTGATCCAACTCATCACTGGATGAATCGTCCAAGAAGCTTCTTGAAGTAGAGATTAAGGTTTCAGTCTCTTCATTCTCGGCTTCTTCGCTAGTGAAACATCCACTGTCACGTGACGAAACGCTCGCGATTGCCTTCACTTTCTCCATCTTCTTTTCCTTCTTCTTCACCGATATATCTCCATTGCGCCCATCAGAGAATGGCGCTTCATAGTTTTTCCTTTGAAGCTTGGACTTCTGAGCTTTTGCCACTATGTTCAACCGAGTTGCTTCTTTCTTCCACGAGTAGTCAGGTGACTTAAAGCTTACGTCCGGGGATAAGTACTGATCAGTGCATGATCTTGCCCGGCAGCCGCATCCGACTGATGCTATCTTTGGTGACAAGTGGCGTTTGATGAAAGAGTAGTCTGGTGTCGACGGTGGCGGGGCAGGGAAGTTCGGATAGCCGATGTCTAACGGTTTAGGATTCACCGGAGAAATCAGATGAATTGCCGGGACTGGAGCCTCTGGCAAATTGGAAGGTTTCTTTGATCGACATAACTGGAAAGATGGTATAACACCAGAAAGCTTGAGCTTGAAACGTTTAGCCATCCCTGGAAATCAGGTGTACTTTCCCTGTAATTATTTGTTTACAAACTACAAAGTCCTGAGGCTTTCCAGAACCCAAGTCGATCTATATAACAGAGAAAGGCCGGCCTGGCCATATAGAAAAATACAATAACATCTCAATTCAATATAATTAAAACTGACCAAATCCAAGTGATGACATGAAATCAGGTTTTTACACTCTGAAAGCTACGTAAAATTCCTTAGCGAAACGTTGTGTTCGAAAACGTTTGTACATTAGGTGGGTGGTCAATGTTAAAAAAACCAGCTCCCTCTCTGTAAAATCTACGTTAGCTAGAGTGTCTCTAATAAGCTTGTATTGATACAATTAAAGTAAAATCGTAAACTTCCATGTCAGGTTCTCTGTATTGTTGTGTTTGTCTTGAATGGCAACATCCCTCCAACCCCAAAGGGCAAAGGGTCGAGACTTTTGTCACTTCGTTCTCAACATCAGGACAGAATAATGGAGTAATTGCTGCAGGAAGGTGACACGCTTTCTTCTAGAAAGGTGGGGAGTCTTTCTGATATAATTAGTCGATAAGCTTGTCGACAAAACCTAACACCGCATATGTTTTGTAATGTGTTTCGAAGAATGTCAAGCCTTGCTGAGAACGGAGCTTTTGCTTTTAAATGCTGACACAAACTGATTAAAGCAATTCGATTGTAACTGTGGAGCATGAACATGAACATTCTTCCTTTGGAAACTAGACTCAGCCAAACCTCAATAAACAAAAAACCCCAGAATCTTATTCATTATCCTTAAACAAATTAATGGGGACATGGGTGAGACTTGGGGGAAGGAAATGGGTGTGTCCAGCCGTATTTTGAAGCATTCCTCAGAAGCCACCAAGCACAAACAAACTAAAACCTCGGGGGGCCTTTTCTCTGTCGCTGCCAAAGCATGTTCGGTTATTGGCATTGGTAAGGCACGTGGACTAAAATTAAACACTAGGAAACGAAATTGGAAAAATTCTGCTTCAATGCACACGCGTTTTGAACTTTTTGACTGAAACTGATTCTAGCTGGAGAAACTAACTACGCCAATGGGAAACATGACCACATGAGACAAGGATAACATGGTTTTGTTTGTTAGGCTGTGTTGTCAGGAGATCGAGCAGGCTGAAACCTTCAGGCCCCAAAGTTCCAGACCAAGGAGGAAGAACTGTATAAATGGGCCAATTTAATTAATTTTGGGCCTTTTTTTAAGGTTTTTAATTGACCATTACTTATATTTTAAGCCATGTTTCTCAAATGGAAACCTAATTATTTATTAATTAGTTACATATCCAATACGTACCAACCTAGCTACCTCTCTATTCATGGTCTATAAATGCTTAATTTTCACTAATTAAGAGGAAAAAAATTGCCAATGAAAGCTATTGAGAGATTAATATTATTATTATTATCATGATGGGTTCATTTTTTGAGGTATATATACATAGTATAACTCTAATTAACTAATAATATTGCATTATAACCTTAACTAAATATTGTAGTCTAACTAAATGATAGTATTGTATTATTTTTGTTTACGAAAATTTTATAATCATTTAATTTTCGATCAAAATTGCATATTCACTTTTAAATATATGGAAATTATTTAAATTTCGTACTGATAAAGGATTGAGATTTGCATAATTGAACACAATTAATTGTAGGTGAAGTGAATCTTATACGTATGATATACCATGCATGTATAAGGGAGAAAAAAAAGGAAGAAGGAAGAAGTAGATAGAAGGAAACTTGATCTTCCCATGTATGAACCACCTTTTAAATTGATATAAATAGGGGGGCCTAGGGAGATTACTGTTTCATCACCAAACAGAAGTGCCGAATTGTTTGGTAGTCATGCCAAAGCTCTAAATTAAACAGAAATTCAGGTACGAAATCTATATAGGATTTTCCTCATTCTTTTTTGGCTAGGGGCAGTCAGCTTGCGAAAGGTTTCATCACCTGTCTCTGTGATTGCCAATATGCCATGTTGTTAATTCGAACTGGCCAATTACAGGCTGCCACTACAGCTGATTGATTTGGTTGCATACAAAAATGGGGAATTCCATCTGTGAGATCGGTATTGTACCTAAACACAAGACTGCTGCTTTGCTGATGCTGGGCTACCAAATCCCAAATTAAACGAATTACATACCGTTAAAATCGTGCGTGCACGACGAGACCTACGGGCAAGGGGCACCTCAAGCCTCAAAAAATCTTCCCTCCCCCAAAGGCCAAGGCTCTCCAAATCCTATCTCATTCCAGGTGATTCAACTTGATTCTTCCAACGCAAAAGGCAAGGTTTCCGTTCGAACAACCTCAAGCTCAGAGGGCGAGAGGAAGGAGGAAGGTTTCCTTTCTCTTGCCAGGGTTCCTTTTCCTCTTTCTCTCCCCTTTTGTCTTTCCCTTCCTGTTGCCGTGATGATAAGGAAGCTGTGTCCTAATCTTGACAAACAAGATGGCCTGGAGACCGTCCTGGAAGTGCCCATACCTGAAGAGATGTACACCAAGATGGGCAGCAATGCAGCTTTGCGGTGGCAAAACATGCGTGCCTTGATGAAAGCTCAATCAGCTTTTGACAGGTCAACCCATCTCCAAGCCAAATCAGACAATGAGTTCTTGGCCTTGCTTAAGATTGTTGGCGCCCCTCTCATCCCTTTCCAGGTTCATTTAGAGAATTATACACTTTCAGGTCCCCTGAATTCGAAAGATTGTTCTATTGTGAGTACAACTCTTCCATATCTTCCTTCATTCCTGGAATATTCACACACACACACACAGAGACATAGTACATAGATAACAAGATTCTTGTTGTATGAACAGGAAGCTTCTACTGCAAAATATATAGTACAGCAGTATGTAGCCGCTACCGGAGGACATTTGGCGTTGACTTCAATGACTAGCATGTATGCAGTGGGACAGGTGAAAATGCAGGGGTCAGAGATGCAGCAGGGTGATGATAGCGTGCATACCCGAGGCAACTGCGAGGTCGGCGGGTTTGTGTTATGGCAAAAGAACCCGGATTTGTGGTATTTAGAACTAGTTGTCTCTGGTTTCAAGGTCAGTGCAGGCAGTGACGGTAAGGTTGCCTGGAACCAGTCGTCCTCACAACCTGGTCATGCAAGTAGAGGCCCTCCACGACCCCTTCGCCGATTCTTCCAGGTAATTTTCCTCTTTAGATGGTTTTGTTGGAACCTTGATGTAATGAATTTGGTCGGACAAGGATGTTATAACGTGAATGTTATGATAGAAATCAAGGATGGAGCTGGATTCATTGTTGTGGAACAATGCTGTTACATGCTGTGAAACTTTTCCCTCTTGTAGTTGGCCCAAAGATTTTCTTATTCTAATTAGTTCTTTAATCAAATCAAAAACATTGTGAACCAATTATTTCTGGTAACTTAGGCCACGAAAACCTATTCACAGAAATAATATGACTGGAACTTTCATATAGTACTGTCTTATGCTGCATTGAATCTAACTTCCATGATATTCACCCTGTGGATTCCTCAGGGCCTGGACCCCAGGTGCACTGCTAGCTTATTCTTGGATGCGGTTTGCATAGGAGAGCAGGCTATTAACAACGAAGATTGTTTCGTTCTCAAGCTTGAAACTGCTGCAAACGCCCTCAAAGTGCAGAGTTCAGCGCAAACAGAAATCATCCACCACACAATCTGGGGGTACTTCAGCCAAAGAACAGGACTCCTCGTCAAGTTCGAGGACACGAAGCTGGTCAGGATGAAACCCGTCAAGGGAAACGACTGTGCGTTTTGGGAGACCAGCGTGGAGACAGTGGTCCAAGATTACAAGTACATCGATGGCATCAACATAGCACACAGTGGGAAGACGATCACGACACTTTACAGATACGGGAAGTCATATAATCAGAAGAGGAAGATTGAAGAAACTTGGAGGATCGATGAGGTTGATTTCAACATTTGTGGGTTGTCCAATGAAACCTTCCTGCCTCCAGCTGATCTCAAGAGAGAGCAAGAAGGTGGAGAGCAATGATAAGCTTAGAGTTCCTTTCCTTTTCCTTTTCCTTTTTTTTTCTTTGTAGAAGTTGAAACACAAAGGAAAGTCGAACAAAAATGCGTGTACATATAGGTAAATTTGAGAATCGCTTCAGTCGTCCATGGCTAATTAAGCTTTGCTGAATTCTTTGTTGGTGGAAAATTTATCTTACTATCCAAGACTAAAACCATTAGCCTGCAAAAAACAGTTTAAGCTCTTGGGCCTGGCGAGGCCCATGTCAGTGAATATATTCGGCCCATTTTGATGTTATAACAGGCCCTTTCAGCCCATTTTGGGAACAAAATCCCTCAAAAGGCCCAAATAAACGGCGCCGCTTTAGTCAACAGTAGACACTTCCCAGTTAACAAAAAAAAAAGGGCTCACGCTGAAAACCCTAATTCCTGTAAACTCTATTTAAGCTACTAAAGAGCCCTAGCTTCTTCTCAGCTTGCCGCCTCTGAAGATTTCTCTCTCTTTCTCTGTTGATTATCTTCTTCCTGCAATTGATTTTGGTGAGGAAAACCCTAGCTGGAAATTTCCATCTTATTTTAAATTTCGATTCCTAAAATCAAAACAAATTACAAATTTTTTCTTTTTGGTTTGGATTTTTCTTTCCTTGCATCTGTTTACCCTCTCCTTTTTGAAGCAAAAGTAAGTGATGCTTAAGGAGATATAACGGATGCAGATAGCGAGAGGTTAGCTTACCAGCCCATTGCATTATCTTTATTTGCCTTGGTGTCAAATGGACTTACCGATATTTCCTTTTAGAAGAAAAAATTACTGCTTTTTGCTTAGTTTATAAATCCAAGTAGAAGCTTTTGTTGTTGGCAAGGGATGAATGCTTATCTTATCCTACACTCTGATGAACCGTGTTGAATCAGTTTTCCGCTTATTGATATTCTGATGCCAATTTTTCTTTTAATTTTCTCTTTTTATTTGATTTTATGGTTTTGAAGTGAAGGCAGATGATGTAAAGTTTCTTATCCTACACTCTGAAACATGAATGTAGACTGATAAACTCCGCTTATTATCTGATGCCTTCGCTCAACTGAGTTTAAGATTCTCCTTTTTTTTTACCATTTTGTTTTGTAAAATTTTTTATTTTATTTGATTTTAATATTATTTTCAATGATGAGAAGAAGCAGACGGGCGGTCTGAATCTGATGCCATGTTGTATGTCTGCAATTTTCCACTTGTGGAATTTCTCTGAGTTTCAATTATTTCAAGCTCTCTTTGTTTTCTGAGTTCTTTTCTTTTTTGAACTTTGTAGTTTAAAGCTGAAAAGATTTATCTTTTTATGCAATGATGAAGTTGCTTAAATTATGTCTGGACATATGATATTAGTCTATGATTAGCTATAGCTATGCATCTTCTGAGCAAAGTATTATCAATCTATATGGCTGCATGGTGAAATAACTCTTGAAATAGACTTGGGTTTGTGAAGTTCTTACTTATGCACTTGCAGCACTGATGGTTCTTGGTTTTATTTGGAATGTATCTTGAGTTTAGTCTGCTTGTTTTTGTAGTAAATCCTTTGTGTTTCATGCTAAACAAATATCAGGTTCTGTAAAATGTTTGGTGAACTTGTTATCTACTGCCTTAAGAGTATTCGTTAAGGTGCTATTTATAGAAATGTCTTTCATATAAAATGCAGTTGTTCACAATTATTTTGATGATTTTCTATGCATTGAATGTAGATATTTCTTTAAATAGTAAATTTAACTAGTGCTCTTATGCATTTGGTAACAATTTATCATACTTCTACATGGATTAAGGTAGAGCTTTGCAAAGGACCTTATGACCATGTGGATGTTGTCCAGAAGTTTTTTGAGTTGAAGATTTTAAGATTGTGAAGACTTTTGCAATTCTGGTTGATCAACACCACTGGATTTTCATCTTTGTATAATCTTTAGGAACATATATATTAGTTTGGGAGCTCATGTTTGATTTTAAGGCTATTTCTAGATGTGTATTTTTTTTTATAACAGGAGATTTGAAGTTCTGATTAGCTTGAATGATCAAGCTAGCTGATATGGGGCTGATTTGGCTGGATGGCAAAGTGTGGTGTGGGATTTTTGGATCAATGGTGCAAGGTGGTGGAATTTTTCTCTCCGCTGCTCTGCATCTCTAAATTGTATTGGGTTCACATAGGTCTGGTATGGATTTAGTGGGATGTATTGCAGTGATAGAGTGGTAGCACCTAGGATGTGGTTGGTATGCTGCTGTATGTGTGGTACTTTTCCTGTGTTTTAATTGGATGTAAAGACATTCCATATTTGGTTTAACATCCAATTAAAATGCAAGAAAAGTGCTCCACATGTAGTACACTAAACTCAAACTTAGTCTTAGTTAATTGTAGATTAATTTAATTGCTTTTATTTTAGCATTGTGTTTAGCTGAACAGATCAAATGTAATTCAATGGAGATCTGTTAATGATTATTGTTGATATTGGCTTTATGTTTTATTGCCCTTTCTATCACATTCTTTGATTGATTATCTTTGTATATTTCATGCTGTAGTTTGATGCTTTGATATGCATTGGGTGGGTGGCTTCTTTTGCTGACCACATCAATGGATGTAAAAGGTTAATCTGTTTAAAAGATTATGAACTCGACAAAGTCAACAGTTAGGGCCCAATGATGCAGAACAAACAATTGACGTTAAATTTTTGCCTTATCTGGCTATGAAGGCTCTGTTCCCCCATTGGAATCACAACGGTAGTTGGTTGGTCAAGTGATAAGCTTATCCAGAACAATGTGGAAACCACAAAGCCACAACTGTACCTAACTGCTGGATAAAGCATTATGAGGCTTAGTGGGATCAGGTTGGTCTCGCCTATGGTAGAAATGGATGGTCAAATCTTGTTCTTCTTACGCTTGGATATGGTGCTGTAAATCTAAGACAAAGACTGTTGTCCCATGTGTTGCTGTAATCTTCGTTTGTCTGGGGTGGTTTCTACATCATATCTATCCTCAAGGCAGTCAAGCAGTGGGGACAATGATATGTCTTTTGTTCGTGCTATTTACCTGTAAATATTAGTATTTGGTTATGGGACTTAGCTTTCCCACCCGCTTTGTACTCTGTTAGTAGCTCTTGGAATAAAATCAAATGACCCACACTAGATGGAAATTTGAGTAAATATTACTTCGACACTGTCTTGTAAGACCAAACTAGTTCAAAGACAGACATTGATTCACTATGAGTTGTGTTACTTTGAGATTGTGTACGAGAAAAAGGACAATGTAATGTTCTTCAACGTTACGCTTTCCGTCTTTCATTATGTCACCATTTAAACATTGATTAACACTAATCATGTCTTAACCTTATATTTAATCGTTTGCTTAGAGCACCGTCACGGGTGTAAAAGTCAACCCGAGGAAACGCGGTGGTCAAAGGGTGGTAAGACATTAAAGTCGCATGTAACGGCGCCTCGTTGGACCCACCAAAAGCAAAAACAGCGCCGGTAGTTGCTAAAAGGCCTAAAACCGAAACTCTCGTGGCTGAATATCATGTTAATGGTTTAATTACTGCAAAGTCTTCTCTTCCTCCCATTATTATGACACTTCACCTACCTTTCTGCTCCCTCTTCCACTCTCTCTAATAATAACAGTCAATTCTTTCTTTCTGCTCTCTATCCCAATCACTGGTTCTAGCAAAAACAGGCAAGCGGCTTCAAAACTTTGTGGTTGAGAGCTGAGAATGAAGGGCCAGGATTCACCGACAGTGGTTTCGATAGCGATTCCCGTACAGCAACAAACGGCAGGCAGTGCGAATAAACACAGCTCTGTCGCGGGTTTCGTCGGTAGAAGTGGGTACAAATTCTGGGTCTTGGCTGCAATTCTCTTACTTGCTTTCTGGTCCATGTTCACTGGCTCTGTTTCTCTCAAATGGTCTTCTGGTGACCTTACTAGATTCTCTGATGACTCTGAGTTCTCTGTCTATGACGATCTCGACGTCCTCGTAAGCAATCAATCTCTCTCTCTCTCTCTCTCTTTTCTTTTTCTCTTTGGGATTGACTCGTTTGTCTCATCCTAGGAATTGGAAGATAGAGAGAAGGTGGTGAGGAAGATGTGGGATGTTTATACGCATAGCGCTAGCCTTCGTTTGCCGAAGTTTTGGCTTGAAGCTTTTGAGGCTGCTTATGAATATTTATCAAGTGATGTTCCTGGAGTTCGAGACACTGCTATGTCTGAGATTGCCAAATTATCCATGCGCTCCCTAAATCTTGATCCGCTCTCCCCAAAATCAAAGGTCACCATTCTCTTCCTCTGATATTGATCCCTGTTACATGATTTTGATCTACCCCATAGCTTCATGTAAAGATTAGAGCCTGGTTTCATTCTTTCATTGCTGTGGGCATAAGTTGAATTCCAAAGATTTGGAGAATTTGAGTGCACTGTTCTGAACAAGTAATAGGATCCCGCAATTCAGTGAGGGTGCTTTATTTTAATTATTTTTTTAATGATTAAAAAGGTTGCTTGTTCCTCTTGGTTGGTTCCCTTCAGATTTAAGTAACATTTCCTGTTAACTCAGAAAAATCCAGGATTTGTCCGAATGCCATGGAAGTTAGATTCTTTTATTGTTATCAATTCAGAGATTGGTTTATAGTAAAGTTCTGTTAGAAGGGATGGGGGTGTGCGAATGTCCTGTACCTCCTAATAGATAATCAAATCAGCATTCCTTTTTCTTAATTACTTCTCTAAAACCATGCTATTTTGGGGTTAATTTGGATCTCTTTTGCCCATGGTTCGAATAATTTTCTATTAATAACTCGGGAATTTCTCTGCTGTTTTTTTTATTATGAACAAGTCATTTCTTCATATGATGTGACAAATAAGTAGGTTTCTAACATTCGTCATCTTGTTGTAATGTCCAGAGTACCAGTCAAGGAAGAAAGACTTTCAATCAAGCTGATGAACCAAAGGACATAGCTGTAACTGGGACTATGCAATAACAGGAATTCCCCCATACCATACGAGTTGCCAGTTTCACCCTTGCAATCTCTCCTTCTGCTTCAAGTTCGGAGGAAATGGCACACGAAAGATGAATTGGTAATTCCAATTGCTGGTGTCCAATTTTCCCACCTTCCACCTTTGAATAAGCAGTGGAAGCTTGACGTCTTTGAGAATTGAGATGTTGAAGTGTAAAAATGGATGCTTTGAGTCAAGTCTAGGTCCTTGCATTGTGGACAAGTACACTTACGGAATATTAATTCTATTCGTACGTGGTGGATACATTGGAGGAAGAAATGTGGCCTCCATGTTGCTAAATTCCTTTGTTTCTAATGTGCAAGATATCTGTATTTCATGTCTTCCTTCATATATGAAATATTTTAAATGCGTTGAAACTTGAAAGAATAAACCTAACAACGAATACACAGAGCACATTGCTGCTATGATGAACCTCTCTTGTAATTAAAAATAAATGACTTCACCGCAACTGACATCTTCTTCAACAAAATCGCTTGAGCAGATTCAAAATTACTGCTGCTGCTGTTACTCTGTAAGGAGGCGGGGGAAAAAATCCCAACTTAGAACATTTACAAACAGTAAAGCCAAATGTATTTACACCGACCTCTCGAAAATCTTCTACCCTCTGAATCTCACCCACTATGTTCTCTCGAAAATATCAATCTTCTACCGTCTGAATCTCACCCATCATGATCCGGTTACTGACAACGTTGAATCCCAAAACAGCGGGACTCACCTTCTTTCCCTTCTTCCCCTTCCTCTTGCTTCCGCCCTTTGAAGAACCATCTGGGCCGACTGCATTATCCTGGTCAAAGTCACCAGCAGCCGTATTGCCAGAATTTACATTTCTGGCACTTGCCTCTGTGAACTTTAGGTCATTTCGATTTTGAAAGGCAATCTCAAGTACGTCTGCTGGTAACAACTCCTTGTAGTTGAGAAATTTCTCAATGAACTCGTGGTTCGGATCAAATGAACCGAGGTTCTCTACCAGAAGTATCTGAGCCTCTGATCTAGATTGCTTCAAACAAAATTCCAAGAAACTTGTATCTAGCAAAGAGAAAGGAAAAGTGAAACAAGGTTAAAATGCCAACAATCACCAAGTATTCAACCAGCTTTTATATCTAGAAGACTAGAATGATAGATTCACAGAATTAGAGATAGGACGAGCAATTATTAGTACATCATCTTATGCTGAAAAGAAGAGGTTAAACCCGAAAATGACATGCTCTGTATTACAACAAAAAGAAAACAGGATAATATACAAACATAGTCTTCTACCTAGAATAGGTATAACTTATACCACATAGCAAAACGCCATACCTTTTGTCCCAATAAGCCTAACACACTCACTCTCGCACCACTCTCTGAAATCCATGGCCTCTGCATAAAAGTGAAATGCACATGATGTCAAATTTTTTATAGCAAGTAGTTAATAAAAAGCAACAAACTTTTTCTACAAAGACCTTAATCATCTCAGGATGACTTACCAGAATGCTTGGCCGATGTGTCCCTTTTCCCTTTGAGGGAAGATGCAGAGGCAGGAGAGGATGACAGAGTAGTCTCAATTTGTCTGCCACCCACTGACTTCTGTCGGCTTAATGACCCGCTTGCAATTCCTTTAACAGGAGTATTTTTGGTTCCCCAACTGCCCATGTTTGCTAGATGCGGGAAATCAGCTCTGTTTACAACAAAAGATAACAAAAATTCACATCTGTAGGGAATAATTGACTGAATCTCATTAATGTAAAGTCAGCAAGGATAAACATTTACTTTTCTCTGTTTGCAAGGATGTATTATAAGTCTTGGCTTTGGATGGGATAAAAATGGCAAAGAGTATTCCCGCATTGACTCCAAAAATTGGGATAATTATATTAAAGTTTACGTCAAAATCTAAATTTTCTTTTCACTAGAATAATATCACTCTCTAGCTGCCATACTTAGCTGTGTGCAGGTTATATGAAGTAACATTGATTTAACAAGTACTCCAGATAAGGAGTTGCTGAACAGGATAACTGATGAAATAACAAGAGATAGACCCAACTTTCCAATTCACTCTAGCAATGACAATACTGAAGAACCGTAAACATTTAAGCATGAGTGTGTGCGTGTGTGTGTGTGTGTGTGTCTGTGTGTGTTTTTACGTTTTGCAGGGGGGACGGGGTGGATTGGTGAAGAGAACTCACTGCTTTGTTTCTTGCTTTGTCTGATCAATAGGGCCCCAGAATAGGTCATCTTCGACTTTATATTTTGACTGAGAAGATGCATGTGAATTAATATGGATGGGAGATGCAACCTTCGATGGTGAAGATGCAGTGATGGACCATGATGAAGCAGCACCATGAGTTGACTGACTTGGCTGGGATTTTTGAGGAGTTGGTATTGGATTTGTGGGCTGGACAGAGGAATTCCTCTTCTGCTGCTCCTTTTGGATGTCTCTTAATGATGTGGGTTTAGAAAGTTTCTTAGAATCAGTAGACCAAGCTGGCACAGGGGAAGGGTTTACTTGCTCCCCTTTCCAAGGAACAAAATCTCCCAAAGAAGGACCTGACGGAATTGAAGGCAATACTTCCTTCTCCAGCTGCGCAGGACGAGAACTTCTGCCTTTCTCAACAGGACTTGCACTAACAGGCACTTCAGCAGGAGTAAGAGGAACCGACACTTTTGCTCCTGCACCCTTTGCTTTTGCAGACTTTTTCCGACTCTTTTTAGTTTCTTTCGCCTCAATAAAGTTGTCATCATCAATAGGTTCCACATTTGTGGTGGTAATATGAACAGACGATAAAGTAGAAATACTGTCAGGAACATCTGCATCTCTTTCGCTGGATTTTCCCAAAACTTCTTCTGCCAACAGATCATGTAATGGGCTCTTTTCACTATTTGGATTTGCAGAATTGTCAGGTTTCCCAACAGCTGCCTCGATAATATCTGCATCTCTTTGACTTTCTCTAGAAACTTTGGGTTCCAAGCTAACCACAACTCCAGCCCAAGGAGTTGACAAACTCATGGAGTTCACAGAAGAAGTAATCTCTGATACAGCCATCTCAGCTTGTGCCTTCCTTTGTTCTTCCTGTTGTATTTCCAACAATGACTTTGCCTTGAAACCAGGAGCAGGTTTCCAAGCACGTAAGGCAGGCTGTATCGGCGTGTTCTGTGCTGGAAAAGAATCAGAAAGTCTGGATTCACCCTTGTGTTCTGTGGTTTCAGCATCAGCAATACCAACATTTGCAGCTGAAGAGCTTTGAACATATTGAGAATCCATGTGGACAACGGTGGCAATTCTGGATTTATTCTCTTCCCTCTTTCTTGGAGATGTTCCATAAAGGTTATCTCCTGCAGTGTTAGTGTCACCAACAACTGGCTCTTCAGTTTCAGATGGTTTCAACTGCACCGAAGAGGAAGCCTTTGCAACTCCCTTTGCCTGGTCAGAAGCTTGTAACGACTTACTAGATTTTTGCTTTCTAGTCTTCTTTTCTGAAGCTTTTCTTACCTCACGAGCTTCAACATTCTTAACTTCTCTCACCACAGAAGGCTGATCATCACTTCTTTCTCTTTCAACTTGCAGTTCATCAATAGCAGCAGTAGGTTGAACATGCTCATTAATAGGTGTATCAATTTTAGAGGTTCTAGTAATAGCAATTTCAGGGTGCTCCAGAGTTACACAATTTGCATCATTCCCTGCGGCTGCAATTGGTACAATGTCATCCATCTTCTGAGCATCGTCCAGTGGCTGCTCCGGTTTAAGAGCATGACAGTCAGAAGCAATGAAGGGGGCCTGCACAAGAGCAGCCTCCTGGGAGGATAAAGTCATCACTTCCATTGAAGGTGAGCTTTCAACAATTGTTGTCACTGGCAAAGACTGTTGAATGTCATTAACCTGTTCTGGGGCATTAGTTCCCCAGCTCATCTGACGATTGATACTACCAAACATCTGGTGCGGCAAATGCAGAGGAGCTTCAGAACTAACAGCATAACCCATATCCTTGGTAGCTTGCGGAGGCAGATTCATAAAGTTATTGGCATGTTCATCTTGGGTGGCTGGGAGTTGTATCTGTGAGCCAATCTGAAGCATATCTTGTGATGACTGGAGTCGATTGGGATCCACTGATGCATTTCCAGTTGGCATTGTAGTAGCCTGTAAGTGTCCATAAGAAGGCTCACCAAAATGCTGCTGGGACTGATGTTCTTGATAAACCTGTGAAAGCAACTGTTGTTGCCGTAACAACTGTTGCTGTTCCTCCTGTCTCTGTTGCTGCTTAAGCAACATGATCTTCTCAAGTAATAACATATGTTGTGTAGTTACTGATGCCTGGGGTGGTAGCTGCTGCATCAAATATTGCTGCTGCTGCTGCAACAATAGCAGTTGGGGGTCTTGAGATAAACCAGAGGAGATCAACTTTTCTGATGTTAAAATACCAGATGAGTTATCCATAGTTTGACCAAGCAAACTTGTCAAGGAAGGTGGGGTTGGTGTTTGCAGCCTCTGTTGCTGGATCCCAAATGATGCTTGGGTTGGAAAACTCTGCGCGTGATGTAACTCAATCTTATCTTGAAGAGGATCCAAAGCACCTTGTGATGGGAACTTTGACCAACCACCAACACTATTGTTTACTCCAGGAGCAGATCTTTCAGATAATCCTTGGAGGATGGACATCATATCAGCACCTTGTGAATGAGGTGGCTGAAGAATGTTGTCAGTCAATGATGTTAGGAGCTTTGCATGAGGTGCAGGTGAGTCAGAGATGATCTCTGACTTTGAAACCATAGATGCAGCATCTCTCCCTGGCCAATAAGGGTAGGGTTTTGGTAATGACCTCTGCCTTTCAAGCGTCATTCTCTTGGCCAAGAGATAGAGGTCATTTCCACTTTCTATACCAGATGCCGGAATGCTACTAGAATTATTAGCAATATAGCCTTGCAGACCTAAATCAAAACCATACGAGATACGTTAAGCTGTCACCCGTTTGAAAATACTAGAAGAAAGATTGAATAAACTTCCGGGGGTGGGGAGGGGGGATTCCTTATAGATCAAAAAACTAGAATACTTTACCTTTCAGAGTTCAGCACACTAGATTATATCAAATAAATTAAATAAATCTGTTTCTGTATGTTAAAACCTAACCTTGAGATGGATTGCTCAAGCTGCCAGACATGAGTGACTCCAGAAACCTATTTTCAGCTTCTGTTGTTGAACCATGTTTAGGTCTTGGCTCATTTCTGATAATATCAACCTCACTTGCACCAACATGAACTTTCCCAAAGCTACTCAAGTTTGGCCTGCTTGACACATCTGAGAGTTCACCCTGTTTTTGCACACCAAATCCAGGTGGTGGTCGTGCTTTAGCTCGTAAATGTGGCATTACATCACCAAGTAAAGAAAACGGTGAGTCCTTGGGTGCACTTGCAAGCCGAACTTCCAAATCTATCCCAAAATATCCTGCCTCAAACCAACCTATAATGTCAATCCCTGAAAAAGGGCCTTGAATTTCACCTTGAGGATCTTTGTAGTGTAGGAGAAGGTCCTCTGGAGCAGGCAGCTTCCTCAGTTCAGGTTCCCTCTCCAAAACTCCAGATGGTTGCCTCTTAAGAATAGGATCCTCACTGGTTTGCCAATTCGTTTCATCTCTGGAATAGGATGAATTCATCACATTACTTTCTCGTTGGTTAATCATATCGTTCTGTGGTTGTGACCAGCATATATCAGGGGTTCTTGACCTGACATCATTTGGAATCTCCTTCCAATCATGTGCCACTGTATGTGACCGTTCTCCCAAAGATGAGGCTCGCCACATGGTGCCAGGATTAACAGAGTTAGTCACTTGTGAGCTTATTTCCCTACTTATGGGCACCTCATCAGCCTTTCTGTAAGAACCGGTATCATCCATAGCTGCAAAAATATAAGTGCATAAAAGATCAATGGTAGTAGTCACATAATAGAAACACTGATGCTGTCAAGATAGAGCAAGCAAGCAATATGTCAGATCTACACAAAGCGGTACAGCGCACTGAATTTCAGACAGAACGACAAAAGCTGAAAATCAGTGTGCAAAAAACCTCAAAACACCAATCATATTAAACTAACTTACCAATCCATTCAACATACAAATGTTATCTATAAGAGCTGATTATCTCCTTCCCCATAACAAATCTGAACTAACCCTTAATCCCCAAGACAAACTGATTGGGCTTGGCTAACTGAAGCCTTCTTTATTCCAACCCATATAACAGTAATTCTTAAAAAGATGTAGCAATGAACCATATCTGATATGGTTCAAAACCTTCAAATGAGAAGACTTTTCATAGCCAATAAAATAATTTGCAGGATGGTTGCCATTGGAATGAAATATAAACTAAACAGTTTATGTAATTATACCTTCGGGTTTGAATTTACTGTCTGGGTATCCCTTATGCTTTTCAAGTGGCGAACCCTCTAAGTAATTTGAATAACTGCTCTTCGGAACATCCACACTTTCATCTTTACAATCGTCAACAGCAGGCAGTAAATCTTCCCTGCTGCCTGCGTAAACCAATCCAAGCAGAAATTAGACACTACACCAAAATAAGCACAGATATACAGGAGTAATTTATCTTGAACTGGTAGAATACCAATCTTGTTTCGTCTTGAATGAGTAAACTCTATTGAGTTCCGGCCAGCAGGCCCATCTTTAGGCACCTGAGGAGCACCACTACTTGTTATGTCCCCTTTGTCAATTCCCTTCAGAACAACCTGTCCAAAAGGCAATCAAATCAATAGCAGAGTCTAAATCGAACGTCACCATTATAATACAGAGAAAGAAATTTACCATTTCATCAGAATTTGGAGCACAAAGAGCTAGAGGTTCCAATGGTTCATTCTGTGTAAGAGAAGGCACTTGTACAAGTTCTTCTATGAGTTTTTGATAAATTCTCATGTCAGTTCTCCTATATAACTCAAGCAATTTTGTCCTATTATATCTTAAAGGGGACGGCTCCCCATGGCCAATTTCACTCTTGTCTGATATGGTTCCGAGAGATTGACGATGAGAAGATACGCTAGCCACTGGATTTCCACCAGAACTTCCCCTTCCACGGCCAGCAGAAAATGTTGAAGGGTGGTTTTCTCCACGTCCCCGGCTGTAGGAAAATGTGGGAACCTGTTTGCTTGGAGTTAGTGTTTGGTGATGAGGAGGCTCTCCCCTTCCTCGACTTTGAGAAGAGGTGGATCTCCATGGCCGATAGTGATCCCCCTCCCTCTCATCCTTCCCGTGACTAGAAAGATGTGACAGCCCTTTATCAAGAGGCATATCACCATCTCTGCCAGAGTCCGTCCACTTGTCACGCAAGCTTTCAGTGTCTTTATCATCAGGTCCCCAGCGTGTGTTCCATTTGCTCTCACGCCGTTGATCATAGTTTGAGTCCCTGTTACCTGAGTCAGTCCACCGCTCAGAGGGAGGACGGCGTGCTTCTCCGAAGTGTCTTGAAGGCAAGTTATCTGCCCATCGATCCATTCTGCGGGTGTCACTGAGCTCTTTATCTCCATCCCTCCAGTGATCTTTGCGCACAGATGAATGGGTGTCTCGTTCTTCATCACGCCAGCGGTCTCGGCGACCAGTTTCCATATCAAGTAAGGATGGCCTGAAAACATCCTTCTTCTTCAGGGTATCATGCATCTCCTCACCATTTCCTGATGGCTTCATGACATCAGAGCGACTGCCATGAGCTATATAAGGAGCAGGATGACTTTCCTGTATAGGTAATTGAATATCAAGGGGTAAAAAGAAGCACCTCTGACACAGTAAGAATACTAAACAAAACACTAACTAATTCTTGAGATGAGAACAGTTTGTTGAAATGAAGATGCAAGAAGCATTCAAACAACATAAAACCCAAGTCTACAAATAAACAACGAGAATTCTATAGCCAAAAAACAACATACCACAGTTCCTAGTCCAGGCTTACTCTCCCCTGGCTTTGGCAGAAGCCATTGTGGAGAAAGCGGAATAGGATTCTCAGATCCCTGAACATCTGCATAAATCAAACAGATACACCAATTAGAAAAATGGCATATATCCAAAGTAAGTGTTTGTAATTAAAATGCTTAAACTTACGCCCAAACGATAACACACAACAGGTACACTAGCACATATACAAGAAATGAATTTTATAGAAACAGATTTTTAAGAAATGACCAAACTTGCCTCTTGAAACTCCCACATTGGTTTAACATCGGATAAGAGGGAAAACAATCATGAATGAGGGAAAAAAAAATCAGGTGTAAAGACAAAAATCGTTTGCAAAGTGTCAATGGACTTTCAGATGCAGCAATGCATTGCAACTAAATTAAACTAGCACATAGAGATGTCTTAGAAAAAGCAAATCCTGAAACAGTTAATGATCTGAAATTTAAAACATCAGTAGATAGCAAAAAGTTAAGTCGTCACTGATCATGGAATAAGATATATAAGATTAATCACATAAATCCTAGCATCTAACAAGTGGTTGAAAGAAATTACTCTGTAATAAAATTGTACAAGAAATGAAATCAAAAAGTATGTCCAATAATCGCCTTTTTGAGTCGAATTAATTAAAAACAAAAAGAATAACGTCAGTACGTCGCCATCAAATCGCACTTTTAACATTGAAAATAATTTTTAAAAAAATATATTTTCAGTTCGGTAACTAAAGTGCGCCGCACTAGTGAACAGCTTAAAGCTATCCTTATTTCTCTTCTTCACATTTCAATAACCAGACGGCACTAAAAATGACACCAGAGAAACAAAAAAAAAAGAACAAAAGCCTGGCATTTCCAAGCGATAAAACCAAAAACCCTAACTTCGAGCAAACAAAAACAATAATAACCGCACCAATCTCGCAAAACCACTGAATCTACAATAATGCTTCAATAACACGAGGAAATGAGCACAAGGGAGTAAGAAAAGGTCTGAGCTAGGGTTTTACTCTGACGAATGAAAGGAGCCATTAATCCTAAATGAGAGAACAGAAAAGGGAAGCCCTGGGGTAAAATACCTTTGGAGATCGGGTGGGGAGGGTTGACAGTGAGGTGTTGGCGGGAATCGGAGGCAGAGCTATGAGCCATGGATGATCGGTGAAAGTTGAAAGAACTGAAGAGAGAAAACCAAAGGAAAACCCTTGTTGCTGTTTTTCTTTTCTTTTTTCCTTTTTTCTCGTGCTCTTAAGCGGGGTGAGAAAAGGAAGATCGTGAAGAGACGGGGGAAATATAGGTTCGGTGAAAAAAAACAAATTATAATAAAAAAGTGGTAAAAAGATAAAATTATGGAGGGATAGGTTACGGCTTACGTTAGTGAGTAGGGGTTAATTTGTTGTCCAACTATAGTTACTGTTGGACGGATTCTTATGATTATCCGGTCGATAACATCTACGCGCTAGACGAACTACGTGGAAAGCACGCTTTCCGTATAATTCTTTCCGTGAGTTACACGCGAGGTCTTGGTGAGGAAAGAAAAAAAGTGTGTATCCGTTTTTGGTTCGATTGGTGCGCAATACGCCACGACCGCCCAGGTTAGGGTGGAAATATGCTACGACGTAAAGGAATGTCGTTTTTGGAAATTAAAGCAGCGCACCACGTAAATTTGTTCCGCACTTTTGAAACAGAGCGGCGCACATTGCTGCAGTGAAAATGGCGGGAACACTTGGCGCCATCACAAAGACCGAAATTCCAGGGTTCATTCATGTATATATAACAACAATGGCGATGCTTCAGGAATGCTAGTCTTCAAACCCATTCGTTTGAACCCTCTGTCAGTTTGCTTTTCGTTTTCAAGATCATTCAAAATGGCCCAAGCAGATCAGCTTAAGACCAGCTCTGAAATCAAAGAGCCGTCTCCGAAAGTCCCAAAACTCAGTCAGAATGGGGTGCACGAAGTTGCTCAAGGTGCTGTCTCCGTTTTGAGAGTTAAAAGGCTGTCTGAAAAAGCCGTGTTGCCTTCAAGAGGTTCCCCTCTCGCTGCTGGCTACGATCTGTCAAGGTAAATCCTCAAAACCTTATCCTTCATGAAAATCACGTTGGATTTAGAATAAAATTGATGGGTTTTTCCTTCTTTTTTTTAATTTCTGGTACAGTGCAACGGATACCAAAGTGCCAGCTAGAGGAAAAGCCCTGGTTCCTACTGATCTAAGCATTGCAATACCTGAAGGCACCTATGGTCGCGTTGGTATAAATCTCTGTACTTTATACATTTCATCTTTATACTATTCCAGGTTAATCGATTTCGTTGGTAGAGTGAAACTTTGGGTTTTTTTTTTTTTTGGGTATAGCACCGAGGTCTGGTTTGGCTTGGAAGCACTCCATTGATGTGGGTGCAGGGGTAATCGATGCTGATTACAGGGGCCCTCTTGGGGTTATTTTGTTCAATCATTCGGATGTTGACTTTGAAGTGAAAGTGGGTGACAGAATTGCGCAGTTGGTTATTGAGAAGATCATGACACCCGATGTTTTGGAAGTTGATGATCTGGATTCCACTGCAAGAGGTGCTGGCGGATTTGGATCTACCGGTCTTTGAATCTATGGGTTCTTCATTTTCCTGTGTAATGGGTTAGGATTAGGGGTCATTTTAGAGGGTTAAACTTTGTTGGGTGGTTTAGTCGAATCAATGGTGAGGAAAGCTGCTTTGTTTTTCTTCTCATGGTGTTTTGAATTGTAAAGACCCTTACATGTCCAGCAGTAACTGAGCTATCTCACTGATCTTTTACATTATGGTACAGTTGTGTTAGTTTCTGGTTTCTGATTGTACGTGTCAATATCATATTTTCTGTGCTATGAAATTATTATACCCACAAATAAATAGGGACCAATAGGCCTAAATTCATACAATATCTGCAAGTTCTTTCGGTTTGAATAGGGAACGGCAATTTGGGCAGGTGGGTTTTCTTACCAACCAAACACCAATACAATGTGCATGGAATATATATATACAAACTGGAATGATCCTGCACCTCCAGGCAAACAGCACTGATCGTCGTGGTATTTACACAACAATGAAAACCAAGGGAGTTGTTGTATCTCTCCGATAGACAAGCCTGAATAATTCTCTTCTTCGCTAGTATGTATGCTGCTGCTGCTTTCGTCTTCGGTTGATCATCATCATCCTGGCTATCTAGGTAAAAGATTACAAGGTAAAGAAGAACAAGGGCCGCGATGCCCACAAAAGGAAAGGGAGGAGAAAGCATTGAAGAAGATTAAAGCCTAAATGGCATGTATAACGTGCCTCTGTGCCCAGCATGGATTGACTTTGTCTAATTCAACAATTTTTTTAATTTAAAGAATCACGTGCCTTTGCCTTGAAAATTACTTGAGAGTGAGAAGCCAATAATCTTCGATTACCTTCAAGGAACAATTAGGCTTTATTCATAAGAATTTTTATTTCAAACGATTTCTTTTCTTCCGTTTTCAACTAGCCTGTTGAGCTATTTTGATAATCTTACCGTGACAAAGACTCAAAGGAGAGCCAATGCGGCATGCTTAAGCCTCCAGGTCCTGCTAGAAACTTGAACTTCGAGCTGTTCTATAGCACAACCTCATAGCTAAGAAACACAGGGCATCTATAAGAACGTGAAATTCCCCTTTGAGCTTTCAACAAGCCTGGTTTTCGTCTAGCTTCATCTGTCACTATGCTGTGCAAAGCAAGTGCAATTATTCAAACTATTCTTTAGAAGATTTTGAAACTGTTATTGGCAGCCTCAAGTAAATATTCCACAATCTAACGTTGTAGATTTATTACATCCAATTTATAACCCAAAAGGTTCAATGGAATTTCGTATACACCAAAAAACAAACGGGAAAAATTTCAAGCAGGACAGGTACAGATGAAGCTATATAGTGCAGGGGATGTTTCCATAGAGCCAATGCATCAAGGCAGTTATATCCGAGGTAGAATAGTAGGTGGGTCAGCTGGGATATCAGAGCTTGCCTGTCAAGTAATTTACTTTTCAGTAACAGTGCAGTGTCATATTATTGAAAAAATCCTTATCCCTAAGGAAATTTTAAAAGAAAAATGGGTGGAAATTTCCAACTGATTGCTCAAAACACCACATTGCAACACCATAGGGAGAAAATGCCAGTACTGTGATTACCCGCCATTATAAAATTCAAATCTGATACTAAGAAATATTCTTTTGTTAACAAGCATTGCAGTATTTCTTGTGACATTAAAGGAGGGATATATATTTCTTAGTATTGGACACTAAGAATGTTCACATAAATCACAACATCAAATCAGCTACTAAGAATGTTGTGATTTATGTCAACATTCTTTTTCTCAAAGGAGGGATATATATTCTGGTCCTGACAGAAGGTTTTGAACCCTTAGCAAGCTTAGAACTATGAAAAGGAAAATCAATTTTCACTCGCACTTAAAAGTAATGATGAATTTGTCTTACCTCTAGATATCTGGTTAACAACGTGGTCGTACTGAAATTAAAGCCCTCGACAGGATCTCCTTTTGTACGTGATGCATGAAGCTGTTTTCGTACTTGAGTAGCTAGTGACTGCATTTATAAAAATAAAACAGATATTCTAAGTTGAGACAGAAAAAACAAACTGCAAAGAAACATTCGGCAAATGCACATCTTGGAGTGTCCAGTGACACATACCTTCCCTAACTCAACTCCCCACTGGTCAAAAGAATTAATGCCCCAAACAAAACCTTCCACAGCAATTCTATGTTCATAGCTTGCCAACAGCTGAGGCAGCCAAGAAGTCATTATGTTAGAGCAGAAAGATGGAAACACATTATATGCATCAAGTTCTTCTACTTGAAGATTAAAGCTAGATAAGTTATGAGGTAGTAATTGACTTAGTGATGCAGAGCCACATCAATAGTATTAAAGTCCTCAACAGTGATAACCAATTATATGCAACATTAAAATTTACAGAGAAGAAACCGCTCACCTGCCCAATATTGTAAGCATTCAGAGATGGAAGCAAGAGACTGAGAGAAGGCCGATTCCCAGAGAATGTCTATGGAAGATAACAGAATAGTTACAACATTGATCCTACTATGAACTAAAGCTTGGTTACAATGCTGAAAGTAAATCACCTTGTGAGGAATTAGATGCTGTGGAACATTCTCCTTCAGCAACTGCTCTGCTGTCTGCAGTGAATCAATGTTTTTCACCAATGACATAGATTTTAGGCAACAATTCATTGAATAAAAAAATTAAATGATTTAGTGCTTGAAACCTAATGACATTTGCCCTTTCTAATAAAGAGAAATAATGGACACTTAAGAAAGCATAAAACCTACCTTCCCATATGCAAGGGCATCTGGCTGTGCAAAAAAGTTGGACATGAGCTCATCATGGTTGCTCACCACTTCACCTGCCAATAATAATAATAATCATGATAAATATCAAAGTTCATTAATGAAATACAAACAACAAAATATATGATCTTCAAGTTAACAATCAATACAGAAATAGATTGGATTATACCTTTAAGGTACACAGGCTGCTGGCTCTTCACAATACCAATGAAATCACATGGAATTACACGTCCCTGAACATGTCAAAAGAGAAGTTAAAATGCTTTGGCTTGCAGCACCTTGTGGTTTAGCACAGAGCTTAAATCTACAAATACCAAAAGATGAACAATCCCAACCCCACCCTTTACCGCTTGAGCATGATAATTTGAGAGTACCAAAAGCTGAATCTATTGACACAGATGATAAGCCATTGAGGATGTGCAGTAACAGAAACGTTCCTTCCATCAAAGCTACGGAAAAAGATATGTGAAATTAAGACTCATTGAAATCTCGAGAGTCCATTGGAACCCATGTGGTAGTAACATTCAAAAACAGCTTTTATTCAACCAGTTAAAAGTTCTCCAAGCACATTTTAGTACTTCATTTTATTATTTTCATGGGAACTAAATAATATAATGTGCCATATCTTGCCCATTGTCTTATAAAGCTTTCTAGTCTCTTCATTTTATGCAAAAGCTTCCAAATTAAGGTTGCCTATGGGCAGATCCACAGCTCTCCCATCCCTACCTCAAAATTTCATGGTGATCTAAACCGTTATATGCAACAAGAATCACCTAACTAATATTCTTCTATCATATGTAAAACACTGCAGATTACCTGGTGAATTAGTTGATAAAAGCTGTGCTGGCCATTTGTTCCAGGTTCACCAAAATCAATTTCACCAGCCTCATAAGGAAGTGGCACGCCATCAATTGACACCCCCTTGCCATTACTCTCCATGCTGACCTGAATTGAAGTAAATTTAGCAAGGTATAAGATTTGAAAACACAATTTCACCAACCCCCCCGCCCCTCCCCCCTCCCCCAAAAAACAAATGCTGCCCAATAAAAAAATAAATAGAAAAAGGAGTTTCAGCAAACATGCCTGTTGAATATGCGGAGCAAATTTCTCCAGGGCCTGGGAGTAAGGTAAAATGGCCTGACATACACTTAAAGTGTTACATGATGGCTAGTAATCATTTAAAAAGGGAGAACAGAGGAAGAACCAAGAAATGGAAAGTTTAACTAAAGTTTGAAGCAGAAATACTCACTCTTGCAGGATAGCCAAGAAATGAAACGTTCCATACACTGAGCAAACCCAACAGCACCTGAAGAATGTTAGCATACATGTCATCAAGTATTATTAAGCATGCCATCATACCAATCAGGAAAGAAATTGAATAATTGATCAAACCTATGTTAGCAAAACAGTCTAACGTGTGCTGAAATCAAACATGGCATCTGGTAAATCCAACTTGGGAAATACAAAGAAATAGCTTATACTGGGTTAATCCATCCAATTTAAAAGAAGATTCTAGCCAAATTCATTAACCCCATATACCACTGGTAGATAATTTTATTGGACCTAACGAATAACAAAGACCAATAGCTGCAGTGGAAGTAGATGTTATATAAAGGCACTTACAGGTATATTATTCTCAAAAGGAGCTGAACAGAAATGCTGATCAATACTTGAAGCCCCCTTTAAGAACCTTCAAGCAACAAATAGAAAACTTATTTGAGTATACACCAAATCATGCCAAAATGAAAAATAAGTAGACAAACGAGTGATTGTTAAAAGCACCAATGCAAAGCGAATGCAATATAGTTGAGATGATAAGAAGTAACCATACTTTTCTATAATTGGGAAACCATACTGCAGAGATAAAGGCAATACTCCAACGGCACTGCAAACTGCAAATGGCAGTTTACTTCATGGTTAATTATCTTCCACAGTTTACTAGAAAAGGTCTCAAGCTGCAACAGAAGTCAAATGACCATAAATGATCTTTGGAGAGAAGCAAGGGGACAGGGAATCAAAACTTACCACTGTAACGACCACCAACCCAATCCCAGAATGCAAATGCATTATTAGTATCAATGCCAAACTTTTCAACAAGCTGCATAGGATCAATGCCAGTGTTTCATACGTGAAATGAAGGCATATTTATAAGCACTTTAGTAGTTGATAAGAAGAAGGATTAAAGCTATCAAGCACGAAAATTGAAGAAAGAGGAATGCATGATCAAGAAGCCATTTGTTTCAAGCAAAAAGAGAAAAAACATATTCACTTTATCAAACATAAGCTGGGAACTGTATTCTAGCACGCTAGAAATGATTGATTTGCTGCACCAAACCCAAAAGAAATGATTCAATATGTACTTAGCAGCGTAGCAAATGCTTAATCACTCAAATTCAAGAGATGAAAGAACAAACTGATACCGTTAGATTAGTACTGACTGCCACCATGTGCTTTGCAACTGCAGAAGGCCTGAAAAAGCATTTTGGATCACAATTGGCTTAGTAACAAAGAATGGTCATACCACACATTAACATAGGAAAAAGAAGAAAACAATCTAGATCATTCACAAAATACACAGAAATGTTATAACAGGCAATAAAAAACCAAAACCCTCCAATCTGGGAAAACTTTAGATTATGCATTAATTCATTGAATATTGAGAATGATGCCTAGCAAGATTGAGAAAATCAAACACTTATTCAAAGTGTTAAAAGATGTGAACATCTCCTCTGTTTTTAGAACACATTCCTCAATGCTTTATCACTCTGAATTTCAATTGTTAAAATTACTGACAAATAGTTCCAAAATACTTGAGCAGAATAGTACCAGAATCTGAAACTACCACTGCATGCATTTAGTCATAACACAGGTAGTATTATCATGACACTAACCCAAGAGCAGATGAAATCCATTCCCTTAATGTTCGAGCATTCAACATAGTTTCTGCTGTTGTGAAAGTCTTTGAAACCACCACAACTGGATAAAATTACAACCAAAATGAAATCAGAAGAAGAACCTGTAAAAAAGGAGTTTATACAATAGAATAACAACACAGTTTCCAATGAATAAAAAGGAAGTACTAACCAAGAGTGGTTTCAGGGTTTAATCCTGCAATGTTTCTAGCGACATCGATAGGATCCACATTTGCAAGGCTGTGGCAAATGCAAGCAAGAGATTACGTTGAATTTTTAGAATAACCGAATGAATCAACAATTTACTATATATGCAGGAGTTACAAATTACAATGCAAATGTCAGAAAAGCAGCTAGAATAACAGGCACATTCTTGTTGAGAAACCACCACAACCAAAATGCTTTTGACTTGATCTCACTTATGCCAATGCCAGTCTTAGCAGGCCTATCTGGTATCAAGTCTTCCCTCTAATATGACAATTATACAGTTCTTCTTCTTCTACATTATTTTTCATAAAAAGGGAAAATGAAAGAAGACACGGGAAAATACCAGTTGCAGTAACAAACAAGTACTTACAAACGTAGTTGCCGTTCTTTTGCAAATTCAGCAGCCTCAGGGTCTGTGAGTTGTCAAGAGTAAACCAAATGCATCAGCCATACTTCCTTCTTCATAGGTTACAAGTAAAAAGACCAAGTAAGAGGGCAATTAATGGTAAAATGCACCAGCATAACCTGTTTGGAGGGCAGTATGCACAAATAAAGGACCTAAGAAACTGCCACCAATACCGATTGCAATAACATCCTTCAGTGGTTTTCCAGTAGCTCCAACCTGCCAAGATTTACTTGTTTCTCAGCAAGAGAGGAACAAACATATTCAACTTTGAGGATTAATAAAACAGCTGTGCATTACCCAGGAGCCACTGCGAACTTTCTCTGAAAAAGCCTTGATCTTATCCAGAACATTCCAAACATCCGGCACCACATTCTTCCCATCACTGTATATAACAGCATCCCTCGGTGCTCGGAGAGCTACATGAAGCACTGACCTATTCTCTGTGCTATTTATCTGAAACGTTCCAGCAAAAACACAATGCAAAATCATACACACTAAAATAAGAAAAAAAAAACACATTAAATGCTATTCAACAATTATCGACAGAAACCAAATTACTCCTTTCTTTAAAAGTGAATGACGTGAAGAGAAAGTTAGGACTTACATGCTCACCGCTGTACATTCGGTTGATTTGTTGTTTGAGAGATGCTGCCTGAAACTGTAAAAAGATTTAAATAAAATCGAAAACTACTATTTCGAAAGCCAGAATTAATCCAAATTCACCTCTGCTAATTTATAGAGCTTATCCATGGTCTCAAGAGTGGCGCGTTGCCTTGAGTAGTCCAAAAGCATTCCATCGAACTCACTGTAAGAAAAATATATTTACTCATATATATAATCGAATATTTAATAATTAATAATTGTTTTACTCAGTGCTTAGTGTAGATATTGAATCAGAAAAACGATGAGAGTTCAACGTAGGATCTTACACCATCATCGACTGGCATCGCTCTTTGTCGTTCATCAAATCACGAAGATGAGTGTTCTTCAAATCCTCGACATGAGCCTGTAAAATCCCAAATGAGTTTCGTGATAAATACATAGATTTCTTGATATTCAGCGATAATCTTGGCTAGAAAGTGACCGGAAAGTTACCTTCAAGTCCTTCCATGGCTCGGTGTCGCAGATTAGAGTGGTTGAAGCCATCTCAGCTTGTATTAGAAATGGAACAAAAACAATCTCTGCAACAGATAATACTATTAGCTTGAGATTTCCGACTAAAAAGAAATGAGAAAGAACACAAGAGAAGATACCGGAGCAAAGAAGGAAACTCAGAAGATGATGAAAGGAAAGGGGATAGAGAACTAATGGAGGCAGAAAAGGTTGAAGCTGGCAAAGCTTTGGCGAGGTTTAGAGAATCACGTGACTAGAAAAGGTTAAAGGCTACGTGGTAGAGATACGAGGGCCGAAAGGGCATCTCCCCAAATTGATACAGGTCAGGAATTCTGGTCACTGAACTTGGGTCCGGTTTAACGGCTTTGGAACCTGTTGTTTGATTGTGACTTTTGAGTGTTGAATTCCGTGGGCTGCGATTTCCAATTGGGCCCCAGGAAAGCAGCGGGCTAACTTACCAAGTGTTGGTACTACGTAAAGGACGGCGTCTGATATTGGACTGATCGTCATTCGCCAAGGCCAAGTGAAAATAAAGAAGTGTTAAAGAGGGCATAAGGATGGTTCCGTTGCCGGGGATCGAACCCGGGTCTCCTGGGTGAAAGCCAGACATCCTAGCCACTGGACGACAACGGAATTTGTCTGTTACGTCGTCAGCATTGAAACTTGATTGTTTTGGCAGGATTGCTTGGATTTGGATGACGAAATTTCAACCTGAATTAGAGAGAAGTTTCGGTGGTACCGTCTCAAGGATGAAGACAAGCAGGTGCTACAAATATGTTTTCAAAAGCAACTAGCAAATAAGCAGAAATTGTAATCTTAACTCTTGGCTTCTTACATTTTCCAAACAAAGGTAGCAGTTCCATTCTTGATGAATTCGAAACTGAAACATGAGGAAAAAAAACCTGAGCACCACAAGAAATTCCATTGCCAGGGATCGAATCCGGGTCTCTTTCGTAAAAACCGGACCTCCTAGCCACTGGACGACAACGGAGGTAGAATGCCTTCGGCCTCAAGATAGGTATCTGACCTGGAAAAACAGGCAACTTCTGGGTACGCTACGGCTACACTGGATGCCTGATTGTTCTCCACCACTAAAGCATGGTTAACATTGTTTATAGTTAGACATTCCAGCTCTAGTGCATATGTACTAGCAAGTTTCCATAGCTGATTCATGTGTTCCACGACTGAACACTTTCTAAAATGTCAGTCTTTAAGATCATAAATTTCGTGTCTTACTGATGAAATCATACTGTTATGGGATGCTTGATTTTAAGGTGACCAGATGCCAACCTGGCAAGAACTTAGACCTTTCTTTCTATGAACGGTTAAACTTCTGCTATCAAATTCTAATTTCCGTTCTTGTAGTTAAGCTCATTGTGTCCTCAATTAGGCATAGAAAACAATAATAATCCTCATCAAGATGCCTCTCGAGACCTGGAAAGCATCTCTGCATGACTGCATCCATCTCTTTCTGTCTCAAACCAACACTGATAATTGGGATTAAATGACCATTCCTTTCAAGAATTACAATAAGCAAGTCCCATACAATCAGTAAAATGTACTGATTCAATCTTAATCCCCAGAGTATGGACTCTTTTCTTCTCCGAGATGTAGCCTGTTTCTTGAATTGATATGCCCTCAGTGAGGGTTTTGAATTCCTACTAATGAAGACTTTCTTTCTACAATTTATTTATTATTACATACAATATTGTTATCCTTTTAAGGCAAAAAGAAAAAAAAAATCATCTTTACTACTACAGAGGAAGGAAAGAAGCTCTAATATGAACAAAAAACTGTGAACTACCATCCATTGCACCTGTGTATATATATTTCTAAGTGATGGGATATCTTTTCTTCATGTTAATATCAAGAGTGGTGGAACTATGTAGTCTCTGCTGAGTCCAATGCCTGCCAAAGACCAAAACTGTTCCCTTCATTCATTCTCAAAAAGATTGATTTCTTGAATGATTGAGCATATGCTTGGCCCAACATATATATATGATAGGAAACAGAAATGAACTCTAATTATTGTTAATCCATTTTCATACTGCTGCTTCAAAATTGACAACTCTTGCTGCAGGAATGCCTGGTGCATCCACTGTGGTCAATATTTTAGGCACAGACATACCCCCAGAGATCACAATTTCTGCACCAAAAGAGAGGAACACAAATTTAAATCACCACAAATATATAAATTATAGAGGATGTTTCAGTCTTAATTTTGAGTTTGAGTTTCATACCAATTCCTTCGCGAACTGATAAATTAGGCCTCAAAATGTCCCTTGAACTAATGAGAAATATATCACCCAGATAGAGATGATTTGTGGGCACGTAAACACAACAGAGTTCTTCTTCGCCTATACCCTTCTGAAGAACAACTGTGGAAGTAATAAATCCAAACATAAACTGCCCGATACGTGGGTGCCTTATGATCGCTACTTCTTTGAAAGCATTAGAATTCTGATCTGCAAAAGTGGTTTAATGTGGCTTTGAGGTAACAAACCTGGAAGCTGTAGCTACTAGCTAGATATCTAGAAAAGACTTACCTGGTGATATTGCAGTACTTATTTGCTTTGAGGCAGCATAAATATAACTCACAAGCGGCATCTTCTTGATGAACCATTCACCAAGAGTAAGGACTGAAGCCCCCCACCATGATGACATGAAAACGCCTACTAAAAAGATAAAAGTGATGGAGGTAGCAAATCCTAGACCTGCACGTTGGCCAAATCATTTCAGCAGCAAAAACAAAAACAACATGGCCACTAGTAAAAGCTGACAAGGTTTGATTAGTTAAAAGTATAGCCATGCATTCGTACGTGTGTTCAGATAAAGAAATGGCACCCAGTTTCATAAGGGCTATATATAACAGGGCTTTCTAATCTGAAGAACTCAACCCAACAAATTAATAAAAGCTAAAAGAGGATCCAAGAAAAGGCAGGTAATATTCTGCTTACCAAAAATATTGATGCCTAGATGATCATAGACAGGGGAGAAGAAACCATCAACGAAATGAATGAAACCCCAAGTAACATAGAATGTAATGGCCAGTGGAAGAAGTATGACACTGCAAATAATACCACATTTTCGAAAAATCTCAATCACTTATGTATATATCCTTTTCAGGGTACTGAAATCATAAATATGAACAAAATGCACTAAAAAAGTAACAAGAAAAAGTTTAAAATGCCCATGAAGACACACCAAATAAGTAGCAATGCATCATCGTTCAAGATAGAAAGGACTTACCATCCTGTCATAAACTTTTTCGACGCCCAGCTGCGGATTACTTTTAAAAAAGCCTATGCCAGAATTCAAAAGAAAACACTAGTCACAAACAAGAAGCTATAACAGTTTTCTGTCTGATATTATTCATAACCATCAATGATGACAAGAGGACTATGTTGCCTATATATCCTTTTGGTTTATGTTTACCCTTTTTCGTCTACTAGGTTTTCTATAAGTGGATCTAATTAATGGAACTAAACAAATGTATGACAACTCATCATCTTTGCATCGTTGCATGGTTTTGACAATGCATGCATGTGTTTTTGACCAATCTCCAGATTAAGAAAACGCAGGAACGTGGAAGGAAAAGAATGAAGAAGGAAAAGATATTAGGCACCTCGCGGCCATGGGAGGAGGTGACGGTAGGAGAAATAATAGGGACGGAGGATTTGGAGCCTCCATTTTCAGAGATTGTTGCTACAGGGATCAGCAACTCTCGATCTCTCTCCCTCTCTCTCGTTCCCATTCTCTTCCTTTTCGGGCCCTTCTCTTCCTAGTGTATCTCTATCTTCTTCTCTGTCTCTGTCTCCGTCTCCGTCTCCGTCTCTGTTTCTCTCTCTCTTCCCTCTAGCGAGTATAACGAACCATGGGATCAAGTTTGTTAGGATTACTAGGAAATGTATTAACTGAAAATAATGGAACCGAACTCGCAGGTTTGACTCAGCTTGCTCTGTCGTTGCAATGTTTTATTTTATTGAACGACGTCGTTCAAGCTGAAGGAACAATTTTGTTCAGTTAAAGGCCTGCCACGTGACTTTAACCACTCCTATCCATGAATATGATATTGAGAATAAAGGACGCACACCTCCAATTATATTCCCTTCTGCACTAAACTCGTAAGTACATGTTTTACAGCAAATCTTCAAGAGTCTCTAAATACACATATACATCGAGACATAGCCTCCTAGATTTCCAAATAAATAGGCAAACAAGCATAATTCTGCCCTTACATAAGAAAAGGAGCAAAATAGAAGAACTTGTGCATATATATTTGCGCATGCTGTGCTGCCAATCCCCACCCACTACTCGTGAAAGACGATGATGCCCTTGCCCACTAACTGAGAATAAAGAACAGCAAAAGTTGCCCAATTGCCTTTATTTATCTGTCCGATTATTCCTTTTTTTTTCAGGTACTCACACCTGGGTAAGTGCAACCATTATAGCCTGTAAAGTGTAAAAGCAAAAGGATTAGACAAATTAATAAAATAAGACGAATGATTTGTACCGTAAAGCAAGGTTCTACTGATTTAAGAAACTTGAACTTACTTGGGTTGTTGGAAGAAAGCATGGCTGTTTGTGAGAAATCACAATTCCATGGATTCCGACCAGCAGTTTGATAAAAGAGATTCATGGCATATGCAGCATGTGATGCGATTGTATTTGGTTCAAAACAAGCCCCTCCTGGTTGAATCGGACTACAATCTATTCCATGTCCACAAGCGTAATCCAAACTTGCCTGCAATTCGGCATCCGAAACACCAGCTTTTGGCACACACCAAGCTGCTTTCTTTGGCTGTGACGACGGTGTCACAGGTGCCTTTGGCATTGCCGGAGTCTCCACCGGAGTCTTAAAGAAAAGTTTAACAAGATTCAATGCCAGTTCTAAACAGTAAGAAGATGATAGTTGTTGACTAATGATTAGTTGCATTTTTCTCACCTGGCTACTTTGGGAGAGGCCAATGTCATAAGTCATGGTAAGATCAGACTTGAAAATCCCGAAGGATCTCTCTGAAGTTGGTCCAGGTTTCAAGTCCTCATCGTACAGAGCAAAGAGATATGTGTCAACCGATTTCCCTGGCATCAATGGAGTTCCCACCATTGATCGAAGGTGTGCAATCAAGTTTCCATTGTAAGCCTTCGCGTTCTCAATGCTTGGTCCTACTTCTTCGCTGTCCCCTTTGTAAGGCCACCCTGTCTCAGCCACCACAATCTCAACATTCTTAAACCCCATGGCGTTCAATGCAGAACGAACAGCATCCACCTGTCAAAGTAGCCAACTCATTGAATTAAACAAAACAATGTTTTCAACTGGGAGATATAGAAGTTGTCATAGCAAGTTCATGTAACATGTAACTCAACCTGAGCATCGAACATGTTCATGTACTTGATTTTCGTGTTGGCATCGACACGCCCGGAATTCGGTTGAAACAAGCAGAACGCCAACGTTTCAGGCCTTGGATCGCTGCGGTACGCGAAATAAGGGTACGGATTAATCTCAAAAGGCGAACCGGTAGCATTGTTAAACGCCAAGAGTCCCTTCAACACGTCTCCGAAACTCGGGTCGAAGCACCCAGATGATGGCGGCTCAGACTGTTTCAACAAAGCCATTGAATGCACCGTTGAGACCTTGACTTTATCACCTAACGACGCCGCATCGAGGGCATTCTTAACATTTTGCATGGCCGGCAACAACTGAGATATCAAATTATTATCTCCAGACATAATAACCTCGTTGCCAACGTTTATAAGTATGATTTTGCTGGATGGGTAATATGCGACTACGTTGGTGTTCACCCAGTTTTTGGCAAAATTTGGGTCTGAGGCTAAGGCAGGGATGTCGCCGTTTGCGGTGCCGATGACGATGCCAATTCCGGTGTTGGCTAACGCCTTGATGATTGCTGGGTCAGACCCGTATAGCCGGAGCTTTTGGATTGAGGTGGACTGGAGAAGCTTTGCAGTGGCTGCCGGTGACGGTAGGTTGTCGGCCACTTGTCCATAATTTACTCCAATAAATGATTGGGATTCTGCAAAGACAGACGTAAATTAGACTTCTCTGTTCTCCCTCGATTTTCTCAATAGCCAAACATGGATTATTTTTTTCCCTCTTTTTTTCTTCAGGAATACAAATTTCTTAGAGATTGGAGACCGTTACGTGTAAAATGAACTAGTGTCACTATTTTGAGTATTTTCTCCAATATGCAAGAGAGAAACTGAATACCTCAACTATGAAATATAACTCATTTAATCTTAAGATTATCAAAAATCACCTACACATAAAAGAAAACGTACGTAAAAGTTCAATTCAGGTCTCTGGTTGAGGAGCGAAACAGACAAAGAAATAGTCTAACTTTTCCATGTCTGGTGTTCAAAGAAAGGTGCTATAACAAAACAGAGAGAGCCAGAGAGAAAGAAACTTAGTGAAAACTCGGCTTCTGCATTAACAAGAGAAAACCAAAAGTACTACATCTTTAAGCAAAAACGACAAGATTATCTTCCAAATATAGAAGAATAATAAAAGGGAAAAGAAGATTCTGCAAAACCGGACAAACCCAGAAGCTTAGATTAAACTGAGGAAGAAAGGAATTCAGAAGCTTACTTGCTTTGTTCACTCCCAGTACCAGAGTCAGAAGAAGCAATGTTAAAGTACAACGAAGCACGGCCATAACAGCAGAGAGATGGTATCTGTTTTGCACGTTACAAAGCTGATGGCCTTTGAAGTATTGGAGTGAATAAATAAACAAAACCAAGGAAAGGGACGAAGGGTAGAACCGTAAAAGAAATCTTTCTGTGGAACTTAGTTTCACGTGTTTAAAGGGGCCACGTGTAATTTTCTACATGCAAACGATTCGTGTCGTTACGAAATGAACCGAAAGTTGCTTTGTTCCAGACAACTTTAACGTTGAGTTATTTTGACACAAATGCCCTCCGTTCTGACCGTTATGCCCCATTTTGGATTCTTATTGTACTAAAATTTGTCCGAACTCGGTCACGATACCTGGTCCTGGACTGGTCCAAGCCGGAGTCACGATATGTAGCCGACACAGCCCGTAGCTAATCCAACAGTCTTTAAGGTAGACCTAAAAGGCTAATTCCAGCTCAGATTGGATTCTTTAAAGCCAATTATGTTCTTTTACCGACCTCCGAACATTCAGAAGGCAAAAAGTGTCTATCATTATCCAAAATTTGAGGTGATATGGTGTTAAGTTTTGAGCCTTTCAGCCATGTTTTAAGCCTCGGAAACACAGCCTTGTCTTTGAGGGAGACTGCATAGTTTTTTCCTTCTCCGTTAAGAAACAACAATCCCATTTCTAGGTAGAAGACATTTCCCACACACACAAAAATATAACAAAGGAGCTTTGAACATACCTGATAAAGCAAAGCATATTCAATCAAAGCGCACACTGGAAAAGAAGAGCTTGTCATATAAATATCGTAGAATATTGATAGTCCATGGAGGACAAAGCACAAAGGTGAACCAACTTTAAGAAGGTGGAATAATTGGTGCACAAGCAATCTTTGAATATAACTAATAGAAAAAGTATAAGCTTTTTAAACCTTCAAAATTAAGTTTTCTACTTGCCCCTCCCAATCCACCAAATTATTTGAGCAGGTATTAGTCTTCCTAATAATAAAATATGTATACCTATTAAAGAGTTTTTTTTTTTAAGGCACGACATATTAATCCACCAAATCCCATATGCCGATCTTTTCAACTGCAACACTTGTTTCCGGAATTATAACTATGCATATATTTGATTTTTTTTATATATATATTTGACATAATGATAAATGCAGGAGATCATAATCCATGCAATTTTACCATTCAAAAAATATTGGAGTATGGCTATGTAACTTGTTCACATTTGAAGGCAAAGTGATGTTAGATTGAGGGTTAAAGTTTGGAATATGATGCTATTGATCAATATTGCTTTTTCTATACCAGATTCCATTAGTAAGCTGAATACAAAAAAAGAATATAATTCTTGTTGATTGGAAACCGTCACCAGTTGGATAGGTTGTAATTAATTTTAATGGCGCATTTCATAAATCTTTTGAAACAACATCCGTTGGGAGGTTATCTAAGATGCCAAAGGGAATTGATAAGATGGTTATACGATGAAACCAGGCAAAAGCTCAACCCATCAAGTTAAGTTTTGAGGAGTTTATCATGGCCTTGAGCTTGCTTGGGATTTAGGATTTAGGAAAATTATGCTCCAAGTTGATAATAAGACGAGATATGGGCTGTTACTTCATTTCCAACCCATCCGTGTGCAAAATTATATTTAATCCAAGTCGTTAAGGATTTACTTCACTAACACTAGGAGGTGAACACATTGTATATTTATTGTGAAATAAATAATGTAATTGATCATATGACGAGTATTGCTTTTATTGTAAATGAAAATTTTTTAATTTTTAATATTTTTATTGAAGTTAAGAAATTATTATTAAAATATATGTTAAGAGTTTATTTATTCGTATTGATTCGATCTTAATAATCTTCGAGATTTACCTATGCAATTATTAGACCATTCTATCATGTGCCATTGTTGATTTGATGTTCTCTACCACATAAAATACCTTGTGGAGGTCTAAATCCCATTGTCATCATACACCCCTTTATTTTTTATTTTTTTTGCCTTTAAAAAAGCACACCTTTGGGTCAAACTCTATATTGTTCAGCAAAGCTTCTTTCTTGTCAATGTCAATGTCTTTCTTTCTCCAACAATTGAGATATTTAAATTTAAAGCGTTGGTGATGGTGACTACTAATGGATTGTTGAATAGTAGTCTAATTTGTGACCATATTCCTTAATAAATTTGAATATAAAAATATTCTATTTAAGAAAAATTATTGAAAGTATATAAGTGGGATTCTTAGAACAATTTTTATAATTTATAATGTTGGAAATTTTTTTAAATTATTTTAAAAAATTACTTTTTTATTTTTTATTGTATTATATTAAGTTCGTTTGTACTTATGAATGAAATAAAGTTTTATAATTAATAATTAATTAATTATTATTAATTAAAATTTTATTTATCATTTTTATACTCACATAATACTGATGTAACATTAACATAAAAAGTAAACATTTTATATGATTATTTCAACATGTTATACCATCATAATAGTCTGTATGTCACATTAACATTATATGGTATAAAAAATAAGTGATATTTTGATTAATAATAATTAATTAATTATTAATTATAAAAAAATTTAATTCAAAATAAAAATATAAAGAGTTGATTAAAATGTAATAAAAAATTTTATTTAAAAATTTTTGATTAATTATGTTTTTTTATTCTTTAAACATATTAAAAAGAAAATTTTCATATTGGGTTTTTTATTACGGTTGAAATTAGAGGCCCAATTTACAACCATGTAGATCGGGTTTTATTCAGCCTTGAGGCCGGGCCTCGAGCGAAAGTATAACAATCCTGTTTTTGCCGCGCTGAGAATACAAAAAAATTAAAATAAAAAAAAAAGAAAAAATTTGAATTTACCTCCTTTTTCCCCGAGTGTTTTGGTTCCAAAATTGGAACTACAATTAATTGGTATCGTTTTTTGTTTTTTTTTTTTTTTCATTTTCGTCCCTACCTGTTGATAGTCTTTCAGCAAACAACCGAAGCATTAATCAGTTCTCGGCTTCCCGCGATTCCGAGTCGAAACTTTCATTGATGCGGGACTTCGGTGCTCAGCTGATTCTTCGAAATTTACGTTAAAATTTTTGAAGTTTTGGAGCAGATGTCGGATTTGATCTTGCGTTTCTTCCTTGAAAGCACTAGATCAAGATCAGGTAAGCGTTAACTTTTTTCATTCATACACCTTTTGCCTTTGATTTTGCTCTTTATATGTTCTCTTTTTATGATAAAACTACAATTTCAAGAGAGTGAGAGATTGAGAGCTGAATTGATCATTCATTATATGCAAACATTTGAAAAATTGGAAGAAATCCAAATAAGAATCACAGTTTTGGGTAGTTACAGGGGGAAAAAGGGCTATGGGAAAGTTTGCTCACTGATACAAACAGCAACATAGGACCAACTCTGCTTAAATAGTTTAATAGTTTTTTTTTTTTTTGGGTTTTTCATTACTTAACTGAAGCACTTATGCCTTTGAAAAGATCTCTGGTAATCTCATCTAGGAGTCCATTAAGCACATACTTCTCCACATCCCTAATAACATCATCTTTCTCAAGGAATGCAAACATCACGCAGTTCCAACCCAGATCCCACATACAATTCACATCTGGTTCCTTGTTGTAGACATCGGCCTCAAGCATCTTCGGTAGGTAGTCTTCGAAGGGAGAATCTTCTCTCCCATCCCTTCCATATAACTTCAACTTATCAAAGTCTTTACACATTTGCTTGACCAATTCATCCAAGGATTTTGCTTTGTTTGAAGTGATGGATACCTTCAGGAATGGATGAACGCTTAGTTCCTGCCTTCTGCCTTTCCTCTTCATTACTTCGTAGCCGCAGTCTAAAACGAGCTTGCTCTCTTGATCGTGATAGTCGAGGCCGTTTGCATGAAGAATGCTGATGGGAATGTTGAGTTTGAAAAGTGCCTCTGCTGTGTTCATGAATAATTGACTTTTCATAAGTATCTGCTTCAGGTGATTTTCACTCTCTGTCAGTGGCTCTGGCATCTCTGATGTATAAGTTCTTTGCGTTTGTGATTGTGGGGTGTAAGAGATTTCTGTGCTTTCTTCTTGAGTTCCTAAAAAACAATGAACTTTAGAAGATAAGTTTCTTCATTCTTCCCCTTCCCAAATCACCAAGTCTACTAAAAACATAAAAGGAAAAAATCGGATTGCTGCTATTCCTATGGCCTTAATTGTTAGAAAAGATCAGAAGCAAATTAAGGTTTCCTTATGAGGGCGGTATAATACACATGCAGTCAACTTTTTATGGTTCAGTCTCCATATAGTAGAGGTGGACATCTTATGCATTTTTTTTATATGTGCTTGTGTTGTTGTGTGTGCATAAACACCTATTTAAAATTTGTAGAAGTTGGTGTAAGCTCATCTTTATAGAACCTTTTGTTAAAAGAAAAAGCATTTCATGAGTTGTAATGGGAAAAAGTGAGAAAAGTTTTTGAAAATGCAAAATTGTACTTACGACGTAGTGGATCAGTTGCACTGTTCTTAACTGTGTGTTCTTTGGCTCTACCAAGATCAGGTTCTTGATCTTGGTGTTCATTTGTAGCCATTGGCACTGTATTTTGACACTGCATAAGATCAAAAGAGTTAAATGGGCTCCAAACAGAATGAAAGTGGCTTCATTTGTCAGAAATAATTGCTTAATAATTGTAGTGATTGTGATCTTACCCTATCTTTTGCAGCTAAAGCTTGTGATTCATTTAGGCTTTGGCTATCATCTTCAACAGGACTGCACAAAACTGAATTTTGCTGAGCTGCTTTCTGTAGCTCTTGTGCCACACTTGATGGTTGTAGGCTTGCTACTGACTTTTTGGATCTAGTGATCTGTGCTTCCACTTCTTCGAACCTGCTGGCTTTCATTTGATCTGCTTCTCTTGAGATAGCAAGTTTCTCCTGCCTTGTCTGTTTCCCCTCTTGCAAAATGGAACTCTGATGCTTCAGCATCCTCGGCAAGTTAGTAACACTTCCACCTTTTTTGGTCATTACTTCATTGATCTTCCGAGGAACCTCAAGTTTGTGCCCTTTTGCTCTCTTTGCCTTCATTGTCGTTTGAACTTGAGCTGGTTTCTCATCCACAGCAAACAGGATGCGAGCTTTTGCTGTTTCAGATTCTATATCTCCTCCAGAGTAATGCTGACTGGATTTTCTGTTTATTGAATCTTTAATTTTGAAGTTTAAGTTTATTGAACTTCTATCTCTGGCAGGATTTTCTTGGTGCCTACCATCTGGGAATCCATTGAATTGTGTTGCATCAATATGTTCAGTGGAGCCTTTCCTAGTAGTTGCTGCATGGCTCATTTGTGGCTGCTTGTTTTGCAAATTGGTTGCACCAGACATCGGTTTGGAGAAATTACCAGATACTGGTTCATTTCCCTTTTGTTTCTTCCCCTGCAGTTTCTGTTTAGTACTATGTTGTTCCTTCTCTTCTGTTTGACGCTTTTTCTCTTGAAGCTCAGATTTTTGGAGCATGTGTACGTGTTGAAATGCGTGATTATGTTGCAGCTTTTGTTGATTGCCTAGGAGAAGCTTGTTAGAATATCTGTTTTCCATATGATGCATGCTTTCACTGAACTCTGTTTTTTCTTTCATTGTAAGTGCAGATTCTGATCTTTTATGCATATATGGTATCATCTGCTGCATCTCATCCTTGAAAACTGGTTCTTTGGATTCACTTCGCTCAGCACCCCTCTGTTCCCTGTGCTTTATATTATCCTGTTTTCTGTCCTTTTCTTGATTCTCTTTTCTACTTCCAGAGTTATAGTTCAATTGGGCATGATCACTTTGTTGTTTTTCTATCTTGATGTTGGCCTTTCTTGAGCTTGTCACTGATTTCATGTCTTCCAAGTCCTTTCGAGGTGGTAGTTTGTCATGGACAGCAACCCTTGTGCCACCATTTCTAGTTGTCAAAGTTTTTCCTGCTGGTGATGTAACTGTATCCTGAATCAATGGAATCTTGCTGGCTAGTATTGCCTTCTGTTTCACTGATGGGAGAACCGGGTTTGCAGTATTGTTTGTCCTTTGTTCAGCCTTTTTGGTAGTTTCCAGTGCAGGTTTCTTTGTGATCATCCCTTCTACCTTTTGCTTTCCAGACTCCTTCTGCGACGTAACCTTTGAATCTACATTTCCTGGCAGTTCATCAAGCCCCATCAGTTTCGCAATTACATTTGGAATTCTCGACTTTTCTTGTTTGGATGGCAATGAACTTGAGTGATTTTGTTCTGAGAATGCAGTGAGATTTTTAATGTCTGGACCATAGCTAACTGATAGCTTGTTAGAACGTGAATTTGAGACAGCTAGAACCTTCTTCTCATGCTTGGAATTAGTAACCTCTGGAGAATAGGTAAGAGCTGCCAGCCTCAGCTTGAGATCAGTTCTTGCAACTTCTTGAATGTCATTATAGTTTCTTGATGGTCTGTCAAAAGAAAACCTTGGCCTATCCAATTGCTTCTGGTCAGCTATTCTGACAGTGTTCTCATCCTCCTCCTCCTCCTCCTCCTCTAGCAATGTTATCCGACTTTTTCTCTGTGGCGTTGTTAAGTACTCTGAAGCTTCCTGCATGTTTACAAGCATCCTTAGAGACTCCTCCAAATCCATTGCTCCTTTCAATAGTTCCCGCCCAATTTCTATTGAATATCTGTCAAAATTGAGGCCATTAGAGCACGCTTGGAGGATCTGATTTAACTTTTGCGCACCCCTTGATATTTCTTCGATATGGAGATGAGAGAGAGTAGGGAGTTGGCTACTTGAAGGTTGATGCCTACTTACTACACTGTTTCTTCTTTCCATCTTCCCATAATCCGTCTGTCTCCTACCAATGTTGTGCAGAAAACTGAACACTGAGTTATTGCCTGAAAAATCTGTTCTCCTTAGCTTTCCTCCATTTTCAAGTGCAAAAGCAAGGGCCATTGAGAGACCTCCTATTTGTTCGGACTTCTGGCCACTCCCAAAAGGAACAATCTGATTTGATACCTGCCCAGTGGTTACCAATTTACTGGCCCCACTAGACCTGTTTTGTGCACTTCCAGCTCTAAAACCAGTCTGCAGGAAACCAAACATTTTAGCTAGATGAAATCATGATATCTAATTAATCTGTTGTATGAACTGATTACTTCTACTGGAGCTTTGGAAACTTACAGTTTTGAGTGGTTTTGGTTCCCTGGATGATTTATAGGTTCTCCTGGAGTAAGCATATGCATCTGCCAAAATATGCAATAAAAGGAACAGAGAATATTATGCATTTGAGTTGCTTGTTGATGGGGACTTTGCTAGCTAGCCAAAGCTCTGTTGTCAAGAGTCTAGCCTTATACAGGTTTAATTACTTAAACATCACCAAACTGATGAAAGTTCTCCTGGAGTAACCATATTTAAAAGAAAATCTGTGTTTTGCCTTCAGATGTCACCTGTCTATGTCTTACCCCAACCGTTTAATTCAATTAAACATAAAGTCATCTCGAAATTCTTTCCATTCTGTTCTTATATGAAGTAAACAGTTCTCTCATCTTTTAAGTTTTACTTTTACGTGCAATGTTTCCAAAAAATAGCTGGAGATGATTAGTCTGAAAGAGGGTAGCAGAGTGGAGAAGCTATGCCGTAGAACCTATACCAGACAAATCCAGATTGCCCTTAAAAGAAAAGTTCAACAGATTTTACACTCTCTTAGCTTCATCTATCAACGTCTACAAGAGAGAAGAATTATTGCTTAATCACGTGGCTGGTTTTGTTAGGTAATTGAATTGAATTACTAATTGCTTTCAAACTTAATTTCTTTGCTCTTTAACTTCTTCTTAGATAAAAGCAGGGGAAAGAGTACCTCCAGAAGGAAAGAAAAGAAAGACTAGTCATTGGTGCTAGAATGATACACTTCAACAGTTGAAATCATGTGCATGATTTGTGTGAGTTCATTAGCATTAGTTAGCTTCGCAATGTGCATAAGTGATGCTTCCTGCTTTTCTAATGTCTCGAAGTCATTGAATAAGAAACATGATCCACAAAAATGGTTTATGACAGAGTTTTAACTAATAAAGATGGAGGACATTGGAATTCTTTGATGCATGCTCCACATTGCGTGTTTATTGCAGAGAGTTCAGGAAATGCTCACCTGCAACCATTGGATTTGTACCCTTTGAGTTCTGAGATGCAGCCATCCGCTCCTTCCGCAACCGGAGGTCATCTAACAGCTTCTGTGCAAAATCTGATCTCTTGGCCATGTTACACTCTCAATTCGAACAAGGTTATCTTCAACTCTCTTTGAGCCAGAATAAAGATAGAATATCTTTACATTGTGTTTTGTCCGTTACTTTTTCACAGATAAGAGGTGGGAACATGAATGTTTTTGTTTCTTTTTCTAGTTGGGAGGGTTCTTTCAGAGTTGGGTAAGTTGGGAAGTCTAGTCTCGTAGCAATAAAATGGAGTTTGAAAATTTATCTTAGATTGGTTGACGTGAACGTTAGCTTTCTTTCTCTCTCTAGAGGGTCTCTGTAACATCACGAGTATCCTGACTTTGATTCAAATCCAAGCAATGGCAGAAGTTTCATTCTAAGGGCTTCCATCCCAAGCCTCCTTTACCAGCATCTTTCCTTTTTATTTTCTCTCACTCCCTCTTGATTCCCTTTAGCCACCTGAAAAACCTTGGCATTTTCCTTTCATCTATGTGTTCATGACGATTCAAACTGATGGTCTATAGGCGGCATTGCCCATTGGCACATGTCAATTATTGGAACATATCCCAGCTTTCAGACACTGATCAGGTGGAGTAACTTAGAATCCTAAAAGGAAAAGCTACGTCCCCATCTTTCCATTCTTTCCCTATCTTCGTGGTTTCCTTGAACTCCAAAATTACAAAGTTGTGAAGGAGTCCATTTGATTGGTATTTTCTAGTTGCAAATAAGAGAACAAAATTAAGGCTAGATAGGAATGGCAGGCTTTTGAAAGAGGGATCTGAGAAGTGAGAATTAGTGGGGAAGCCGTCTTTTGGGAGTTTTAAACTGACCCCACCATTAACCAAAGAAGCAAGAATTGGGTGGGGAAGAGGTGTCGAGTAATCAATCTTAGTGATGAAACAAAACGGGGGGATTGCAATTTTGCAAGACTAAAACTCCATTTTAGTTAAACAAAGGTCGTTCCAAGGCTGCAAAAAAACAAATGCATATGTGATTGGGGTTTCTAAACAAACACATTAAATTTATGATGTGTCGTGGAAGTACCTTATTTTTCTATTTTTAGGTCTTTTTCTTGAGCTAACTACTGCTGACTACTGGACAAGTATGTGCCACCCATTTGATTTTAGTAAAGACATTTAGGACAGCCGAAGGGTATTCTATGTTTTTTTCTTGTCTACCTTCAGAAAGAAATAGCTTCATATGGAATTTTAGGAGAATTCCTTACTGGATCAGGGAGTGTACCAATCAATTCAATTCGACGGTACCTAGGTTTAAATTGTGGAATTTCTATCACTCAACCTTTGCACTTAATTGTTTCTAATACTTTTAGAAAAAACGGAAAATAATTATCTCGTTTAAATTGCGGGTAGTCCAAAATTAATCTTTTGATTACTAATTTATATTTTTAATTTAAAAAACAAACTTGTTAGGTGAAAGAAAATTTTTATTTATAAATTTAAATTTTATCTTATTTTTTATGTACGTGGAATTAATGACATCTTTGCTGCATTGGTTAGAAGAGAGAAATTTACTTTAGTTTGGATCTATCTCAATTATAGTATCTCTCATTGGGTTACTCACTTTGCTTCGGATTTATTTTGATTTAGGTTTATTTTAATCTTAGTATTTTTCATGGAATAACTTTTTCAAGTCTATTTTGATTTCATTTTGTTTTGGATCTATCTCAATTGTAGTATTTCTTATGAAAGTTTTGATATCATTTGTTATGAATTTATATTTTTTAATAAAAAATATATTTATTAAATAAAATAAAACACTTATTTGTAAAAATTAATGTAAAATTCGTGATATATAATTATTGGTTAGATAGTTTCGGTAATGAATTTATAATGATTAGGCTGCCTATGACATTTATGTGTTATCTTAATAGACTTTAGTCCAATCAAATAGGAGCAACCCAAACCCATTACTCGGCTTCATCCCTTGCAGGCCCAATGTTTTCTATCAATCCAGGTCTCTTTACTTTCTGGGCCTCATTTTGGCCCATTAGCCCAACATGATAATAACGTTGACCAAAGGCACGTGGCAGTGAAAAGTCCCCATCGAGGCCTTGCCTCCAGAACCTTCTCCGCTATCCAGAGCCGTTGGTATCTTGCACTACTCCTCAGACCCCGGGAAAAAGTATCGCACAAATCCAACCGTTGATCTCATCAATCACAAAACAATCGAAGCCGTTGGATAAAGCCTAATTCGGTTCCAAAAATGTCTCGCACCTCTATTTATAACACTTGTGGCGCCACATTCACCAGATCCGCTTCTCCCGGTGTCGCTAATTGCAGTTCCTTCCAAATCTTCAAGCCGTTGAGGAACTTCGTCTATTGTCACGGCTTTCCCTCTTTGGATCAAATCCGTGATTTCTTTTCGTCCTTTTTCCTTGTCATTTTGCCATCTTTCTGACGATTATATGAATCGAATTCTTCTCAGAGATCAACTGAGGTAAGTCGATTGATTTTCCATAAGAATTGCTGGCTCGATTGTTCGGTTGATAGATTAACTAAGCTAGAATTTTGATCTTTCTTTTGAAGGTTGCTTTTCCTGATTTAGCTAAGTTCGAGTTGTTTCCTCACTGAAAAGGCTAATTTATCATTCTATCGAACTCTGAAATGAATCTTTGGATCTCTGTCGAGGTATTAACATTGAATCGTTATCTTTGTTGGCTTTGTTCTGGTTCCTCCGGGGTTTTTAGATCTGGAAACATCGTGCAGATCGGTTTCAAGATTCAGAAATTAAAGGACTGATTTATTGATCGAATTTTATACACTGTTGCCTGCAGCAATCTGTTTGATGCGTTGTATCTGAACGAAGATTGTGGCGGTGAATGCTCTAGTATTTTCGGGGCAAGAACAAGCTACAAAAGAGTTTGCTGTATTTTTTGTTAGCGTTTGATTTATTTGTTGATTTAGCTTCTGTTCTATTTTATCGATCTCCTTATTGTAGATTGATGAGCTAGTCATTGTCCAGATTTATGGATCTCCGGATTGTAGACTGATGAGTTATTGTTATGAGTTGAAAGAATCGAGGGTGAGGAAAAATTGTGTGCTGAGAAGATAGGAAAGGTGAACAAATTGTGAGGGAAAAGAAACTGAGTGATTGTTTTGTGTTATCCGACCTTTGCCCTGACAGGTGCGCTTGCATGGCAGGTCAAAAACCCTAATAAAATTTTAATTTTCTTGGTTTTTTAGGGGGAGATGGCACGGGAGATATATTTTTATTTATTATTTCCCCCCCGGCTCTCCCCCCTGTGTCTTGTCTCTTTTTTTTTTTTCTTAATTTTCTCCTGCATCTCCGGTTGCTTATTTGTGATTTATGCCAATCGTGCCATACTACGCCCAATCAAAGCAAATAAGATAATAAAGCAAGCCCATTTGATCGACTCAAGCAGAATTCAAATCTGGAGAACGAATGGTCTTCAATGACTGTGATTGCAACTAGTAAGGTATATTCCTTAATTTCTATTTCAACCCAAGAAGGTTCAATTCTTCACTTTTATGTTCTGTGGTACTAACATTGTGCCTAATTCCCTGTGCCTGGTTCTGATATGATATATCATTTATTCAATGCCATTTTATACTCCATGAAAGAATTGAGTTTAATCTAATTTATATTGAGCACATATTAAACTCACTCTCAGTGTAAAAGTTTGTCATACATTTCACATGCTGTCATTTATATGATTGGCAATAAAAGCTCAATAACATCCCCTAGAATTATGGGATTGAAGTTTATGTTGATGCTACCGAGCCTGTGGTTACTGCCCTTTGATTTGATATGAGCTTGCTGTCTAGAGTTTGCTTGTAATTTGCTTAAAGAGAAGTGGTGATTGGTCTCTTGTAAAATGTATGGAGGGTTGAGTTATATTTTGTTGTAGCATTGCTTGGCATGATTATGCATAAATTCACCAAATGAGATGCCTTTTCATTGATCGAAAGTTACGTTATCCTTTCTATTTGAGGCTGATGTCAAGATGTTACTGATAGCAACTTGGCTTCATGGTCGAGCGCCTTATAGTTATAGATGTTTTTGGAGTCTCCTGCTTTCTAATCCTTTCTGGAAGGTAAGCTGATTTTTGGATCTTTACTGCATGTACATCAGTTATAGTGTTTTCTATTTGATGGCTTGCCTATTACCTTGTTGGATATGCCTTGTAGGTCTATGTTTTAACTCTTTTGGAATTTACTCCCTTGGAGACCTTTAGTCAGTCACATTGAGCACCACATGCGGTAACGGTTACGCCTTCAATCATTTTGGCAGGTGTTTGCTTTGCAGTTTTTTTTTTAGCAAATTTAGCTGTATTCTGTTACAGATAATTGCTAGAGCTGTCACAAAGTAGGCGAAGAAATCTTTATCCGAATACTTTCATTATGGCGATTGCGTTTTCATTATTGAGTTTGCATGCATATAGAAGCGTTGAACCTTTAAATCTGAATGAATATTTGAAAAAGTTTCTGTGAATAGTTTTTATTTTGCTTTAAAACCTTGCGAACTTGATTGGTGATATAAAAGTCTGTTTATGATTGCGTTTCGGTTAAAATGCTACATTTTGCCTAATCTTGCCAGGGATTTTAGCATGAAATTGCAGAAGAAAATTTGTTTCAGGATTCCTGCAGAACGAAACTCTTTCTGGCCTTGTGTCACTCCCATGATATAATCAGAGTTCATTCCAATAACTATCCATACCTTCTCACCATTATTTGATGCTTTGATTATGTTTCTTTTAAATGAGTTACTGAGAACTATGATAAGTTTTTGATGATCTCCAAATCTTCTGCATGCTTTGATTAAGTTTCTTTTAATTGAGAGGTATAGCCATTTTTTTGTTAGTTTTTTAGCTTCTGTACGTGTAATGTTCTTAAATTTGTTAGATGGTAATTCTTTATTTTGTGTTCCGGCCATTTTTTTGCTTCTAATTTTTATCCTATAATTCCCTACTTCATTTGTTCTTTCTTCCAGGGATTTTCATTATACTAGCTTTTAAGTTTTCAATAGTCATTATGCAAAGGCATTTTTCTTGAACGCATTGGTATTTTCGTTGGTTATGAAGTGGCGATAAGAGTGAAAATGGAGTAATAAGGAAAGATTTAATTCATATGTCATTGTGGAACCTGGACAGGGAGGCTCGTACTGTTTGTCCAGGGTTCTGCTAATTATTAGTTGGATTCCTAATATAATTTGGGAAAGTTGACACCTGGCAATATATAACTCGTTTACAGAGTTTAAAAAGTCAAAAAGATGTTTATCTTGTCTTTAGAAAAGAGGGGATGAAGGGGTGCAAAGCTCTGGTGGTTGTTGGTGAAGGCAATTTTCTTGGGCTTACAACTCTTATTGAACAAAATGGGGAGTGGAGTGGTTGAGAAAGAAGGGTAATAAAATTGATGGAACTAGAACCGTCCCTGATGTGGATCCATAAGCTCAAAATTGGTAGAGCGCTCAAACGCTCAGGTTTGGGAGGGTGGTGGTTCGAGTCCACCTGGATCCTTGGTAGTTCTAAATCTTAAAGAGTACTGAAGGATTTCGAACTCTGTTGCGCTGCTGCTGAACCTATTATTTATCAATGATCAGGAAACGTGATGCCCGGTGGTAATGTATTCGAGCAGGTTGGGTACAAATTTCTAACCTTTCAAATTTGTTTCGATTTATTATTTTGTTTTAAAATTTTAGGGGGAATAAACAGTAGAGAGAAAAAGTTGGAACCAGGCGAGATGGGGTGGAGGGAGAGTATGGCGGCGGAGGGGGACGACAAAACCGGTGGCGGCGCTGGAAAAAGTAGGGGAGGCAGACGTTTGGGAAGAATAGGGAGAGGAAGTGAGGGATGAAGAGAGGAGAGGAAGAGATGGAGTCAAAAGCTCTCATCGGATGTGGCCGTAGGCTGCCAGATCGGCCACGGTACTGGCCTGCCATTTCAATGACCGCAAATGGTAAATATGACATGATATAAATGATATATCTGTTAATGATCGCTTTTATCCATAATTAACATTATAGATATTTTTAGGAAAAATTATTATTTTAACATCTTTTACTAGAATGAACATTGTAATATTGATTATTTAAAAAAAAATCTGTCTACGTCTATTATTTACTGAATGGCAACATGTGGAAGATGTATAACAGTGAAATGTGAGGGTAGTGGAAGTGAGTTTTGGAAGTAGAAGCAGCTTTATCCATCAGTCCGGTATATAGAGTTCTGATTACAGAGACGAACAAAAAGTGTCAAGGTGGGAAATATAGGCTCGCTCCCCATACTTCTCTTCTCTTCTCTTGTATCTATTTCTCGATGCTCTCGTTATTTTCGCTTTTATGTAGTGCTTGACGCACCATTCTTCGCAACATGCTTGGGATTTCCAGTAGCCAAAGAATGGAATTAAGGTCCAGAACTAGACTGTTCCTTGCACGGCCATATCTCCAGGGAAATATGTGCTCTTACTGGCACGCCATGTGCTTTCTTCCAATGGAATCTGATATCATTAACCGCAGCATCAAATAATTTTTCTTTCTAATTTTTGGGATTTTGCTTTTGTAATATTTTCATTTTTCTTCGTGGTAGGTGTTTCTTGGCTTTTCCGCCTTGTTTTTAAATACCTCTTTCGACGTGCCAACCTTTTTCTAAACCCCTGACGTGGAATGCCACCGGGGTCATCAAGCACTTTCCGGGCCCGCTTGCGCCATCGTTTGACCGACACAGGCAAGTTTGTTTATTTATTTAAGATAAAATGTCGACCTCTTCTTTTTGTGGTAATGAAAAATTTGATCTCTAGACTTGGAAACAATTACAAAATGTGCATTTAAATCTTAACCTGAGGTTAAATTAATCTAAAATACTGAACACTTGTAAATTTGAAAATCTGGTAGAAATTAATAATTGCAAAACGGCAATAGATAATTTTGGTGACGAGGAGGTAGTTCTAGAATGGCATGGACAACCAATCGGAAAAGTCAGGCGTGCACTATCAGTTTACATGGAAAATTTGCAGCATGCCACATGTTTCTGGGGACTTTGCCTAGGAGCAGTTTCAACGCTTACTTTCTTCTGGATTCCGTCATTAAATCCTAAAACACCATTTTCTATTCTCAGCTCCTTTTCACTCTTGGTTTTTCTTTTTCTTTTCTCCATTTTGTCCACTATGTCGTTGACTTTGATTCTCTCTGATTGTTGAGTTCATTTTGTTGATCACTTTTTGTTCTTTTTTTTTATATATAGTAAAAGTATGGTAAAACGCTACAGAATTTTACTACATAACAACTTACTTAGAAATATTGTGAACCCAAAGTTAATTTTATATTATATAACTAAAATGATTTTGTTCGGTGTTATTCCCTAAAAATTACTACTTCTCACATAAAACACATGGCCTAACCTTAACAAGGCAAGTAGGGATTTAGTGTCCCCATCTGTCCCCTGTTTATTCCATTGAAGATAGCAAATCCTTCAAGATTTTACTATTGAATGCACGTGCAAAGAAAAAGGAAAGAAGCAAAGAAGTACACAAAAGGATTTAACTTACTCCACCCTTTTTTTTTATTCTGTGGCCTTTTTCCCTGTCCTGCCTCTGTGAAAAGCTACAGTGTCTTGAATCTGAAATGAAAGATTTCTGTGCCATCGAGTATCAAAATTAGGTCTGCATTTCCTCACAAACGTCAACAGCATATGGCTTAAGCTTTTGCCCCAGAAAACTAAGCCGTAAAGACTCAGGCAAACCACAAAAAACCGTACGACTCCCCAAAAACTTTCGCAAAATATCTGGAGCTAACCACCAAAGGCACCTACTCACTATTATCCAAAAGGTAACCAATCAAGATCGGGTCATTTATAACTCTTTTCCCTTTCCCTTTCACTCTTTCTATGGCCTAGCTGGTTGTGTGGTAGAATTCCATGGCAATTTCGTGATCAACCCTTTTCTTTTTCTCTTTCTTTTTTCACTATTTGTTGTTCTCTCTAGAGGGAGGGAGGTAAGCAGAGAAGACTATTTGATCTGTTTCTTCACAGGCAGGACTGAAGGAGGTATGTTTTTGTTAAGAAGTTAAAGCCCGGAAAACATCTCTGCAACTTAGTTTTTTCTTTTCTTTTCTTTTCCCACTTCTTTGACTACCCTTTTTTTATTATTTTTCTTTATACCGACGCTTTTTTCATTTTATTTACCTTTTCATATTGATATGTGGAAATTTGAGTGGCTAGTGTGTTTCTCTCTATTGTTTTTTCTCTTTCTCATTTGATTCGTCTTCTAACACAGAAACAGCTGCAGCTGGCATTTTACTGAATATTTGACAATTTAGTTGTAGTGATTTTTAAACATGCAGAGCTTTTGGTTATCCTAGTTCAATTCTATATATTTTTTTAACAAAAAATTATATAAAAGCAGGAGAAATTTAAAGAAAATGAAACCATTACTACTATGTTAATGGAACAAGCACTAGGATTTGGTCAAACTAGTGGTACTACGTAGTGAGGGACAGGACCGACCAAGTGTTTCCTTTTACTTAATAGGCCGGTGTGAAAGGCATTATCTTTTTTCCTCCATCATTAATGTGTAGTAGAATAAAGCATCTTATACTTTTCTTCCAATTAATTTAAGTATTATATGACTGTTAGCATTTCATGAGTAACAACCAAATCATAAAGCTCTGTTCTAAATAACCCTTTGTATGAGATCAGCTGTTTCTTTATATATTTTCTTCTCTTCCATAGTTGGAAACTTTAGCAGTTGTTGAATCATGGCCCTTCCGTTGATTTAACTTGTAAAATGTGTGACCAACTTTAACGGTTACTACTTTTTATGTCAATGTAACTGTTGAGGAATTGACTCCATAGCCCATAAGTATAGCCTACTTGACGGATTTGACGGGGTAGTGGTGGAAAATTGGCAATGACTTGGAGAATATGATTACTAATATGATGGAATGATATGAAACCAGGTGGCCCTTCTCATGTCTGATTCAGGCTTATGTCCCAGAGGACTCAATCTCTGTTCCTAAGGTATGTTACCCTGTAGTATCTTTTTTTTTTTTTTGCCCTCGTTTGTAACATCTATCTAGTTCTACTATCAGCCATCTAAGCAGTGTAATCTCAATTCTATATATGCCATAGCTGCACCCCGTAATTCACGGCTGATTCTTATGATCCAGCTCTGCTAGCGGCTTAACCTGAAGATTGTTGCCTTTGGTAAGTTTTTTCTTTAATTTGATTGTGGTTTTATATTGTATATTACGTTGTTATTCTTGATTTAATTCCTATTTTGTGTGATATTTTGGTGCTTTATTGGACGTGATTTAATGTCTGCTTGTTTGTTGTGTTTCCTTATAGACTCTAATTGTCTGATTAAGGTGTACAGGAGCTTGTTTCTTGATTCTCACATCAATGTTTACTTAAAAGCAGATTACTAGCCGTTTTAGTTGATTAATTCTGAAGAATAAGTCCCAAGTCTTATGCAATGCTATGCAGATTGCACTAAGTTGCTAGGATTAATCACGATGTTTAGTAGATGGAGCAATTCTAATCACGACCAAGAGAATGATTCATTGCAGAATGAATCCCAGGTAATAGAGTCTGAGAAGTTAGTGAATTTATATTTAACTATGGCAAAACCTTTCTGTTGTCTACAGAGATCTCCTTTTGCTGCTCTCTAACTTGAGAAATCTTGCACCAGTAAATATGTGATCTATCTACTAATAGTATCTGTTAAAATTTGTTTTATTCTGTCTGTAGATTGTGATCACTTCTTGGTTAATATTTGCTTTTACATAAAAACAAAAGCAGGTCAAGGGGCTTAGAGCTTCACTGCCACCACTATCTGGGCGCAGTTTGAACTATTGCACTGATGCCTGCTTGAGGAGATACATGGAAGCACGAAACTGGAATGTTGACAAATCAAAGAAAATGCTGGAAGAGACACTCAAATGGAGATCAATTTATAAGCCTGAGGAAATACGTTGGGTGAGTTACTAAGTTGTGTTACATATTTTTCTTCCTTTTAATGTTCATAAAAGAGGGTTAATGACGGTGGTTAACTGATATAATTATAATAAATAGCTCCTCTATAAGTTGCTGAGATTAATTTTTACCTAACCACATCAATCGTTTTGTTGTCAGCATGAAGTTGCAGTAGAAGGTGAGACCGGAAAAGTATACAGAGCAAATTTTCATGACCGACATGGTAGGACTGTTCTTATATTGCGACCAGGGAAACAGGTAATGGGTTTAAGTAATTCAAAACTAAAATCTTTGAATTATTGTAAATTTTGGAAACTAACATGGCAAAAAATGTTGTAGAACACCACATCATTGGACAATCAGTTCCGCCATTTGGTGTATCTGATAGAGAATGCTATCCTAAACCTTCCAGAGGGTCAAGAACAGATGGCATGGTTGATAGACTTCACTGGATGGACATTGAGCACTAGCGTGCCCATCAAGTCTGCTCGTGACACTATTAATGTATTACAAGACCACTACCCTGAGAGGCTAGCTATAGCATTTCTCTACAGTCCTCCAAGAATTTTTGAAGCATTCTGGAAGGTTTGAATTCTACCCAGTTGTAACCACATTCTGATTCTTAACTGAGTGCACTGAATGTCTCTAGACTTATACTATGAGTAGACGTGTTGGTTTAAACAATGTGAAGAATGAGGTTTGCAAAGCTAAATGACATCATGTCAGTGTATTGCATTAGCATTATAAGTTGCTGCTCATGCTGATTTGATTTATTAACAGAAATTAACCAACTTGCATTGCTTTCATTTCGGCAGATTGTTAAGTATTTTCTGGATGCTAAAACCTTCCAAAAGGTGAAGTTTGTGTACCCCAAGAACAAAGACAGCGTGGAGCTCATGAGATCATATTTCGATGAGGAAAATCTGCCAAGTGAGTTTGGAGGACAGGCTGTATTGCAGTACAACCATGAAGAATTCTCCAAGCAAATGATCCAGGATGATATCAAATCCGCCAATTTATGGGGATTTGATGATAAACTCCAAAGCGTTGGCAATGGGCACTCTGGCCCCGAGGTGGCTTCGGAGGCAGTCTGCCTTGCACCACCAGTCAGTTGAGAGCTACTTGTCATTGGCTTATTATGTAATAAATAGTTAATATATTTTCTATGCAACTGTATGCTAGCTGGATGAAGCAAGCAGTGACCATGCCTTTTGACTAACTGGAGCTGCAAGTGATCGTCAGGTAAGGATAAACATTCAGCTTGTTGCTCACTCAAAGGGGATTATTTTCTGCCTTTCCCCTGATGATGTACCTTGCCACCGGCTTGCCATTCTATATCTAGTAAAGAAAAAATAAAGCGTGTCATGCCGGGAAGAAAGTTACCAAAACAAAACTCTGAATTTGCTTTATCAAACGTTAGATTTATGTTCCAATTCATCATATGAAATACACAACACACAGGAATCTCTCATGGTAGGTAACTACTATTCTGATAATTGAAGTATTAGGAGTCTTAAGGAGAGAATAGATATATGTCCAAAGCATATATATATATTTATCAGGTTTCGAAGTCCTGTGTGCACAGATTACTGTTCCCGGCATGAGCTTAATCCTCGCTGAAACTCTATAGAAATCACAAACATTGGAAGAACCATGAAAGTTTTATCCAAAACCTGTACCAAATTTAACAGGGCAATCTTATTCAGATTATCTTCATGGATAAGTGATTCAATGTTTGACAAAAAACCAGCAAGAAGTGGGAGAAACCCAGCAACCCAAATGGTCAGATTCCGACATAGTTTCAGAGGAAATCAGTTAATGACCTTCAGAGATTTGGACTTTTCCAGATGTTCATTTGCGGGCATACGGGCCATGCACGGAGTTGGGGAAGTACAGCACCGATACGTAATGTAGTTTCTAGTGACTCTTTAAGGGAATCTACATCTAATTTATAGCGTATTTATTTATTTATTTATAAGTTATCTTAATATATATATATATTTTTACCAATAATATTCATTGTGACATTATTGTTTTTGCTTTATTTTGCGTATTTTGGTCGACAAGAAGATTCGGGGAACGTTGAGTATAGGTTAAACTCACATAGCTGGTGTGACCCAAACGTAGCTGAGTCGACTTGAAATCAGCTTAGGCAATATTAGTTGTCGCGGCTTGACCGGGTCATCGGTTGACTTTTCTGGCCTCTTTTCACGGTTTCCCTGCTTTTGACTTTCTCATTTTTTTTATTAGCTGAACAAATCCTTGCCTTTATTAAAGCACGTGCACCCTTTTGAACCTTTTTTTTTTGATTAACTGACAACGAATTCCTGGACAAGAAGCTTAAGAAAACCTGAATAGTACAATTGAGTAGTGCAAATTTAGATAAGTCAACGACAAGGTGACAATAATTAAGAGAATTATAATGGGAAAAATGGTACAAAGGCAATTTTCAAGTAACAAAAAGATGTATGAAGTTATTTTTATAAATTTAGCTACGATCATAGGAGCGTAGGGGCCATCAACTACCCATATGCATGCATGAATCATGCAAACGCATCACGGCATTGAAAATATTGTAAAGGAAAGAATTTATTATAGAGTAAATATGAGATTGGAAAGCAAGGTCAAAATATTGGAATGGCTAGTTTCTAGATTGGTGGCTAGGGATACACTTTCTGATTTATGAATTTGCATTGATACGTTCTTCACAATCTCCAAAATCATCTGGAAGGCCCATTAATTTTTGTAATATATAGACTGATTATATAAAACAACTACATATGCATTATGTTTTATCTTGTTTGAAGACTTATACTAACTCACAGAAAAAATAACGAGGGTTTGTGCAGGGAGGGCTCATCCGAGTCGCAATGAAGAAAAGGGACACGTCATAGCAATCTATATATACGTGTGTTAAGAATAAGCTTGGATAGCTGAATTTCGGGGTTCTAAGAGAAAGGGTTGGATGAGTGATCCAAAGAAATGCAGTTCCATGATGAAATGGTACTTGAAGAACTTCCTTGTTGAAAGAACGCAAATCGAAAGCAGCAGCTTGCGCAAATGCAATAATTTGTATTGACTTATTGGCAAATCTAGGCCTGTCTTTCCACTTCGGGCCGAGTGGTTCTAAAGAGTAAAGACCCTCCTCCACCTGCCTTGGGGTAGATTTATCTCTTTATATTCATCATCCTTGTTCACAAACGAGATTCCCTGTCTTTTCAATCAAAATCAAATGGGACGCAGCTATGTTGATCCCTCCACCCCCAACGTAAGGAGCCCCATTCAATCTATAACGGATTTGTGGGCACTGTTAGGCTTTGGTGCACCACAAAATGTGGCCAAAACGAACTTTACTTATATGATTCAGAGCTGGAATCAAACATGGATTGTTCCACCCGAGCAGATTGCTAATTAGGTGGCAGCCAAAGAAGAAAGTCATCGGATCAGACAAAGTTGCTGGCAAACATTAAAGTCAAATGCTCTGATCTTCATTGTCCCCCTCATTCTGCTTAGTTTTTTATTCAATTTTCTTGATCAAGCTCCTTGATTAGAACTTACCCCAAATTCCCAAAGCATGAAAGGAAAAGAGGAAAACCAGAAGAGGCCATTCAACTATGGCTAAAAACTTTAATGTAATAGTATAAATTGTTACAATTCTCATAGAGCTAGAGAAGTCAATGTAAATACTAAATCAATGATTTCTGATCCCTCCAACACGAAGGAACTTTCATGTATACGGAAAAATGTTAAAAATAAGGGACAAAAAGAACCCATAAAAGAAGAAAGAAAGCTATATCCACTTGGAACTACTCAATTAAAATGTATGTAAGAATATTTTCCCCCGTATAAGAAACTCTAGAAATGATTGAACTTTGAAAGAAGAAGCATCACCCTGGGTTTTGTTAGAAGTTCTCTTTATGAAACTCGAACTTGGTGGAGGTCTTGTGAGAAAAGTCCGAAGCTAATTGTCTTAGCTCTTTAGTTAGTGCGGGTGCCCCACAGTAGAAAACTCCTGCAATCGTTGAATTCATAGATGGAAAAGGTAGTAAGTAAACAATAATATTGATGATAAGGATGATAGTGATAGTCTTTCAACAAGGTGGGGTAGGTGGAAGTGAAACTGACCAATTCTGGCGTCAGGGTGATGTAGAGCGATCTTCTTGTAGACTTGACGCCAGTTTGGCTTTGCAAAGTGGGATTTGACACGAGTTCCGGAGACGACGTCCACACCGTTTTTGGCATGGTGCAGCGACTGAAGCATAGTGATGAGTGCTGATCGGGCGTCTCCTTCCTCGTACACGCTGGTGCAATAGTTGTGGAGCTCGATCACCCTCTTCTCATCCATCTCCGCCACCTCGTTCATTATCCCCTTGAACCACTCGAACGAGCCTTGCTCCCTTGTTACCCAGTAGAAGTAGGCTTTTCTTGTCTTGAACCCTTTGTTGTTCTTGTTCTTGCTGTAATTTCCGTTCTCCAAGGCGGGTCCTGGAACCGAATCCTCTTCCATTTTCATGTTGTTGATGATGTCTTTGACAATGCTGATCATGGGGGTGGCACCGATTCCGAGCCCCACCAGGAGCACCACATCGTATTTCTTGTAGTCTTGTGCTGGAGCTCCGTAAGGACCGTCGATCAAGATCTTTGGGAAGCTGTGCATCGATTAATACAATTGTCACTCTCAGTAGAAGAAAATAATGTATAATCTTAATGTACTCTGATTCTAATACGTTAGGAATCAATCATGACACATCATTATCTATATATATAAGTAACTTACATAGAAGGATGAGGAAACCTTACCTAGTATTGTTTCCTCCTTCTGCCCTGAGCAGTCCGCTCTTCCCAGCAGGTGGAGGCTGACAAACCTATTCAACATCCGATACAAGCAAAAACTGATAAGGCACTTTGATTTCAGTTTCAAGTTTTAACCAAGAGGAGCAAGCAAGTTTAACCAACCTCGGAGAAAACAGTTTTGAGCTGCCTTGTCCAATCACCCAGAGTTCGAATGTGAACGCTAAGGTAGTCATCTCCTGGTGCTGAAGTGATGGAGAATGGATGCCTGCAATTTCCAATGGTTGGTTTGGTTAAATAAACGGCAGAATTGAAGTAAAGGGTGATCGTGAAGAGCGAGCTATTGAGGACCAAAAAGTACATACCACTCAAATGGGGAGACTGCAGAGCAGTTGACAAACATGTATTGCCCACTTTTGTATTTGAATCCTTGGGGCTTCGACATGTGCAGTGACAATACATTTCCGGGATAGACAGCAACCTTCCATGTTTATGAAGAAAAAGAAATGCAATATCAGTATGTTTCAAAGAAAAGTGAACACTTTTAGTGCAATTGGGTGGAATGCATGATACTTAAAGCATATGATATAGGCTTTTATATACACCTTGAGAATTTTGACTGCCTTGATACTTGATCTAAGAGCTCGAATCAACCTTTCGCAGGCATAAAGAGTAATAGGCACAGCCAGATACATCCATGTCTGCAATTAAATTATGGAGATTGACTGCTGTCAATGACATTGTACTAATAATATATCCAATGAATTAAGCGATGGAACGAAGAAGGGAAAAAAAAACTTACTGTTTTCTGATACCATTTCTTGGTGAGGTACAGGTAAATGCCATGAACAATGAGGAGAGTGTAGACAATAACGAAAAGGTGATGGGAATACCAAAATGCGTTAAACCCAGTGAGCTTCTTAAGGAACTTGGGAAGGTTGAGCTTGTTGCGTCGGAACCAAGGAGTGGCAAGTGTGAAGGCTATGGCCATTAGCACCACCATTATAATGCCAGTGACACCTTCTACTCCCTTCACAAACCACCAGTAGTTTTCAGGTTGCTCCTCCCCAAAGAAAGGCTTCATGGGCTCATATTCTTCTTCAGTGGCATGAAGAAGCCGCGGGAAATCACAGGTTAAATGGGCGCCTCCGTGTAGGATCACCCCAATGGTGATTCCAACCGCAATAACCTGCATATTAACATTACATTATAAGAACAATCTAATTTCAGATTACGATGCTCAATCACTATTCCAAAAAGTAACAGAAGACTTTAATTCATTAGATAATGTTGAGCATTATGTACAAGTTACTTGGTAATAGTTATCACTTACCTTGTGGAAGTTCAGGTTGTCATCAAAAGGAACAACGACACCCAATTTAGTCTTGTTTCTAAGCCAAGTGATGGTGTTTCGGCACACTGGCAGCAAAATCAAAGCCATGTTGAATTTAAGAGTCTCTGCACCTCCTTTAGCAACGCAAACACAGTATCCCATCACATCGAACACAGCCTTGTTGCGGTACTGCACAAACTTATATGCAAACAAACCTCCCACAATGCCAAGCCACAACATCATAACCCAGACCCTTTGCCAGTTATCCATTATAAAGTACTTGGTCTTCTGATACCACCTTTTTAGCGGGTTGTTCTCTTGAGTAGGTTTGAGTTTCTGGCTCAACATTTGACTCAGAATACGGCTATCTCCTACCCTGACAGATTGATTTGGAACTTGCAATAGCAGAGTTTCCAGGTTGTGAATCTGTTCGGTGCCAAAAAAGCATTAGGAAATAAAGACAGAATAGGGACGAAGCAAGAAAGATTTGTCTTTGGGGTGGTCTAATTTACCATGATGTATCCAGCATTATCTGGATCCAATTCTTCCATGATCAAAGCTGCATATTCTTCAGCTTGTTTCTGAATGTTAGAAAGTTTGTTTGCAGAAGCACTGAGACTGATAATCTGCAATGTAAAATTCATATTGTCGGAAATATTATAAAAATAATAAAATATATTAAAAGTTCCGTGTGGGAAGTATATGTTTGCCATTGCTAGTTAGTTGAATGAGGTCGGCATGACCAAGTACAAGGATTCCTACCTCCCTGACTTCTTCTTCTGTGATCCTTCCGTCAGCGTCTTTGTCCACCCTGCATATGACCAATTACAAATTACACTTAGTAAACAAGCACTATGATCATCATGAGATTTTCTTTCAAATATTGATCAAATTCAAAGGGAGATAATTGTAGAATAAGAAAACGAGTAAAAGTTAAGTGTTTTGAATAATTAAAGGGAGGAAGGTTTACATGTCAAAGAAGGTTTGGAGTCTAGAGTCAAAGCTTTCGTCAGACATCTGGTCCCAGAACTGTTTGAGCTGTGCTTTATTGATTGACTCACCGGTTATATTATGCCTCCGAGCAAGTGCTTGAAACAGCTCGCCGGCGAATTCTTTAGACTGGTTCATCCCTGTGTTTGAAGGAAGAAGGAAAATTGTAAAGCTTTTGAAATTATGCATCTTCAAGGGAACGCAAAAACTAAATACGTACCAATGCATTCACCGAACTGGGATCGGTGAAGAAGGCCATTAGTAGAGGCAGTTAAATCATTGAATCGCTTCTCAACAGAGGACCATCCATTTCCGGAGGCCCCTGTTTTGGTGGTGATAAACTTGAGTCCTTTCAAGGCATGAGCTGCAGCAGATTTGGTCCGATCAAATCTCCTGCCTGCATTAGAAGAGCGTCTTGAAAGTGCACGTTTCAGCTCCTGGGAAACCTGCTTGATATGGGCCGACGTGTTCCTAAACAAATACGAACGGAACGAAGCCGACTTGTTCTCCAGAGTTCTCTTAGCCAGCAAAGCCAACTCAGGGTCTTCATGACCTCCACCGGCACCTTGAACGCTGTGAACCGCAACCGAGTCATCTCGGATATCCAGGGTGATTTCAACGTAATCATTGTCAGCAGCAGCGAAACTAGCAGAGCTGCCTGTGGAGTTCGTCTTGGCCATGGTGATCTCAGGTGGAAGATTGAACCTTGCACTCTTTTTGGAAGCTCGTTTGTTGGACACAGGGCCACCACCACCTAAGCCTAATGGTCCACTAAACGCTGCCCTGTCGCTTGCTATGCTCTCTGTGTCGGAATTGTTCTCCGAATAAGCTCCTCTCCCATCCTCGTTCCTCATATTTTTTCCCCTCCTTTCTTCTTTTCCGAGTTAGAGATTGGAACAGAAATTATAACAAAGGTTCTATTGGAAAATAAAATAATGGGATTGTCAATTTATAGAAAAGTATTCAAAATTGGTTCCTCTGCTGTGAATTGACTAGCAAAAAATTGAATGGAAAAGATCAAGAAAAAGTGCACGTAAGAAAACAGTTGGAGATTCTGAGAAGAAAGAAAGATAGGCAGATTTTTCCAAGAGGTTTTAGGCAACCGTCTAATCTCTTTAATGTTTGTTTTTTCTATAGAGAGCAATGGCTTCCTCCTATATAAATAAAATAAATTGCAATCAGAGACGCACATGAGAAGCTTACAGGAAGCCAGCTTCATGATGCCGGTCAAATACCCTTTCAAACCCCCGTACATACATACATATATACACATATATATTATTTATTTGGTTTATTAATCAATATTAGAATCCCATATCTTGATGTTCACTCAAGTACAATTTTTCTTTCATTTGTTTAAAAGACAGGCAAAAATTCTAATTCAATGGTGTAACTTCTACTGGAGTTTGTAATGCTATTATTATATCCCTTCAAACCCACCAGGAAAAAAAAATGTAATTATTAAGTTTGGGATAATGGTAATTATTACTGCCAAAAATTTTCTTTTATTTCCTGACCTATTGGTTGAATAAATGGGAAAGTTTTCTCATACCCTTCTGCCAACTCCACCCTATGAGAAGAACTTAACCTAAGTTTTCACACTTCCTTAATTTGTGCTATATCCATGATTATTGGCAAAATGGCATGATGAAGGAAAAAGATAAAGCTACAGAGAAGTGAACTCTCCAAACCAAATTTACATTTGGTAGGTGTAGTGTTGATTTTCATTTAGTCAAAAGATAAATTAATTATTTTTTTAAAATTAAAAGAAATTAAGATTAGGAACAGGTGCAACTATTGACTATAGATGATAAAAGAAATAAATATGAAACCTCGTTTTCAAATTAATAATCTATTTAAGATTAACATTCTATATGTCATAACAATGATCATTATTATTATTATTATTATTAAAAATATAAATATTAAAACATAATAAAATAAATTCATTCAACGGTTGTTAGACCTTCAAGACTCAAATTATTTAGATATATATTTTTTTTGTTATCGAGTTATCTTATTAATAAAATGTGATTAACGACTAACTGTGGAAGTATGAGCAAAGATTCTATGCAGCACTTCCTATGCTAAAATATAAACAAGTCCTATTGGGGGTTGGTGAATCAGAAAAGGTTGAACTACATGGGAATGTGATAAATATGAAGACTGTCTGCCCATCATCAAGCTCATGCCCAGGTACATGCATTTTCCTTTCTTTATTGAAATCAGAGGGTACCCAAGTTTCTTAGACTGCTTAGGTTAATGTATACAAATTGGGAAAGGCCACAACAAACCTATTGTGGCTGCTTTGCTAGTTCACCATTGAAATCTTATAGTCCCTAACCCGTATCTTATATAAATCCTTTTATGTCTAATAATTGAGCAAACCAAGTACATTTTATTATTATTATTGTATGAATACTTTATAGTATATGGTTTTTGAGCTACAATTTTGCTACCAATTTTTCTATTAAGGAGGATCAAATATTCATTAAATTTATAAGCTCATGTTTACAGCATATGTCATGATTTTTTCAATGGCAAAGTGTGACATGTTCAAAATATGATATGATGGTGACTTCCTCAAAGATTACTATGTTGAAAATTAAAGGTGAAAAAATTAAGTACTAATCACTTCAAGCATATAATTGTTGCCAAATTGAGCATTGATTGATATTTACGCAATGGGATTCATGTAATTCGTTTAATTTATTTACCTAATTAAATAGTGCTAAAGAGATCATTATTACGAAAATAACACATCAAATGGACTAGAGGGTTTTTTTTTGGGGGGGTTTTATTAAGACATAATTTATATTTTAATATAAAATTTATATTTTTTGGTAATTAAATTAATTATTTCATTGTAAATCGATGAATTAGTAAAAAAAAAAAAATTAAATGAGTTTGATAGATGAAGTAATTCGTAGGTGCAATTAACAAATATTTATATGTTTTTTTTTTTTAAATGAAGTAAATAATACAAATTGCATCAATTAATGTAACGCGGAGTTGCACGTGTAATGGTAAAGTCTGAAAAGGAGGAAGAATATGCATACATTTCAATGGCGAGGTGAGGATGACTTGATCCAAATAATCATGCGCACCTAACAATTTGGTGTATCGAAATTCTTCATTCCATTTGGTTTGTTCTGCCTGTGTTCAACAACAAACGACGAACACTACCCCATTACTTTTCTCATTGCGCTGAAATTTCAAGTCCCCTTCTGTACCGTTTTTAGTACCGCGTATGACGTTACGACCCAATAGATACGAGACCAAGGACCAATTAAACCAACCAAGATGCAGTGGTCCAGGACAGTCGAGAAGGATGTTATGGTCTTAGAAAAGAATTGTGAGTTTTAAATTTATCTTGTATTAGAATAAAATTAGATGTTTAAGAGTTCACATTATTGTCAACATGTGATAATAAGATCAAAGGAAACAAGTGGATCCTTATGAAACAAGATTTACTTAAAAAGGTCAACGATGAGAAAAAAATAATTCTTTTTTGGTCCCCTAAATGGAAAATACAAATGAATTTGGATTTTCCATTTTGGCTCTACGTGGTAGAATTCCATTTTAACATTGCAGCGACCCGTAATTCACTCTAAGGATGTTTAGTTGAATCAAAAGAATACCAGGTTCCTGGAGTTCTTCTAGGAAGTTTTGGAAAACTGGGCATGTTTTAGTTGAATCAGAAGAATCCCAGGTTCCCGATAGTGAATGCTATCATAGACCTTCCACAGGGTTAAGAGATAGATTTCAGGGGTTCATGGACTTTGATTGACTTATTTGCATGAATTGGCAAGTTCTGGGTTCATTTGGGTTCATGTTTGCAGGCGGCACCATCCGCCGAGAAGGAACAAAGAAACTGTGAGAATGCAGACAACGTCGAAGGCAAGGAACTGGAGGAATTTGACTAGAGACTTTGTCTAGTTATTCGGTTTTCTCCATCAATGCACATCAAAGAAATGAAGCATTGTTAGGAGGTCCATGTAAATCCCATGTAACAGACCATACCCCATTTTTCTGCAATACATATTTATTTACAGGGAAGCTCAAGTCATACAGATTTCCAACATATATAGCCTCACGATCATTTACTTTCCCAATAGCAGCTAACAAACTATCTAACAAACTAACAACAGAGTAAGGGAAAATACAGGGGAAAAAAAAGAATATTAACTTCACGGAAACTACTCAGTCAAAATCTGCAGTTAAAGATGCATCCTTTTGAACAAGATGGTGTTAGATGCCTTTGGATTTCAAGGGAGCAGATGGTACTAGCAAGGTAGATGAAATGAATTAGAAAAGCCGCCTTTTGAAGTTTCTAGTGGTTGACTGGTATGTACGAACCAGCAAGCCGACTCCTATACCAATGCCAAGACAAACGCCAAGACCAATCCCTACACCAACCCTTACACCTGCATTGAACCATGAGAGTTCACCATCTTCGCCATCTATGTACTCTGTCCTCCTCCAGTAGATATTGCTGTAGTCTTCATCATTTTCTTGTTTATAGTTTCTGTATTTCGCTACCTTCGAAAGCAAAGTAATGTAACAAGTTAGAGATAAGCAAATGCATGCCCGGCATGAAACAAAACAAACCATTAAAAAACTCAATTTTTAACAGAAATTATAATTGTAAGGATCCCCTGCCCTTCTCGTCTAATCTCTTCTGCTCTCCCTCTCAAAACATATCCTACACAATAAAATAATAAGCAATGCTTGGTGATCCTCAGTACGAATCAGCCAGGTTTTAAGATCATCCACTCAAAGTTACCTATTTCCTTCTGCCAGCCAGGCTGATTCTTGGGGATGAAGATAATCTCTGATCTGATGCCACAGATCATCAATCAAGGAGGAGTGAGAATATTTCATTCTCATTCTCTAAGACAAACAATAGCTATTCCAGAAGATGGCAAAGGAGAAAACAACAAATAAATATACCTAAAGTTTAAATGAAATGCTTCCACTTGGTTTCCACACAATTCAATTTTCCCCAGGATACGAGATGCCATTGAAGAAAAAGATATCTACTTTGAATATATCAGCTTGGCTGAAACAGTTGCCAATAATTCAAATCTATAAAAGAATGGTCTTTCTCAAACCAACTATTTGAGAAATATAGTATGCTCAGATGATGTAACCAATGTCTTGGTCACAAGAGCTCAGTCTATCCATTCATGCAAAAGGAAGTTCTGGGCAGCAGCCAAAAGAATAGAAAAGATCAATTGATACTTTCTAAGGAAGGTCTAACTACAGGCAAGGAAAGCAATTCCAATTTGATGTGTGTATCACAGATAAAAGCTTAGCTATGATGCAAGATAGATAAACATCATTGACCATAAATTGACCTGCAAGTTGCTTTTAATCAAACATTCATATCGAAACGAACTCTCTAAACACAACATTTTTCTTTAAGAGCAGAGAATGGAGGTGCTCCAACAAGAAAATGGCCAGAAAAAGCCAGAAGATGGTGGGCCTCTACATGACACCAACCCAGTATGGCACTAGTGGGCCTATAGACGTCAGGATCTGGCAGAACAATGACATTGAAAACTATACAAATGGAAAAGGGAAGGGGGATATATTCCCTCACTTGAAAAATGTGCACTGCCCATACGCTCATATGACACATATGATAAAGATTCTATTTCCCAATGCATGCATCAAATCTTGACAAGGATGGACCATACTGAAAAATGAAACATGTTTCAAGACAGGAAGCACGTTGGCAGCCATAAAAAGGAGGAAACTAACATAAAAAAACTTCACTGAGTTTCAAATCACGGCACTTTGACCAAAGCTTATAAAAGGCCAACCTTAAATACATAGAACATCTGCTGCTAAAATGTAAGATTAAGAATGCAGCAACCTAGCATGGTTCAAACATAGTAACCTCACAATAAGTCCACTAACGAGAACAGAAAACAAATGAAATCTTAATACTGAATTGTCCAGTATGTTACCTGCATATCAAGTCCAGGTGACATATCTTTCTGGCATTCAGTGGTCTCATATTCCGGTATTGCATCTAACATGCCCTTCCTATTATGCTTCTTCCGGTAATTAAGTTGCAATGTTTTGGTCAAGATGATTGGTGTTCCAGAGAAGCAACCCGCAACATAAACCTCAATGGTTGGTGGTGATAATTCAGGACCAGCGATGTGCTTTCTCTTCAGGAAACCACTGCCAGCAGTGATATCTGATTCACAATTCATGCTCCATCGTTTCACATTATTTTCTGATTCCTCAATGAAGCCATTACTACTAGACATTTCCAATACACCGGAGAGAATGAGATCCTTTCCATCAAACACCTCAAATTTCACACTTCCTGTCAACCAAATACTATCTGTACTGACAAAGGTGGCTTCGTCTGATTTCTTATCTACCCGATCCCTTCTAAGGAGTAAAGAGACCCCATCAGAGTATATGCCGCATCTAGTGCCATTAACTTCCAAAAGGGTGTCAGGGTTTAGAGGGATATGATTGAGAGTTAGAAACTCTGGAGTTGAATCATCAACTTGAAAATTGCTGACTCTCACGTAGAAGACTCTCAAATCAAACCAGAGTAAGGATAATCTGGCGCAGGGTTGGAATGGAAAGTACCTAATAATCTGAAGGTTGCGATCTGCTACTTTACCATTTTCTGGTGTTTCACAAGGACCCTCCATGATTCAGGAGCTTAATCCTCACTGAAACTCTCTAACATCAATTACAATCACAACATGGGAAACACCATACAAATTGGTAGTAAGTTGCCTGTCAAAACCTGTTACAACAGGAGAGTAATGCCATTTAGATAATGAAAATTAGTCATCAAAATCACCTTGCTGGAAATTAGGGGGGAGGGAGGGGGTGGGGGTTGAAAGAATATATGAGAAAGATCCAGAGGACAGCTAGATAAGAGGTTTCCCAAGTAACAAAGTAAATACTAAAAGGACCTAATTTTTAGGAACAGAAACCCTTGAAATATGGAAAAGAAAAGGAAAAACCATAAGAGAAAAAAGAGGGGAAATCAAACAGTATAATAACATGGCCAAAGATGGAAGAAAAAATTCCAACTTTACTGGCTGCAGAGATCATGGAAAAGTGCAGATAGTTCCTTTCGTTTTTTCTTTTTTACAAAATATAGACAATATATTGTTATCTATAACATAAACAAGTTCAGATTTTAGATATGCAGACACTTTAAGGAACAACAGAGAGCAAACAAGGAAGTGGTTTTCTATCACTTGTCTCAGATTTCAACAAAACCACAAGATAATTCGGACAATTTCGTGGCAATTTAAAAGAACGATCAATTTCTAAACGACATCCATCATCTGAAAATTGAAATAAAAGTACCCACCAGCAGCCCCCTCGGGGAATCTTACAGCTAACCAAACCAGGACTCAGCTTTCTCTATCTCCATGTTTTGGAACCAAAGCAAACAAGAGCATCAAATTGAAGAACTTATTGACTCTTGAACTACCTTCTTCTTTCGAGGGAAAGAAGATATGAAGGAGAGAGAGAACAAAAAAAGAAAAGGGTTTTCAGACAGACAAAAAACCGGCCTATTTTTAACAAATACACACGCACGTCATACAACTAATCAAATTCTGTAAATATCAGTTACTCGAGAAACACAGAGCACCACAGACACAAAAAAGAGTTTGCTTTCCATAAAAAAAAAAATTAATAATCATACCAGGAAAATCTTCCATCCACGAATATACCAACTTGCAGAAACATAAGTTGTCTCCAACCAATTCAAATAATCCAACTCTTCCAGCTAGTGACCTCTCAAATCGCTTTCAACCTCTACGATTAAAGCTTTTGATTCTATGAAAATGAGTGGATAAGTACATGCAAGGCCTCTAGTCTCCAAAGCTCCAGATACCTCTAGCATTTTATATATAGCTACTGTAGCAATCTTTGTCTTTTATTTTCTTAATTTTTGTCTTTTATTTTCTTAATTTTTAGTTATAGAGGCTATAGTATCCTTGGCATCTCCAAATTGGGTTGTCCCCAAATTTAAAATTGAGTGATGGGACTTTTTGATGACTTTTACAATTTTTTTTACTTTTCTATGGTTAGGGAGATGGGCTAAGTATTCTATGATCTTATCCGATTAGCAGCACAGAGTATTTTGCATTTACAAGGCTGGTGTCGTTTGAAAGGGATGTCCTGCCTTGCCTTGTCTGGAGTAACCAACGGCTATCTATGCCCACATGGTCTTTGGCACGTTGCCTGTCCGCCATGAACTCATCAATAAAATTTATATATAGGCCCCTCACCCATTGGGCCTCATTGGTGAGGAATTGTAAAAACAAGCCTTAACCAGAAATGGGCGTTTGTGCCCAATGACCTTTGAGCCTATTGCCATTGCTAACCTTAATATTGCCCTGTTTGCACTTCATAAGCACAAAAGTAGGAGCACTTTCCTATTGAAAGTGGTTGAGTAAATTTAAAGCTCTGTAAGAGATTAAGACAACATGCAATCATTTAAACTTAATGTTGGTGGGGGAAAACCATGGGCTATGGGAAAGCACCTTTTTGTTCCAATCCATGGACCACAATCGATGCTAGTAGTTCAACTCTCAACTGCCCAAATGAATACTTTGGTTTCACCAAGGAGCATCTTTCATTTGCATAACACAATGCCCGCTTTCATTCGCATACATAGATGGGAAAACCAGACCAAACCCCAACTATGTGGATAGAGCGGCACCGCTTAAAGAGATGGCCCAATTCCCAAAACCAAAAGCCCAGTGCCAACAACCCTTTTAGTGCAGGTGAGAACAAAAGGAGCGGCACCCCAACCATCACAATCCCGGCATTTCTGCTGTGAAAAAGGAAAAACGAAATAGTACAAAAGGAGAAGGCTAGGCCAACAGATCACTAACAATTGTTTTGCAGCAGGGGGCATTTTTGAAAGCTCCAGTCTCGCGCTTCTTCGTCAGCCAAATCTCTGCTACTTCCTTTTTCTTTTGGTTCTTTGGCGTCGCAAGAGAATCTGAACTCCAGAGCCCAGATCCTTTGTTCTACTCTGATCTTGGATTCCACGTGATTAAGTGAGTATCTCTTTTTTTTCTCTTTTTCTTTTTACGCAAAATAAAAGTTCTAGAACTGGAGTTGTCTTGCCTACTTTCTTTTTAATCTTGAATTTCTGCAAGCCTAATTGTTCTGTATCCTGAATTTGAGGTGGGTTTAAAGTTTCGTGTCAAAGAAATGTAAGTTCAATTTGTTCTTGTGAGAAAGTGCTTTTCTTGTGGGGATGGATTTTGGTTTTTTACTTTCGATTTAGTTGTATAGTTCTTGCACGTTCTTCTTCTGGGATTGTAATTAACTGGTAGTTGAATTAGAAAGAAGACTGACAGTTGATTTTGAGCGGTAAAAAGATTTCTTTTTTATTGTTATTATTACTATTATTTTTCATAGCATTTTTCTTTTGTTGATTTGTGAGTTTTCATTGATCCTCTGGCGTTGAATAGGGAGAAATGCATGTGGATTTGACTAAAAATTTTAGAGCTTGGATTATAACTTGGTTAGCTCATGGTTTTTCTCATTTTAAAATCCTTAATATTCTATGTAAACCATATAACAATTAATTGTATTTGATGTGGAGCTAAAATGCTTAGAGATAGTTTGTTTGGTTCTTGGTTGCTGGCTTGCTGCATTTCTATCTTTTAGTTCTCAAGATTGATGTTTTGTGTGCTTTATCGACTTTGAAATTGATGGCAATTTTTTGTATAGGTTATGGCATACCCTGAACCTCAAAATGCAGTGAGGGAAATGATGCAGGTCAATCTTACTAACAGAAAACCCCGGATTTTGCTTGCTGCCAGTGGAAGTGTAGCTGCCATAAAGTTTGGCAATCTCTGCCATTGTTTCTCTGAATGGGCAGAAGTAAAAGCAGTTGTCACAAAAGCCTCTTTGCATTTCATTGATAGAGCATCGATTCCTAGGGATGTAAGTGTTTATACTGATGAGGATGAATGGTCCAGCTGGAAAATAATAGGTGACAACGTGCTTCACATTGAGCTTCGTCGATGGGCCGATATTATGGTCATTGCCCCATTGTCAGCAAACACGCTTGGCAAGGTAATATGATCTGGCCATCTTTTGGTATAATTTTTGTTCCTCTATTTGTTCCTTGTATTAACTGTTGAAGGGATGCTTCACATTATACGTGCATGTTAAGGAAAGGAGATTGACAATGAGTGGAGAGAATGCCTAAAAGTCACTTAATTTGAATTTTTAGGATGTGCTTTATTTGGAAAGAAACTGCTTGTTTGATGCTCTCTGTCAATTATTTGTTGACCAGTAGTTTATTGTAATGAGAAAATGAACTTACAAGTATTCATGTATCTGAGAATTACCTTTTTTCTGCTCTCATATTCTTTTGATGTCCCCTTTTTGCAAAGCTGTTTTGTTACTTAAATGGTTATATTTTTTGATATGATTGTAACTCTTCTCTTAAGCATTTTTTTATCTTTAACGCAGATTGCGGGGGGATTATGTGACAATTTGCTAACTTGTATTGTGCGAGCATGGGACTATAGCAAGCCACTGTTTGTTGCACCATCTATGAACACTTTCATGTGGACCAACCCTTTCACAGAAAAACATCTCATGTCAATTGATGAGCTTGGAATTTCTCTCATCCCACCTGTCACAAAGCGACTAGCTTGTGGGGACTATGGAAATGGCGCAATGGCAGAACCTTCTCTAATCCACTCAACCATAAGGCTATTCTTAGAGTCACGGTCCCTACCAAGCGACGGAAGAGCTGGTTGATTCGACATGAATGTGTTGCAATCCATTGCTTCTGTGCTAGTTGTATTGCTCTTAGCTGTCTGCCAAGTTTACTGTACATTTGATACCTGCATTTTAGAGTTTGCTTAACTTGCATAACATGAGGAATGCTCTTGAACACTGCATAATTGATCTCGTAAGCTGCAGATATTGACGAGTTGCAGAATCTTATTAGCTTGATAAAATGCTTCCTTTTAAGGATTATCCATCTTTCTTATGAAATGGTTCTGTGATTGATCTTTATAGATTTAATGAAAATAAAGGTCCATAAGTTTGTGGTAGATAGGACCAGGAAACTAGACAACTGAAGCAAGAAGGAAAATCTTTGCTGTCTCTGTAGAATAATACCTGCATGAGCATATGCAAGTTAGATTGAGTACACTTTTTATTCTTCCTTCACTATTGTTTATGCAAGGAAAATACAAATTCGAGTGCAGTAGAGAGTAGTACTAGTACAATATTTTCCTCTTAGTCCATCATTATGATTCTTAGAGAGAAGGAAAGGTAGCGATGAAACTTGTACCACTCACGCAATCGTCGTTTCTTTGTGGAAATCTTTACTTACCTAATTGTCTAGTGTCAATGCCTACAATCTGCAATAGTTATTTCTTTCTTTGGGCTCTGATCGGCGGTCGAAATTTATGAACTTGGTGCACTTGAACAACAGGGGAACATAGCTGGTGGACGTGAAGCCCCGCGAAGGGACACAAGTGGTCAGACTGAGACACTGGGTCTGAGTCGTACAGTACACCAACCTTTACCCACGTAAAATCAAACCCAAAGCGGCAAAAGCCCCTAGATGTGAAAGACAAACTCAGTTTGGTGTAAACTCTTCGCCATTTTAACCATGGTTTGTCTTAGCCATACCTGTAAGGACAACGACGATGACGCCCTTGCTCGGCCAGTCTACGATTTCAACTTCATTTACCCTTGTATTAGTACCAGGCTTTGGTCCAGGGATGTGAACCCGATTGATTTTATACAAATATTCGTGTATTCTGATTCGAATAACATAGAATTCGAATAAGATTTTTAGTACTCGTATCGAAATCAAAAAAGTTTCGAGTATCATCCTGACGACTTGAAATGAAAATGCACGCAAGCTCTGCCAGGCATGTTCTATTGTCTACTCCTGTTTGAATCTGTATGTTCTGTCAGTATAACAAAACCCAGATTCTATATGATTAGCAAACTGAATTATGAGTAAATAAACATAACTTAGATTATATGCTGACGTTTAAAGTTCAAATGTTAATTTTTTTCTAGAAAAAGGCAATGAAACGAAGAATTCAAGAATCATTTTATTCTATACTACATCATGATACCTATCAGGCTATGGCTATCACTTTCGGTTAGGACTCTTTATTTCTTCCTAGGGAAAATCAAATTAATCCAAATGCCCTGTTATATAAAGAGAGACACAAACCAAAGCGTTTAACCATGGTTAGTGTTAGCCACCTTTATTAATTAGAAGAGCTTCTTTATTTTCATTATATATATATAATATGTTTAATAAAATAGAAAAAAAGGGGGGTGAATGAAATAGGATAGCTTTCGACCTCATTTCCTCCTGCTTGTCTTTTCTTCTGCTGCAAAGGAATAGGACATATATAGATGGATGGGGTTGATAGACAAAGAAAAGGAAAGGTGATTTTAATGGCTTTTTTGAGCTTTTGAGCTTTGTTTATTCTTTGCAAATAGAAGCAGATACTGTTGCTGTTGGTATCGGGTTGTTGATATATAGAATAGAATAAGAGAAAGGGCGAGAGAGAGAGAGAGAGGGAGAGGAAAAGAAAGGGAAAAGGAGAGATTGAGTTAATGGGGTTTCCAGAATCTGGATACCAGTCAAAGATATTGGTCCAGTTGCTTTAGGTTCTTGCATAAAAAATATATTCCAAGGGAGAATACTACAAGATTTCTTTTCTTGTAACAGTTGGAATGGATTTTTGGATTCAATATACAGAAGGGTGAAAAGAGCTGCAAACATCAAAGAGAAAAGAGTCATTGAAGATTTGATTTTGACGGTTTGTTTCGGTTTATGATAACTTGTATTGGTTGTTGAATAAGAGCTTTATTGATAGGGAAAACATTTGATGGGTAAGAAGCCTCAAAAGACCAAGGAACTTTCAGTAGCAATCGCTGAGGCTTCAACAGGAGGAGGAGGAGAAGAGGTCCAGCAACAAACACAGCCTCAGGCTCAGCCTCGTAGAAAGAGAGGTAGACCTCGAAAACATGTTGAGAAAAGTGAAACTGAAACTGAAACTGACGAGAGAAAAGAAGAGGAAGCAGCAGAAGTTAGTCAAAACCAATCAAAGAAAGTAAAAGTTACAGCGGAAGAAGAACAACAGAAACAAGAACAAGAACAAGAGCAACATGAGGAAAAGGCACAAGCGAAGGCAGAGGCATCATCAACTCCTGTGGGACAATCCATGACGAGTGAGCCTCCAAGAAGGAGATCAAGAAGAAAAAGCCAACCCAGAAAGAGCAGCTAAAATTGCTTTTAACTGGTATTTGCTGTCTCCTGTTTTAATTTCCTTTACAAATTGTGGTAAATCCTTCCTTCTTCTTCTTTTTGTTTTTTTATTCCTTTCTTGAATACATAAATGGTTAGCTCCAGGAAAAGAACATCAAAATGGTTTTGCTTTTCATGTTGATTAAAGATTGAAGATGAAGGTTCTTGGTTCCTTGGAAATTTGTTGCTTTATCAGTTTATTTCTTTCAAATGTAAACACAGAAAAGCATAATAGAAAGGGTCTTGCTCATTTTTTCTTCTCTTTATTGTAGTAATTGGGCTTCTTAATAATTCTTCCTTAATTATCCCCATATATTTTCTGTATAAGCAAACAAAGCTTAAAAAGTTAGCCAAATAACACTGCTTAAACGAGATTAGAGTTGATTCAACTCTACATATTTTTCATTTTATACTGCATCTTTTCGTTCTAATTATGATTAGTTGACAGCATTTATTCCTTTTGTCATTATAATACTAAACAAAAAGATAGGCTTAGTAAAGGAAAAGAAACCTAGCTATTAGCACATTGGTGGATAAAGAAACTGAGACCCCAAAGGGGTTTTGTTTGGTTTACTCCATAACGTAGGAATTTTAATGTTTAGTGACATTGAATGAGAGGGGTAAGTGAAGGGGATTGGAAGGGGTGAAGAGGAAAAAACTTAGTGGGAGGGGTATTTTGCTGTTGCTGCCGCTGAGTTATGAACTTACAATTTGCTAGGACAAAAATAATAAAGGGGCGGAAAACTGCTGCCAACTCATTTCCATTTCCACTTGGACGTGATTGCCACGCCCTAAGCTATCATCAACGCCAGCCTCCAGCCGCCTTAGTAAGCCAATGGGCAATCTCCGACTCTGCTGGGTTCTTTCTTTACCACGAAACTTGAGTGGCAGGTGATAGCCAAGTGATATAGTGGCGCGTGGCGTTGATTTTAGGCTACTGGTGCTAGACAAAAGTCAAGAAGGTGGAAGACGAAGTTACTGTAAGAGAGGGAGGGGTGGGGGCGTAGAAGAAAGAGAGACAGAGGGCAGTAGGATAGTAAGACAGATGTCCTTTAATAGGAAAACGTTTTTGCGTACCAAAAATCTTTTACTCAATTCAATTGTCTACTTGTTGTAAGAAAAAGAAGTAGCAGAAGAGGCAAGAGAAGAGTTATTGCCACTCGCCACAAACCATGTCCACGCGTTGTTGACACGCGCTCTTGCTCGTGGGACCCGTTCCGTATCCGTACCCTGGCTATCTTTGACAAGTTGTTTTGTTTCAATGCCCCCACCTGAGAGTCGCAAAGCTAAAGCTACTGTTGTATTGGGTTGCACACTGCACCAGAATTTCACCATATTATTCTAGAGCTTGAAACCCTTTGCTTAATATCACTTTAGCTGCACTAAAATGGAAGCTGGTAACCATTTTTGCAAGCACTGTTTCTCCATGCTTGACACTGTCAGTGAAACTTTGCAAATTGCAGTACCACACTCAGCAAGGGCAAGTGCAAAAGCTTAAGCCTGAGTTTGAGAATTGAGATGTTGCTAAGCAAGCACTGTGTGTTTGCAAAGATGTAGCAAGTGAAGTAGTGCGGTGCATATATGGCACAGGCCTGAGTTTGTGTCCTCCAACACAAATCTTGCTGTCATCCAGTCACAGGCCTTGATTGATTTTTTGATTTAACAATTAAAGGCCCAAGAAACGGCCAACCTGATTCTTGCAAATCTTTGATAGCATCTCAACCGCAGAGACATTCAGGACATAAAGAGAATCTAGGAGGTCGCCCTGTTAACAACAGTTAAAAAGAGTTCTTTTTCACACTGTAATCTGCAATCGTCTCTAACCTAAAAGGTTATCGAAAAATGACAAGTAACCATGTTTTAAGATGACAGTGGGGGTACAAAACAGACGAGGAAGTCCAACAAGAGGGACAGGATATTACGTTTAAACAAGAAACTGGTTCTACAATTGATAGAGACATTTCCCAGTAGGGAATGACCCATCTGTCAAAGTCAATAAATTTATAGGGGTTGCTTTGGGCTTAGGGTAAATTATTGAGCTGCTTAGTCTCGTCCGGTCAGATGCTGATTGTACAAAGGCCTGGACATCTTTTGAGAATGATCTTTTTCTTTAGGATGGCAAACTGGTTAGACCCAGGCAGAGACCGTAAAGATCCAACTTTGCTTGTAATTTATGTCGCCTTTTGGATTAAAAGCATGCCTTGTTTCCAATTGAATTTGGCCACATGGGAAGACCACATTGAACCATCAAACACGTATAGCCAAACTAAACTCAAAATTGTTGGATACAACAGTGCTGCAGCCTGCAGGCAGAAAACTATCATTTGATCAGACCTTTTTCCATTACGTATGGCCAAACTAAAGCAAAACTGTTGAAATGCAAAGAATGCTTGGTAGTAAAAATAGATATATTGGCTAATAAAAAATACAAATCTCCAACTTGCTCAGCGATTTGACTTGTGATGTCGCTCCTTTCTGTACCGAGACTGATCAGGATCGAATCCACCTTCTTCAGCTCCGTAGACAGCCCAGGATGGAGTGAGAGCCATGTAGTCCGCACTGTCGAAAGGTTCACCTGAAGCCACCTGCATCATCGACAAGAAACAAATTGTTTGAAGCAGAAAGAAATTTATAGTCCAGAGACACTGCAAATGACCAAATTGATGCTGTTACTAACCAGGTCATGGAATTTTTCGTAGTCTATCCATGTATACCATTGGCCATTGACCTTGAACTTATCTGTTTTGGCCAAGAGGACACAGCACGAGTGTGCATGTTCACATGCTACCTCATACTCCCCTTCACTTTTCAGAGCCAATGCCTCTGAGAAAGCCTTCACATCAGAATGCCAAGGCACATTCTCCATTGTCAACTTTGAGGTGGCAGAACTGTAAAAAAGATCAACATGACTGATCAAGGGCAGACAGTGTTGCAGATATAAAATGATACAATCAACAATAAGACCAAAAGACTTACGATCCACAGTATGTTACGCCTTTGATTTCAACAAAATCAGGCTTCCCAATGCTAAATAGTTTAGAATAAGCATCTACATCTTCTGTATTCCACCCTTTCACGAGAGTCAAGCGATATACAGTTCGTTGTTGTTTATCTCTGAGAGCTTTCAAGGAATCCTGAACAAAAGATATTACCAGTAAGGAAACGGAACTTCAGGCCACCCAAATAAAAACTCTCAAAAATGCCTATGGAATATGTAAACTTCTTCATGGTACAAGCTGCTGTGAACATGAAGAAGGAGTTCATTCTTACAAATATAACTGACCATGACATGTTAGGGATTTTCAACATTGCAGTTAATAAAATACCATTTCATAATAATACAAATAGAAAGCTATTTTAGATTGGGATTTAAGGGGGGGGTCTGCCAATATGATCTCCAAAGCAGGGTAAGTGCAGCTATAGCTTCTAAATCAAGTTTTTAGAGGAAGTAAGTTTCACACTCCCATGTAGCCTGCTAGTTTAGGATTCAAGACTTTTGATCCTGTCATCTTTCTACTTGACGTCATATCTCTTCTCCATCCCTAATTTGTTTTGCCCCAATCCATAATGATATAACTCAATTTTATTTTTCAATAATAAAATACTCACAATGAATCTTTCCCAGAAGTCCCCAAAGAGTGGCCTATCAATTGCCTTCAAGCTATCCTTGGTTGCAGCATCTACACTCACATATAACTGCATGAGTAAAAGAGATTGACCAGGTTAATCAAGAGCAGAAGACTTTTTGACATTTATTATTCCTTAACAACAGAGATTCACAGCCAACAAACCTGTGTTATAGGCATCAGCATTTTGATTTTGTCAGGGAACTGTGCATTAGTTACTAAAAAGGTAGAGATTCGCCTTTGGTGCAGCTCATCCACAAGCATATTAATCTCTGGATACATAATGGGTTCACCAACAAGTGATAAGGCACAGTGCTGAGGGGTTAGGCCTTCCGTCAATCGCTCTTGTGTAACACCTGCAGCAGTAGAATGAGTAAAATTCTCCTGTAAATGCAATGGACAGATCTTTCTTGTAACCCTGTGTCCAAGTGTCTATGTTGTAAGAAATAACTTTGTGGACATTCTAATCCTGTCAGTTATTACTTGTCACTGAATAATTATTAAATTGTGTTGAGTCAGATACTTATTTAGTACAAGGAAAAGTTAAGTACAGTAAATTCTGTAGTCCCAAAGAGATACTATAATTAGAACAAATATATGATATTTACCAGGAACTCCTTTCATTTGCTTAATCATCTTGGTATGAAGATCTATAGCAGTATTGACAATCTCTAAGGGATCATCCATCTTCCACTGCCAACTCTTTCCTACAGGATTTGTGTGATGCCTCCAGCAGAAAACGCATTTGTTAGCACATGCCAAACTAGGGGTAGCCTCCATGCATCTGTTCCATTCAAAAGTTAAACTACTTTCAATTGCAGGTCTAAAGCCGCGACCACAAAGTATAGAATGGACAAACTCTAAGCACAATGCAATTGAAGTAGAATAAAAAGTGATGATTCACCACTATGAACTCTATAAAACAATCAAACTCGCTATATACAGATGTACATAAGAGCAACTAACAACAACTTATAGACTAACAAGATGTGTGTTTCCAAGTCTCCAACCTTCTTTTTGGATAAGGGTGGGAAAAGAAAATATTAACATATCACATGACATTCAAAACAGATTCAACTAAATGATCATCAAAGGCTTAATAGGAGCAAAAGAAAGTTGCCATCACCTATGGCTCTCTATCCCATAAAATGAGTGCTTGTAGCAACCTCCTCGTCCTCTAAGTTGCGACTTGGTCCATCTACAGATTTTAACACCACTATGTGAACCAATAATTTTATATCCCTGTAAAATCCCACCAGTTAAAGGATGTGAATTATACCATAGAATGCAATTACATACTAACATCAGCCAATCACTACAATGAAATGCCTTCATCAACAAAAGATTCATATCCACTTAAACCAAGTTACCTGCTTCTCCAAGTTGGCTCTGATAACTGGAGTTACCATCTCTCTTTTCCCATCCATTTTTGCATTAGTTTCAGCTGCATTAACCGCCTTCTTCCTCGACGGCCCTTTGCCTGCAATATCTTCAAGATCAACAATTTCTTCCTCTCTTCCTCCACCATCATCATCACCGTCACTTTCAAGGCTTTCAGCATCACTCTCGTAAACAATTCCATTCTCATTCTCCACCGCCAATCCTCCTTTCAAAACCCTGACTACTTTTTCACTCCACTCTTTAAAGACACTCTCTAATGCACCCCCATCCACGTCACCTTCCCCAACTGCCACCATCTCCGTTGCCCCCAACCCTCTCAACCTCTTCCCCAAATCCCTCGCCACCGCATTAAACGTTTCTCCGTACACCCGGCTCCCGACTCCAAAGACGGCGAATTTACAATTGGAGAGTAACAAATTCCCGGCGCGAAAATCGGTGCTGATTTCGGCGAGCCAATTGACGAAGAACTTTGAGCCTTGAGGAGGGTTTCCATCTTCCCACGTGGAAGCGATGATAAGGATCAGGGATTCCTTAGGGAGGTCCTCGGGCTCGTAGTTTTGGGGATCGACGAGGTCGAAAGGGATGTTGTTGGAGGAGAGGAGGTTGAGAAGGCGCTGGGCCAAGGCTTTGGATGTTCCTGTTTGGGTGATGAAGAAGAGCTTGCCTTTTCTAGGATCAGGGTTTATAGGGAGTTGTCTGAGGGGTTTTAGGCGGCGGCGGGACTTGTAGAGGAAGTAAAAAGTGGTGGCCGAGACGAGGGCCAGCAGGGTGAGGCGCGCGGAGAGTGAAGATGGGGACATGTTTGGATTTCTTATGTATTTCTTGTTCAGGGTTTGGGTTTTTGGTGGGTTTTAGAGGAACTGAGACGTGAGCGTGTAGAGGGCCACCGTCGTCGTGGTGAGTGAACTCGGTGAGGAAGTGGAGGGAAGAAAACGGCGGCGATGTGGCAAAGCTTCGGCATGCAGAAAATTGGGGGCTAAAACCAGAATTTATGTATTGGGCTTAATGGGCCACAATTAATGGTTAAGATTATGGGCTTAAAAAACAGTTAATAGTGGGCCTATTGCGTTGTCCACCATTGTCGGCATCCGGAGCTTGTTCTAATTAACGTGGCATGCAGAGATCCTGAGCTGAATTCTGAAAGCCTGAAACCGATATCCAAGTCCTATTGGGCTTATTGGGTTGTCCAATGCTTCCCTTTATATATCTCCAATCCACTTGTTTGATTTAGATTTCTGGGCCCAACCATGCTAATCAGCATCCCCCGCTTCGATCCGACTTGTTTGAATTCATGGCATTTTCTTTGATCTTTCTTATGGAGAAAATATTTGATCTTGTTAATAATCTTGTCATCTGGTAATCTCCCTTTTACAAATTGAAGGGCTGCAAAGTAAGAACAAATTGAAGTACAACTGATGAACTTTGAGAAGATCAAATTGAATTGACTGTGTTATAAATGATTAATTTACAGATATCCCAGGAAAAAAAATGAACAATCAGAGTCTAGAAGGAAGGCAAACAAAGAGGCTTCTCAATATGCTTCAGTAAAAGAGAAGAGAATGCATGGTGTTGTGAAGTTTGTGAAGGAATGTACATATGAAGGGATCTCTCAAGGTCGCCATGTAGTTTTCTGTGCACATATGATACCCTCCTTGTTCTGAGAATAAGTCATTCTGATCTCCCAATGTAAACTTCTCAAAATACCCTCTAGCGGATCGAGTATCTCAACCTTATCACGCACGATTACCCAACCACCAGGACGTAGAATACGATCCATCTCAACAACTATTGAAACAGGCTGCTTGCACCTATAAAAAGAGTGATATTTTATCATTTGATAATGATTGATGACCCACTAATGGAGTGAGCAGGACAGATGATCCATCATCCTGAGGCATATTAAGCATAGAAGCAAACTTTAATGGTAACTAACCTGTTCTTTAGCCTGGAGAAAAAATGATCAGCGTGCAAGAGGTCATATGATCTTGGGTAAGTCCCAAACGACTCGCACCAGTCATGGTAGATTCCGATAAGTCCACGTTCAAAAATCAAGGGAAGCGTATCTGGCGCATGGACAGGGACCACATTCATCACCCAAATCTTCTGTTGTAAGAGTGCAGCGGCAAATCTGTATTTTAACAGAAACATTTCAACTTCATTACTTGATACAATATTATGTAAGGAATATATATTACTAGTATTTAGTTGTACAGTAGCCATACCCTCCATAGATGGCTTTCATGTCCATTACATTCCTGATAGTTGACCAGTCAATTCCCATTCCAGTGAGATAGGACTTGTCAACAATATCTTTCCAGCGCTTGGTGTCATCAATGGCTTTTTGCTTGTCATTCAACCAATCAGGATATGTTTCAAGCCTCTTAGGCCATTCCTCAGGCCACTCAGTTCCGTGTTGTTCAATTGCAGATGGAATGGCATGCAAGCAAGTTTTCATAGGGACATACCTATCAGAACAAAATGTTGTAGCCATTAATAAATTAGAGTACCAATAAAATCAGTAAGTTAGGTTAAGCACGGTTATGCTTCATGCAAACTCAATTTGATCATCTATATCTATTATTATTAATAACGATTTATAATGCCCAATTTTAAGTGGGTAGGAATTTAACTTCCTACATGATTCCCACAATTGAGAATCGTACTTTAGCCAGGCACTAAGAACACCGGGGGCAAATGCTAGGTATTTTGGAAATTAACTATTAATTCTTGTTTTTAGATGAATTAAATGTCAACTCTTTTTTTAATAAAGTATATTAAATAATGAGTATAATCAAGTCGATGAAATTTGTGTTAAAAATAAAAAGATACACTTGGTGGTAAAGGATGTGAGTCTTAGCTTACCAGGCAGCATCTGGATTTTCATGCTCCTTGCATAAAGGTGGATTTTTCTTTCTCCTCAACTCATATATATCATTGGATTCGGGCTTCTGATATATCTTAACACCCACTTCACTGACTTCATCAGTTTTATGAGCGAGAATATTCCAACAGATAGAAGAAGTCAATGTGTTCATAGCTGGAGCAAACAAAAGCGTCAGAGGTGAAAATCATCATACAATAAAAGAGCAGTTCTTTTGCTAAATAAAGAAGCAAAAAACATTGCACCCAAAAAATGAAAAAGGAAAACACATTAAACACATGGCCAGTGGCAGACAACCAACCGAAAAACAGCCAAAAGTTTCATAGAAATTCAATTTTGTATGTAGTTGGCCATGTCTTTCTACCACACAGCAAATGAAGCCTAACAGAAGAGACTAGATAAATTCCATAAACTGTACAAAAATACTAAGAATGTAAAATCCTAGTTCATATTTTTTTTATTGAAGTAAAGAATGTTTGTTAATAGAAAGAATAAATAAATAGAAAACTCATAGGGCTTTACTTGACTCTGTTGTTAGAAACCGGTACATCCAATATTACAGGTCATAGTTGCATTTAAGCACAATACTTTTGAGTTCATTAAGGTCTGGAAAACCGTCCAGTGCATGCATCGCGATGTCTGTCTAAAAATAACCAACCCATGGTTATCCACTCAATGGTCTCCTATGGACCACAGCCCCAGAATCAGATCCATAATGGAGGCAATACACATACAACTTCACAAAACTTTAGCACATGTACATCAGTGAAAATCAGCATCACCATAAATAAAAAAGGCAAATGACAGACAAGAATTGTCTTCTTTTTTTTTTTAATTTTTGATGCACTGACAGACAATAATTTTCAAAGGAAGGCATATGGCAACATCATTTCTGTATTCAAGCATAATAAATCTTACAAATTAAAAAAAAGGACAAACCTTCTTCTGCTTCAATGCTGTCATGTTTAGTTGACAAAATAAAGTATCCACCAGGCCTCAAAATCCGATTTATCTCTAGAAGAAGCTTCCCCCCTGAAATTTTAAAACAAGAAAAGTTGTTATCTTATCAAAATCAATGAGAATTGTAATGGGAAGTAAATTTAAAAGAAAAGGACAAAGAGGGATAAGCGAACACATACCATTGGAATGCCAAGGCAAGGTACACCCACCACAATGAATAGCATCAAAAACTCCACTAGGAAAAGGAAGTCTTCTTCTTGCAAAAGGGCTAACAACTGTAGCAAAACCACGTTCAAGGGAAACCTGCGCTAGGTCAACTAGATCATCCTTCAAGCCCAGTGATAACGATAATACATCCTTATCAAGAAGAGAGGCCACAAAGCTTGAATCTCCACATCCAACATCCAGCACTACACGTATATTCTTTCCCCATTCAATATCTGGTACCATCTATGAAATCCACTCAAATTTTAAAAATGCTAAAACAAGGAAAGGTTGACAACATAAAGGTTCAACCATTATCCAGTGTAGCAGCTATTACTTTCTAGTTACCAAAGAAAACTAAAATTACAATCCATAAAATTGTCCATTCTCGGCAGCAGAAACTTAAGAAATCTCATTTTCAGTTAGCTCAGTGCAAAATGAACAGGCATTTTTAAACTAGGCCAAACCAAATTATGGAGAAAAAGGGAGTTGAATTTCACCTATCTTTACCAGTTCCCTCATTGACCAAGACATTAGATGTGAAACACGGCAGAACTTTGTCACAGAGATGATATAGGTAAAGTCTACTTCTAACATGATAACCAGATTATCATATCATAACAGAATGATCTCCTCCAGTATACATGCTACAAGCTAATGATATTTTTAAGTTTGAAGCCTAAGAAGGAACAGAAGATCCATAAACTTTCATTCAAATCAGGCAACAAGAAAGGCTCACTTCTTCAATGGATTCAAGGTAGTGAACAACTCCACCCTTGAATTCAGACTGGTTCTGAGGAAACATCATATACTCTCCAGATTCAATCAACCAGTTATGATTCTTCAAGTATGCAGCTAGTTTTGGATGTGCCACATTCTTGTACAATATCTGCAAAACGATTAGATTGACTCCACATCAGAACTCAAAATGCACCAGCAAATAGTCAAACTCAAAACATAGAACAAATAAACCTCAATATATATACCTTGAATTTGCTCTCAGGCCAGCGCACTGGAGAATCATAACCATCGTGGGGAAGAGGAACAAGACACATTGGAGGGGATTTTGGGCAGCTCCTCTCTCTATGCCTATAGCTCTGCAGCCTTGTGAAGCCACTTTCAACATCAATACAGGGCATATAATTATGCTTGCTCCTTGTGCTACATAATTTCCAACTATAATGTGCTTTCGGATCAAAGACTGGACCCTTGATCTTTCTCTTCTTCCCTTCGCTTTTTAATCTTTCATTCTCATTTTCCACCTTCTCCTGAGTCTCTTGATCTACTGATTCATCCAGATCACCATCGCCTTCAGTCTCCCCATTACCTTCTTCTTCACTATCCAATCCTTCTTCCTTGCCATCCACTACCACTTCTTCTTCTTCTTCATTTTCATTCTCCTTTTCTGCTTCTTCACCCTGAGACTCTTCTCGCTCCCGATGCTCTTCATTCTCCTTTGACGCCCCACTAGGTAACTTTGACTTATCCTTCTCTTTTTTCCTATTTGACACATGTTTCTCATTCTTTTTCCCAGATTTATGTTCATGAGCAGGTAAAGGCAAAGACCCAGTAACTTTTTTCTCATCCTTTTTCTTCGAACCAGATTCAACCTTCTTCCTTTGACCACTTGAACTATGATTTTCTAATTCATCCCCCTTAGATTTGCTTACCCTTGTGCCTGAAGCTACAGGTTCAGCGATGTCATCAAAGCTCTCCCTTTGCACAGTAACAGAAGTAGAAGGAGAAGAGAACATGGACCAAACAGAAATAAAACAAAGACCCAATATTGCCACTGCTGTCATCTTCACACAAACCCCATGTGGGCGCTTAGTTTGGCGAACAAATCGAGCCAAAGCCATGTCTTTCTTTCTGTTTCTCTCTCAAAAGATGTTCTTTGAAGTAAGCAACTTCTGAGACAAAACAGCACACCCAACAAGGATATCCAATATACTCAGATTTTTTAAAAAAAAGAACGAATCCGCCAAAATGTATTTATTTGTAACAAGATTCGGCTAAAAAACCCAACTTCCTGAAGTAAGGAGATGAAGATCTTATGTGGAGCTAGAAAAAACGTGGAGCTGCAAATCAGCTTTAGAGTTCCAATAAATATTAGCCTTCGAAGAAGTAAAATTTTGGAGTACCCGGATTGGGAAAACGGCTAAAGCTAAGCTAAGTTCTATACTATTTAGTCTTTGTTCTATTGAAATCAAATCAAAGGTAAAGATGAGATTCAACCAACCCGATTTAGGTAGAATTGGAACAGTGTCACCAACCGAGTTTATAATTGATTTAGTATCTTAGTCTTAAAAGACAAAGTTATCCACAATTAAGGTAAAAAGAAGGGAAGAAACAGAAGGTGACAGAGAACAGAATTGTTACTAGGTTCCAATTTCCATACTTGTAAGGATGGAAAAAGAGTAAAAATCTTTGATGATAAAGAGAGACAAACAACTGGAAAGTGTTTGAAAACCGTTGAGATTACGCTTGTCCAGATAGTGGCTTCGTCACTTCGGTGTAAAGGAATGGCAGTTTGGCACATCTAAGTCTCAGATATCATAGCCGCTTACTACGGAAGTGACCCATATTGAGTCCTTAAATTTTGAGAATTTCTTCTTTGGGTTGTTTTCGTTTGGACTTTGTTGTGGTCAGGACTCGAGCCGTCTAGCAATGCAATCCCCTAAATTGGATCACTGGTCAGCTCGCGCAAGACAATGTGCAGCCCGCCTGAACCTCGACGGTCTGCGAAAGACAGCCCAGGAATCTTGGCAAACGTCCCAATCTATTTGGTAAGGAGAAAACTATTGAGAAATTAAATTTACAAAATTATTTAAAATTTTAAATAATTTTTTATTTTTTATTATATTTAATTAAATTTTTAAATTTATATTTTGAGTGATACGGTAAGATCAAAGAACTGTGAATAGGCTTTTTTGTAGCCATTTGTACCTCATTGAAGGCACAATTATGATACTAGTACAGTAGGATCATAGCAGGAAGGAGTTAAGATCGAGGAACTATGGGAATTTTTTTGAGCCATTTTTACCTCTTTAAAAGGGCAATTATGATACTAGCATAGTGGGATCATAGCACGAGGAAGGGGTTAAGATCAAGGAACTATGAGAACTTTTTGTAACCATATTTACCTGGTTAAAGAAGGAAGACGACTATTAAATCTAAGGCCATGAAATCTTAATACTTTACACCATGTTTGATTATTCAGTTCGAACTTGAAAGCAAAATCTCCTGATCTCCTGACCAAAGGAAAAATCTCAGAGTACTTGTGTCTGGTTGATAAGAGGTATGACTTGATAGATCTTCTTGGAAATCAGCTTCCCAGTGTCTAATATATGAATTTGAGAAATAAAAAGGAAAAAAAAGGAACAACTACATTTCTTCTCCATTCTACTTGCCATCTTCGTGCCATTCTCTTCAAGAAAAGAGTATTGAGTTTTGAGTATGAATGCTTTGAAATAAATGAAAACTGATGATTTCATGCTGACTTTACATAAAACAATCATGATCTATCTACATCGAACGTTGTCTAGTTGAGTTCTTATCTATTAAACCAGAACACATGACGCATCCATTCTCTCTATATGATTGCATGTTTCCTACAGGCAGCATGCCTGATATTTAAGTAGGGTACGCCATTGATTCTTACCAAGTAACTAATCCTTAGCTTGTATGTTTTTTCTGGCTCGGTCTATATTTGATTATCACTTCATAGGGAAAATGTGAAAAAGCTGAAGTTTCACCTATCCTTTAATGAGTCTTCTCCTGAAGTCTAATGTGTTGTGGCAGGTGAACCTGCATTTGAAGTACTGGTAGAGATTGAAAGGGTTGGTGTGGGACCAGGGGCTGCCAAGTTGGGGGAGACGGGGGAATGTTGAGGGAGATGTCCCGCAGGCATTGGTGATGCAGGGGTCAGGGTGCCGGTGACAGAGGTGCCAGTTGAAAAAGGTTGTGTCGAGTTCAAAGTCAGAGCATCTTCCTGGGATGCGTGCATGTTGATCTTTATCCTGCATTAACAAGATAGCCAAAGTCGTTACTTTGACATCAATGATGATTATGCTAACCAACTTTACTCCTCTACTCGCAATTGTATGGGAGACAATGGTTGGGTGGTTAAAAGAGCAATCTGTGCAGAACTTAACTCGTTAATCTTTCCTAGAGCTAAAATTAGAACTATATTTTGAAACTACTGAAAGAGACAGAAACCAATTAAATAGCATGATTAGATACTATGGCATGGACTTCAACAAGATAGCATTCCAAATGAACATGGATAAATGGTGAAGTTTACCTGTTGTGGATATTGACGTACTCATCTGTCTCATCTAATATCTCCTCCTATCATAAGAAAGCAGGGCAAACGAAATTAACATGCAATTCCTATATAAACCTTTTTAACATACTGGCAGTAGTTGTTCCCAGCTATCAGGCCACCACCAGAGGAAGAGGAATGCATTATGATGATATCACTATAAAGCACCAATATTATTATCACGGGGAAGGTAAGACACCCTTATGAACGCCTGAAAGATGGCTGGTCCTTACACTCCCCCACGAATGCATGACTGTAATTTCCTGTATGCCAGGTTTTCAGATTTACCTGAAGAAGTTCTTCAATAACATCCTCCATGGTGATAACACCTACAACCTCTTCATTAGATGGGAATTGTGGAATAGGAGCATTTTCAATGTCCAGAATACAGTATGAACAACCTCTGTGCCGCTTCTTAAAGGCAGGAGTAGCTGGTGGACTCTTCTTTTTCTGTTGACCTCCATCACTGTTAGTCACGGGTGTCTGAACATCTTGTGAGTCCAATGTAAGCCCTGGTTTTTGGGTACTGACACCAACCTCATGATCATCTGGAAATACAAGATTGGTTATATTTAATTAAAAGAACCAGATCAGGCAACCTAATGAAGGTATGCTCAACCAACCTTACAGCAACAATCAAGATAAACTCTTAACTAATCAATGATGAAATAGTAACTCGGGCAAAATTGGTGGAGCTGAACAGGTGCTTCTTTTGTAAAGGCCATTTTTAAGCAAAAAAACTTCTGTAGAAAGTATTGTGCACAAAAATCAATGGAACAAAAGATAAAAGAAAAAGGTAAAGTCATCTGTAGTGCATTAATGACTTGAGGTTCAACATGCCAATCAGAAATAAATCACATAAATAAACAAACTATATTAAACAGGGTTATGAACCATCAATAATTAGCAAAATTGTTTTAGCATTTCAGGAACCAAAGAGGAGAAAATTCATGGGAATATATAATTCTTCAAGGATCATAAATCATAGAGGATACAGGGCACAGTGTACAGATAACATGTTCCATTAACATTGTAATACTATGAGCCTATAAAAAGGCTCAGAAGAAACATACACTTTGGGTTTGCAGATAAAACCAAGATAGGAGGGTGGCAGCGGCTATAACAATATACTAGAAAATTTTGTTTAAAGAATTATTCTGTTTTAGTCATCTATATAATCACCTTTTCTTGATGTCACTGTCTCAGGTTGACCTTTCCACTTCTTACAGCTGTCCTTAAACTCAAGTCGTTCACCCTCTTTACCTTTCTTCACCGATTCTTTGTTCTCATTCAGATCCTTATATACCACAGCAATGTGGCTGTGACCTTTTTGGAATTCATTAAGAATATCATATAGTGGCATGTCCTCTGATACCCTGTTGAATAAATAAGAAGTAGACAAGAATAGAATTTAGCCACTTCCTTGCAGTAGGGAGAACAAAAACAAAAATTCAACTGACTGAGTTTTAAGCTGATTCTACAAATCCCCAAAGTGACATATCCAGTGTTAAATCCCATGTTCTCATCTCTTTTCCACCTATTAAAATACCAAAAAAATAAACTATAACAAAAATGAGAAGATTTTGTACCGTGGGATTTTTCTTATGATCATTTTTCTCAGAGGAACTGCTTCTACTGAATCAATTGTTAAAAGATTTTTGACCTGTTCAAGCCAGACCAAGAAGAAGAACCCACATATTAAAGATAGGAAAGCAGAAAAGAAATTGAAGTAAAGCTATGTGGAAGAGGCGATAACAAATATACTTCCATATATATTACAGAAGCAGAAATTAAAATATTCTTTCATATTTTTCTAGGAGAACTACTAGACAAAAAGATGCAGACAATAAAGAAAAGTGCATCCATGCAAGTGCTAATGGTAATTTGATACATCAAGTGACAAAAATCAATATCATGCATTATGAATTATACTAACAAAATATGCTTTCTAATAATACCCAAGATCTGATCATTGTTTAAAGAAAGGTTTCAAGTTGAACAGTTAGCACTCTTTTATCGATATAGGAGCAGGCAAGCAAATAAAAAGGCCCTTTCAAGACACCTCCAGCATGGTTAACATGATGCTCATAGCATTCAGCAAAGCTCCAAAGGAGCATCACAGCATTTTCTAACTCCAAGAAATCTTCATTACTATAAACATAAGCAATTGTAGCTCGATTTCAAATTAATAATGCATACATTTATTAGCTTTCACGACCATTCAGGTAAAAAGAACCACATTTGATTAGCAATGCTATCACTCATGCCACTGCAACTCACTGTCATGGTTCTTACCTTATCTATCATCTTGTCCCTCCAGAAAGTATATAAACTACCATTGTTAACAATAAAATACCAACAAAAATAAAGGAAAGGGATTTCCAGCAAAAGTGTTCAGAACTAAATATAGGACAATGGGAGGCCACATCACATTAACAAAGAATAAAGAATGAACAGATGACAAATAAATAGAAAGTATCCTAGCAAGAAACTATTATAAGATGATAGCTTATGCAGAGAAAGGAAATTACCAGAACGAGTCCAATTATGTTTGTTGGGTTTCCATGATAAACTGGAACTCTGCTATGACCCATTGTCATTACTTTATTCAATGTTTCCCTGCATCACAAAGAGAAAGAGAGAGAGGAAGCTTAGAACATAAAAAGAGAGGTAAAATCTTAGGGACCAAATACGCTGGAATCCACAAACCCACAAATCAAGAGTTGTATCCAGATCAAGGGAAAATGCATTTGATATTGGCGTCATGGCAACTTTTGCAGTCTTTTCGGTCAATTCAAGTGCCCCGGCAATGATAGTTGTCTCATCGTGAGTTAGATCCCCACCTTTCCCAGCCTAAAAAGCAAGGCATATATATACTGACGAATAAAGAAAAGCTAAGAAATGGGTAAAACATTTAAACATAAGGCACAAGGTGGATGTTGCTAGTACAAATTCATAGAAGACGGAATTTGAAGACAATTGCCACTAGTTACTAAACTTAAAAATTCAAGACCTTCTGAGTTAAATTCAATACCTCATTGCCATGAAAATCCACAAAAGTCTTTAGCTCTGCTCTCCGTAGGAGGACAGCATGTCCCTTACCTAACATCCAGTCCAAAACCTACAAAGCACATGGCATTTATTCAGAAAACACAAAACCTAAAACCCAGTTTCAGGAAAATAATACTAGCAAATTTAATATCCCTCTAAATCATGTATATGACAACTTATAGAAAGTACAAGGTACAGCAATAACCAAATTCAACACAACATAATAGAAAATTCATATATAACTATACCTTGCTAATTGGATAAGAAATTGGTAAGAATAGAAAAAGAAGAACACGGACAAGAGGTGCCATTGCTGCTCCAACTTTCAAGCCATAACGAGTACAAACAGCTTGTGGCAATATCTGCAGTCAATCATACAAGCATATATTAACAAGAATACTGCAACTTCCTTGAAATGACGGCCAGTTTAATCTGTTAACAAACAACCTCTCCAAACATGAGGATAAGAGTCACTGATATCAGAATTGCAGCCCATGGAGGCACAAGCTTGTCCAAAAAAATGGGAAGAGCCTGCAGGGCAGGAAAGAAGTTAAGGAAACAAGCAACAACGTTTAACAGAGAAAGCGATAACAATCTTTTAGTGTAGTACCTCCATTGCCAATGAGTTTCCAATCAATAGAGTACATAGTAGAAGATGCTGATTCTTTACCACAGGAAATATCTTGGCTGCCCAAAAAAAAAACAAAATAAAACTTTTAATTATTAAAAATACATCTAAATGAAGTTCTCACCTACATGCTGACAAGATCTGATCACATGCTAACTCAAACCTCAAGTGAGTTGTCCCAGTTCTGATTCTCCAAGGAACTGATTGCTACTTTGACTATTTACTTTTTGCTTCTAAAATACTAAAAAAGCAAATAACGTGTAGCGAAAATGACAACCAAAATGGAGCCTTTAAAAAACTCTAAACTCAGTAACAAGCCGACTCCTTCTGCATCCACATGCAATCTGCCTAACATACAAGCAACAGAGGGAGGGGAGTCGGGACTCAGCGAATCGACTGAGTTCCAAAAGCGAATTACCCGCTTGTTTCTAAACTCTCTAAACAATATATGATCAAGCCCCCTTGTATCGATAACAACTAAAGCATCCCTACTTAAAGCACCGACAAGCTATTTAAAACAACAGTGCTAAAAACCAGGAATCACCAGTTTCATTGGAAACCAGCTGGCAACTGGTTTGACAAAATTTAAAGAACAGACTACCATAAACAGAAAATTCCAATCAATAACTCATCTAGAATAGGAAAGTTAAAGGGAGAGATGGTTACAGGCATGGATACGATCTCGAGGACGGCCAGACTTGATGAGGACTTCAAGGTCGACGAGGCCCAGCGACATGAGACCCAGTGTTAGCCCGGCCATCAACCCAGCAAAGCACACCAACCCGACTATAATCAGCAGATACAATAAGAATTCAGCCCCACAACAGGGCACGTCTGAAGCCATCTTTCTCTGGTTGGCCTCGACTTAGTGCGTTGTCGTCTTAATTCTTTTCTAGTACCCAAAACAAAAAGGATTTTTGGCGGCCAGGCGGAGAGGGGATTGTCTGTTGCTTTGTCTTTTCAAGATCTCCTGGCTCCAGGAATTCTGATCAGACAGAGAAAAGGAGTTGAAAATTGAGTTTAAGAAATGGACCAATTATCTGCTCACGTGCAAGCCTGTAAGGTTAGTTTACTGAAACTGAGGGTACCTACTTGGAAATATGGAATTCATACGCTACCAGCCTTTTCCCGTACCGCCTATGTCCACTTGATTACGTATCCCTGCAACTTCGATATGCTTGCGTTTTACCAACCTGTCCTTTAGGACTTAATCTTTTTATTTTATTTATTAAAAAACCCGTAAAACTCTGTTTATGTTTTGGAATATTAAATTGTACTAACAAGTTCAAGAGGTTGAGGTGTTAAATCAGGTTTTAACAGTTTAAACAGTTTCGGGTTTGATGCTAAAGCATCTCCTAGATTCCTTTGTCAGTCAGTGCCCAAAGTAGTACTCTATGGCATATTAACTGAAGTAAAGAACGAATTTAGAGAGAGAGAGAGAGAGAGAGGAAATGTTTGCCCACATTCTCAATTAATTATTTATACAAAATAAATATCATGTCAAGTTTTTCAAATAAAATAAATAAAATGTTTCGATCTCTAATCGATAAGTGAAATGATTTTTAGAGAGTTAACAGCGTTTAATGACAGAATCTAATTTGTCAACAACAGGCCTAAGAAGTTTTAGGAAGATTGAAATGAGTTCAAAATAAATGCTCTAATAAAGCAGATTTTTTATCCAGTAGACAAATCTTAACATGAATAATCAATGCAATTACCACTTGTAACTTTGGTAGTCGCCTTTGGTGGGTGTTTACGTAGGAATAGATGTCTTGAACATATGGGCCTACATCTAACTTTGTCCAATTAAAAGCTTAAAGTGGACCCAACTTAGCTTTGGACTTTTAGGAGCCTAGTAATTAATATACAACCGAGGATGAGGTCTCCTAGTAAACCTGGGCCTTAGCCTTTTTGGTATTTCATTAGGTAAATTTTGTGGCCGTGTATGGGAAGATGGGGGAAGAATTGCTTAGTCTGTTGACCCGTCCAACGAATTCTCTCCCAAATTCAATGTTTCACTGACTAAGCACTGAAATCTGAGCTGTTGCTGGCCCAGCGGTGGATATGAGTGTAGGCCATTAGCCCCATGAGCATAAGCGCGAAGGATGTTCGGCGCCAGAATCAAACTATTTTCAAGCTTATTTTTTGCTTAGTAACTATTTTCCAGCTTAACCTGTTTAAAGAGTTATTAGGGACATAATTTGACAATAAATTACCGTAATTCGCATATAATGTTTCACCGTTTCTACCTCTAAGTGTATAGATGACAATGGATATTTTTTAAAGAGAGATTACAAGTAATGCAAAGATAACAATAGATATCTTTTAAACGGATATTATACATATATTTACTTTAATTATATAAAATACGGACATTTTATGTTTGAGTTTAGGACGAATTTGGGTAACAAAATAAAACCCAATTCGCTATTGCCTTAATATTTCTATATATCAAGCACCAAGATGGGTGAAGACAAGTGAGTACCTGCGAGTGGACTGGCTTTGTTTTTTGGAGGGGTCGAAGTAGTATAGGCTTCTTTATTGCTATTTAACTTGGGAGGCACCTCACATCTAATATCTAGTCCTTTCAAGTGGGACTGTGGGAGCCATCCATTGTTGCCTTTCCGAACCAAAAAAAAAGGACAGATTAGACAAGGACAAGTCAGGTACAAGAGATGGTAGCACTCGTGGACTACTTCGTTACCTTCCTTTTCATCACGGAGAGGAAGCCGGATATGAATACGATTGAGCACTTTTCTCAAACGTTAGTTTTATGTGTGGCTCTCTTTCCTTATCTCCTGCGCACACTTCCTTGGTTCTCCCATGAACGTTTTGCATTAGTTATTGCATTGCATTATCTCCTTCACTTCTCCTATTAGTCTTTAAATTTCTGTGTTATGGACAATTCGAAACAAGAAAATGCCTTGCCAGAGGACCACGAACTGGAGCTGAAGCTTCCACACCTATTATTTACAAAAACAGTTCGGGAACTCTATGGAAAGATTGTGAATGAGTGGGATTCCCTCAAAAAGTCGGCATGCCAGACGGCAGCTGGAAGAGCCCTGTGGAAGCATGTGATCCATGACCCCCTTGCAGACGTGCTTGCAGGAGAAACATACCTAAGAAACCTTCATGAGAAGATTAAAAAAGACCGCCACAACAATGCTCGAGAAACTTCAGGAGTGATTCTTGCTGTTCGAACCCTTTGGTTCGATTCAAAAATTGAAGCTGCTCTTGATTCCTTTGGTGGTGCGGCTCAAGTTGTTCTCCTTGGAGCAGGTTAGTATTCACTCTACCCAAGGTTTAATGCACTACACTCACAGCATTCATATTAGAAGCAATGAAGCTCCGCATATTCTTGCTTTCTGGAAAGCACTTATCTCTTATATCCTGCTGTCAGATTGATAGTTACTGAACTAGATTGCACAACCAAGAGTAACAAACGCTAGCCAATAACCAGATTCATCTAATCAGTGAACATTTATACTACAAAAAACCGCAATCACATGCCTCAGTGTAAGCTTGCATCCAGACAGGCTTTCCTTCCAAGTAACAAACAAACTCCCCCATTATGAACAGACAAATTAAAACAGCAGAACACATCATTTTCAAAAACACAGGACATATTTCAAAATAAATAATGCATGATGTTCATTTGCAGGAATGGACGCAAGGGCATACCGCTTAAGCTGCTTGAAGGAAAGTGACGTCTTTGAAGTAGACTTTCCTGAAGTCTTGCAAGTAAAAGCTGCTCTTCTTCAGGCAGCTCTGGAGTCCACAGAACATCTTAGGATGATGGCAAAATCCTTAACTAGTGTAGCAGCTGACATTAGAGAGAATGACTGGCTTGAAAAGCTTCAGATATCTGGGTTTGTGCCAGAAAAAAACACAGTATGGGTTCTAGAAGGTATCATCTACTACCTCTCCCATTCTCAAGCCATGCAAGTACTGAAGATTGTAGCTGACAAGTGTACCCTCACCCATACAGTTCTATTAGCAGACTTTATGAATAAAGCATCAACCACACTCTCCAGTTCTATCTTCCACTTCTATAGTGATTGGCCCGATCATCTTCTGCCATCTCTAGGATTTTCTCATGTTAAACTTTCACAAATTGGTGACCCAGATGCTCATTTTGGTCTCATGCATGATCCATTGAATTTGTTCAATAAGCTCCGCAACTTGCCAAGATCAGCAGAAACCAACCCAGATGATGGAACACCATGCTGTCGCTTGTATTTGGTGCAGGCTTCTGGCTCGCCAAATCAAACAATTTCCTTGAGCACTATTCCAATGTAGTATAGATATCATTGTAATGTAGATGCAGGAATCATTATTTTTAGTGTTGTTCAATGTAAAATTGAATTGAACAACAAGATGCGACAAGACTTTTGTGCTGTATAATGATTTTTTAAATTGTATAAGCATATATTACCACATAGCAGTTGCTCCACTATTTCTCTTTTCCTGAATATTTGAGCATAAGAATCCTTTGTCCCTGAGAAATATGCCTATACTTTGATTGATCATAAACAAATTCTTTTTATTGTTGAGTCAGTAAGGAGAAAATGTAAACATTATGCATGTATTCCTACTTCTTTTTTTATTTCAAACTTTTCGTTTAGCCTGCAAAAAGCATATATTAAAAGGAAGAGCATCAATAGTAAACTCACTTCCTACTGATCAAAAAGGTAGGCATCAATGTTCAGCCTGAATCTGCAGATGAAGAATATTGTCCATTGACAAGGTTCTCCTCGCCAACTATTAGGTTTTCTACTGCAAACCTTTTTGATGCAGAAAGCAAATAAAATAAGATTTAAGATTTTAGAATATACAAGCTTCTATTATCAATGGTAATTCAGCAGGTTATAAAAGGGGTAGAAATAGTACCACCAGGATGTTATTCATTGTGGTAGTTATGTAATCTAAAATTATTTAGCCTAAGTGGTATACTCAAAGGGTACATAGTGTGAAAGTTAGCACTAATCCAGAACTTTGATGTAAAATTATACTGTAAACAATTTCTTGGTCTGAGGTGAAGACGAACGACATGAATTTGGGGAATGTGCTCATATCATAAATTCCAATACTTTGAACACCTTTTTTGCTGGGGTGAAGCATAGTTAGAATTTTATAAACCTGAAAGTTAGATCAGGTATTTTCCAAATTTTTAGTACACTATGCACATCTTGTATCTAGCAAAGAATGGTCAAAAAATACAGGAAAAATGAAACTAAACACATGATAAATGGGATATAGAACAAAATTTACAACAAAGATCCAAGTCAAATAAGATACTTGTGCATTTTCACAATCTTCCATGCTCCAGGTCCAAAGGACAAAAGCATCTGCAAAATCTCCAAGCACCACATAACACTATAAAATTTCAGTTACAAAAGGAAGCTAGCATGGTCATACTTCGAGGCAGTCCTTAACCCCCTGCTCAAATTTGTCAAGGGAAGATATGGTATCCATGAGTGCATCTGCAACCCTTTGTCTGCAGAAAAAGAAAATAAATAACTTAATTGCAAATAAAAGTTATCAGCAACCATTATCTGGTGATGGTTAAAGTTGTGACTGAAAGGAGCAACAGCATCGATTCACATTATTTGAAAAGCATACCTACTGGAAGAAACCTGAATATCAGTTTCATTTGCCAAACTATTAAGTGTGGTAAACGAGCTGCCAAGAAAGAAAATAACAATAAGCATTAACAAAATATGCAGTGAAACAAACTATGGTGACAATAAGACGAATCAAAAATTGAAAGAAAACACACTTATGGGTGGATAGATCTGAAAGCACCAAACCAGTGGAACACAGGAAGACTAAAAATGACAAAATGCTTTTAAATTATGTGGATGTCAATTTTCTCCCAACAAACATTCAAAAGAAAAACATTCTACAATGTACATCAAGAAAGAAACACCGTAAGCATTTCCTGCTATATTTATAGCAAACTAACAGACAGACTTTGAAACACAAAATTTTACAAAGATGTTTCACATTTTCGATTTCAAACAATCAAGGTAAGTATAACAAGACTATGAAAAGACAAATAGGAGCACAAAGCCTATCTGCTTAGAAAAGTGGATACCTTATAAGATCATCTAGCATAGCTTCAGCTTCCAGCTTAACAGGATTCTTATCCTCAAGCAATGAAGACGCGTTCTTCACGATCAACCGGAATGTGCAAACCTGTGCATTATAGAAATTAGGAATACACAATTATAACCTAAAATTTGATCGAATGTTCGGCATTCATTTCCTCCTCTCTGATTTTGAATTAACTTTAAATTTAGTAAACAAATGGTTGACAGTATCTATTAAACTGATGTAACCTAAAAGCCTAAACAATTCTTCACTTCGAATCAATTGACAGGGCGTAAGAAATTTCGACTTTAATCTAACTTTAGTAGTAATGAGGACAAGAACAAACCTCGACTCCGGTATTGGCTTGCAATGCAACAAAGGAATTCCTCTCTCGTACAACGCAATCCCTAGCCGCAGATTTCAAGAGCTTTTGAACTTCCTCCAAATCCTTGGTTGATTCCTTATCCACTATTCAAAAGTATTAAAAGAAAAACAAAATTATTCGAAGAACACGACAAATTAAGAGATTTGCATAATTGCAGAAGAGAATGGACATGTACGTACTGATCAAAAGATAGGCAGAGCGAAGGCTTAGTCGAGAAGCATCGATTGGGGCCAAGAGAAATTTCGAGGACTTCCTTTTTTGCTCTTTAAGCCATTCCTTTGGTCCTGCTGCGCATAGCAACGAACAACGGTTAATAAAAGAAACATCGATGGAAAAGTAAAGAGAGAGAGAAAGAGAGTTGCTCACAAATTCCAATGGAGAAGGCAGGAGCATGCGATGGTTGGAAGAGAGAAGGAAAGAGAGAGATTAGGGAGAGAAAAGCAGCGTCTCTGCGAGATATTTGCAATTGATTTACAAGATGGCGTTGATCCTCCCGCCGATTTTCTTGGTTGCCTCTGACGGAGAGGTTTTGATTTGAAATGAACTGTTTGGGAGGCGTCGGTGGGAGGCCCGCGACGGTGGAGAGAGGGGAGCTAGAGATAAGGCGGAGTGTAGCTGGCGGCATGGCTGATGTTAGCAACTACCAAGTCTACGGAAAGTAAACGACCATTTTTAGCGCTTAATTTAAGCTGACGTAATAAAGATTTTTTTATCGAAAATAGTTGAATTGTTAATTTTATTGCTTACTCCTTTTTTTTTGTGTGTTTTAACCATTTAAAATTTATCATAATGTGGAAACAATATTAAAAGATAAAATCATATATAATTAAATTCATGAAAAGAATTAATACTTATTTAAAATATTAATTATTTCATCTAAAAATTTAATTATGATAAACGAATCACAAACTTTGATGTTCCCAATATCAACATTCAAAAAAAACATATAATTTATTTTCTGTGATGCGAAAACATCTTTTATTTTTACTTTGAAAATAAAAAAGTAATTAATAAAAGAGTTTTGTTAATGAATCCTTTTAAAATACTTTTTAATATAATAATATTTCTACATTAAAATTAATAAAATTAAATTAAAAATGAAGTTTTATTTTTTGTACTAATTTTCTGTTTTGGAGTTCTACATCCATGCATGCATGAATCAACAACTTTAATTATAAAGCAATCAAGACTCTTTTAGGGAACCAAAATTTTGCTGTGAGTTTCTAGATAGGATTCATAATTTTACTAGGAAGTTCATTAATACTTAAATTTTTCCATCTCATTATTAATGTTTGAAATTAATTATTTTAATCCAACTTTTTAAAGTTTAATTACTTTTTATTTTTAAACCATCTTAAATTTTCTTAAAAAATTACATCTTAAAATTTTGACAATATATTTTAAAAAACTCTTAAATTATTTAATAAAAATAAAAAATTATTATTATTATTATTCTATCTATTATATTCAATCAAATTTTTATATTTTTATTTTTTATTAAATAGACTATTATAAATAACTGTTAACTAATTATATATCACATGATTTGACATAATAGTAAAAATACCTTATGACTATATTATCATACTATATCAATATGTCACATTGTCATTTATTATAATATATCATCATGTCATGTTAACATTATTTAACATAATAAAATAATAAAAATTTATTTAATTTATTTAAATAATTTGTGAATTTTTTTAATATTACACTTAATATTTTGTATAAAGTAAAAATTTTAAATATATATATATTAAAATAATTAATATCAAAGTTAAAAAAAAGAAGCTAAAACAATATTTACCAGACAAAAGATTACGAAATTATGTAGTTCACTCTAGCTTTAATAGAAGTCTCAATCACTGACAGCAACATAAAGCCTTTGTTCAACTCCAACTAATCTCCAAAGCAAAATTCTGAAAAAGTCACATCAATCTACAAAAATAGGCATGAGCACTAACTTGTAATTGAAGTATTATTAGGGAAGCCTTCTGTTTGTGTGTAATTTCTACATTTTTCTTAATAGCGCCTTCACTAAAGTACCTTTATGGTTAGCATAACGAGTCACGACTTGCTAAATTAAAATGAGATTTTTAAAGAAAAAGTGTCGATTCCGATTCTTTTAATATATGCATTGTTTAACGAATGTCCCCTCACGTTTGTTCTGATTGATGGAAAGTATATAACTATTATAATTATCACATTATCATACTAAGAAAGAATATTAACCACGTTTTAGTATAATCAATTATATTATTCTTGCCATTTTAAAATGTTGAACCTTATCTGATTTTTATATAAATTAAAATAAAATATTTGATTTTTATAATATAAATATTTAATGATTTTTAATATGAAAAGAAATTATATTCTATATATTATAATATATAATATTCATATACTATTACTTAATCATAGAGTGTTAATTTATAATTTAAAATAAAAATTTTAAAATTTTAAAATAAATATTTATTTTTAAAAAATATTTTTTATATTTATTTATTAATAAAATGATAATATTTAATTCACTGAACACTATGGTGCCTCATTATGTTAATTTTCAAAATATTTCTCTTTATAATTTTATGTTATAAAATTATTATATTTTTATTTTAATTAATAATTATTAATTAAAATATTATTTATCATTTTATATATGTGATATTACGTTGATAAATTATGATAATTGTTAATATAATATAATGACATATAATGTGATCTTCTAAGTCAACTTTATATAATATCATATTAGTGTAATATAAAATATAAAATAATAAATAGTTTTTTAATTAATAATAAATATAAATATAAAAATGAATTAAAAATAATATAAAAATAAAAAATATTTAAAGTTTTTTTAAATATTATGTTTAATTTAATCTATATTTAAAAAATTTTATGTGAAGAAAATACGTTTGAAATTGATATATTTCCATTTATCTAAAGATATTGGACAGGATTCGCTCAGGAAGGTCGCAACCCAACTGGGGAAGAAAAGGCTTCTTTTTGTTGTTACCGTTTCAGTCTCAGCGAAGCCCAAAACAAAATAAATAAAAGGGAAATTCTTCAATAAAATCCCACCTCTAATTTACCAATAAAAAAAAGAAAAACGAAAAACCATGCATAAGTCACCACAAATCCTTCCCGCGTTAATAAGACGACAAAAGAAACAAGAAACGCATTACGAAAACTTTTCATGATCCACCGAGCAAGTATTTAGCCACGTGGCACTCCATCTTCAATCCTTTTTTTATTTTACTGCAACGTTTCATTTCTCCCCCGGGTGGCTGGGATCGGAAGCATTAATTCCCTCCTTTTTGCACCGCTGTTCCTCTGCCAGCATGGATAATTCGATTCCGATTCCGATTCCAGATGGGAATAATCCTTCTTTTTCCTGTTTCCCAAACAACGGAATTAGTTCAATTTAATTGTTAGATGTCTGCTCCTCCACCTCCTCATCTTGTTGTGACAGTTGCAACCTCATTGCCAACTTGTAACCGCACATTTCCAAATTTTTCATCATCAGAATCAGATTCTCTGTCTTCGACATTTCCACTCAACTCCCTCGCCCTCTCCCCGAGATGCCTATTTAGTTCCACCATGCGAATTCCCAAGAAACCCGTTGCCTTTTGCCTCTCCCTCTTCTTCCCTGACTTTCCCGCTCCTTTTTCCTCCCGGATTCTTCGTTTCTCCTCCGGATTTCCCGCCAAAATTAAAGCTATCCACGCTGCAGGTTACTAGCTACTCTTTAATATCTGTCTCTTTATTCTTTCTTTCTTTTGGTTGTTGCATTTAACATTTGCATTTGGAGTTCGCTTTTTCTTTCTTTGTTTGGCTGTTGGGGTTGAGGTTACGGAATCTTTTTGTTTGGTTGAAGTTTGGGGATTAGAGTTAAAGTAATTTAGTTGGAATTGGATTAGTTTTGATTGAGAAATTGGATTTTTAGGTGTTACTTGGAGCATATGTTGGAAGATTCTTAGGCTCGGAACATAACGTGGTGCACTGTGTGATCTTTTGATTTGACACCTAAGGTAAGATGTCAAGGTTTTTGTCTAATTGTCTCTAGGAAAATCTTACCTTTTTGTTTTTCTTGATTATTTCTTTTTTCCTTTTTTTTTTCATGAGAAGGAAACAGTTGATTTTTTATAATTTGTAATAGCTACTCTTAACTCTATAAATTGAGTAGTGAAAAAGAATTATTCAGTTTCAAGTCTCAGTTACATGGTGCTGTGTGGAACAAGTTAATATAAGTTATTCGGTTGTTGTGTTCTAAGATTTGCATTCTCACATGAACCTGGCTAAAATGTAAAGATGGCATTAGTTTTGAGTTGAAACATTTGATTGAATTTCTGTTACTTAGGCTTTCTATTTTCACAGTTAATCATCAAAATTAACAAAAAGTGCAGTTTTGCTCATTCTACATGTTGATAGATTAGAGTATTATTTACTGGGACTTCAGTTCTATTATTATTATTAATGCTAATCCTTTTTACTTCATGCTAAATTGAATTCAGGGGCTAATCAGTGGCACGCTCATTACTCAATGGACTATAGCCCTAGTACCGTGTTAGGTGACAAAGCATCACAGTCTCATCTCATGGACAGCAGCAATGGTGGTGAGAATCCATGTGTATGGTCATCTCCTGAAGGAGGATGTAAAATTGACATAGGAAAACAAATTTTCTGCAACAGATCATTGAATATGAGGAATATTGTTGCGGTTGGCTTTGATATGGATTATACCTTGGCACAGTACAAACCTGAGACTTTTGAGTCCCTTGCATATGAAGGCACAACCAGGAAATTGGTCTATGATTTGGGCTATCCTCAAGAGGTTTGTCAACTTTATACAGTTTGTGCATCATTTGTGGAAGAATGCTGCCAAAATTTGAGTGATATGTAGAGGTATGCTGACAAGGATAAATCTTATGCAGTTACTGGCATGGACATTTGATTGGAAGTACATGGTTAGAGGCTTGGTTCTAGACAAAAAGAGAGGCAACATCTTAAAGGTTGACTGAAATTGTATCTTTAAGGCTACTGTTTCTCTCTAGCCAACTGGACTTAGCATTTCTCTCTCTTGTTCATCTACTTTGCTTGAATATGATTTGTGTTGATAGCTGTGTCTTTTACAGATGGATCGGCATAAGTATGTGAAAGTTGCATACCATGGGTTCAGAGAGTTGTCCAAAGAAGATAAAGTTGGAACCTACGGCAATACACTCATACGAGATTCTTTTGATGAGCCAGATTATGCCCTTATTGATACACTCTTTTCACTAGCTGAAGCGTACTTGTTTGCTCAACTTGTTGATTTTAAGGACAATAATCCAGGGAAAGTTCCAGAGGGTGCTGAGTAAGAAATTTATTTACTGCTTCTTCAAGATTTTCTATAACTTTTTTAGTCTCTGTATCACAGTTTTCTTTCTGCTCCTCTGTGGGACAAATATCCTAGTATTTTTTTGAGAGTTGCAGTCAATTAGATTGCTATTTATTCCCCATTAGTGCAATTGGAAGTCATTGGTAATAGAAACATTTAAAAAAATTACATTAAGTTTGAAAGTAGCACATATTGGTTGCGATTTAACATGATCCAGGTATTGGAACATTAATATAATAAACATGGTCCATAGTTTGATGCTAAATTAAGATACAGAGGGTATTATTAGTTATTGAAATCTTAATTCCTTTGATCAGATTTTGAATATTAAGCAATGTCTATTATAAATGATTCTTTCAGTTACTCTCGCATGTACAAAGATGTTCGGGCTGCTGTTGATTTGTGCCACCGGGATGGAACCTTAAAGCAAATGGTTGCAAAGGATCCTAAAAGGTAAATTGGAAAGATGTGGCCTTAATTTATAGTGTAAGATTACGGCTAGGTTTAAGAATGGATGTAAATCTCTATTTAAATTCACAGGCAGCTTGCAAAATGGGGCTTTAATCAGTTAGTTGTTTCCCATTCCACTGTCAGGTATATCAACGAGGACACCTCAATGGTACCTATGCTCAAAATGCTAAGAGATTCTGGCCGTTCGACATTCTTGGTAACAAATAGGTATATATCTTTGTGATTGCAAATGTTAATTGTTTAGGCATGAAAAGTATATGTGATTCAATGCAAATTGTCTCTTCCTTTCTTCGAAGAAAATTTGCCCTAAGTTGGGAGGAAAATTTTGTTAGCAGTCTAAGAGGGTACAATACTGAAGATGGTTTTGCTTTCATTTCAAGTGATTATTAAGATTCTGTTTTTTGTTTAATTTTTTATTGAAAATGATGATATTCAGATGCAACTGTATGTTGCCTATCTGACTTCCGTTTCCTAAGGGCTGTCTGAAACAATCAGTTAATCCTTGATTACATCTCTTGCAGTTTATGGGACTACACAAATATTGTAATGAATTTTCTCTGTGCATCCCGTACAATGGATGGTGGCAACACATGCAATTTTGATTGGCTCCAATATTTTGATGTAGTCATCACTGGCAGGTCAACTTTTGCCTAACCTCAACACGATCTTTGTATTACCATTGGTTTTTTAAATATCTATAGCACTTTTCATGTGCTTTATCCTTTGCTTTCTGACCTTGAAGATGAAATCATCTGTACAGTGCAAAACCTGGCTTCTTCCATGACAACCGTGCCAATCTTTTTGAGGTTGAACCTGAGTCTGGAATGCTCCTCAATACTGACAATGGAACTCCTATGCCTCGGGTTCGGTGAAATATGCTAAATTTTTATTATGTAATCCGTCAGTAGTAAGATTTTGTCTAATGTTCATTTGGTAACTTATCTTTGGATAAAAGGTGGGAAGTACTTCACCAAATGTGCTACCAAAGGGATTAAACAAAAGTTGTCGAGTCTTCCAGGTATTGGAGGATTATCTATTAATGAGCGCATGTGAAATAAATTACGAGCTTTTACTTCCAGTGCGAGATTTACCTCGGACTATTTTAAGGACTGAAGAAAATATCATGAGATAACAGCTAATAATTTCATTTAACTTGTCCTTTAGGGAGGCAGTGTTGGTCATCTACATAAGTTGCTCTCCATAGAGTCAAGTTCACAGGTGATTCTTTGATGTGGTGAATCATTTATGAGTTGTTAATTTCATAAGCTGTTTTACTTTAGATCATAGTAATCTTTGGCTTGTTGAATTCAACAGTAAATACATAATTTGGTCCCTAAGTTAATTGGTAGCTTTTGTTTCAATGTTTTCTTTCATAATCTAATTAGTTTCATGCTTCTATTAGGTGCTTTATGTTGGGGATCATATCTATGGAGATATTTTGCGCAGCAAGAAGGTTCTTGGTATGTATTTCTATTTTCATTCCCTCATTACCTTACTGTAGGTTAAAAAGGTGTCATTATTGTTAACATTTGTTTCTTTTTGTTTTGGTCATGTTATTTATCTATGATAAGGATGGAGAACGATGCTCGTTGTTCCAGAGCTTGAGAGGGAGGTTGAATTGCTTTGGGAGTCAAGAGATATGCGGAAGGTGAGTTTTGCATGGTGGATATGATGCTATACTGACATATTGGTCATGGTATTCTAATTTTATATCATATTGTTTTCGTAGTAGTTGTAAAATTCTAATTCATCAGTAAGAGCATGTTGGAATAACATTTAATGCCGTAACTAGGATAAGACTCTAGTAATGAGCAGTTTGCATGCTGCTTTTCTCTTGATGATAATTTGTTATCATCACCTGTTTCTTTGGCACTATGTTTAGTTCTTTTTATTTTCAAATTAGTTCGAGGGAATTGTGCACAAACAATATACTAAGTGTTGAAGATAATTGTTATCTTGAGTGTCAAGTCTATGAGAGCTCTAACTACCTATCCTGATTGATCACTACTATTTTTATTTCCCTTACAACTAATACGAGTACTTTCATGCAGCAACTGAGGATGTTGAGGAATGAACGTGATCTAATTGAAGACCATATTCATCATATGAAATGGTCTCTTAAGTAAGTACATATTCTATCATTCAAAACTATGTTATTACTATTCTTTCATGTATTTTACAAATGATGGACATGTGAAAATAGATAGCTTAATCCAGGATTTGATTTCTGTTGAAAATGTCATTGATTTTATAATTTTTTTTTCTATTTTTGTCTTATTAATTTCTACTTGATTGCATCAAATTATTAGTACCCCATTGGCTCCCTGTGAAGACCACAATGAAGAATTTTCAGCTTTGCTTTAGTAATTTTTGTCTATTGTTATTTATTTTTTGCTTTGGTTCGTTTTTTCCCTTTTCTAACAGAGAGTTGCTTTCCTGTTATTCAGGTTTGAAAGTCTTGATGAAGATGAAAAGCAGAAAACGACTTCTGCTGTGCATGAACTGGAGGTTAGGGCATTATACCTTGACGTATTTAAATGTAATGCCAGATGGATGATTTGAAGCCTTCTCATGATTTTATTTTCAATGGTTTCCTTCAATAGTCTCAAAAGGATCAAGTGCGACTTTCTCATCAGCAGGCTCAGCGGGAGTGTCACCAAAAGGTAGAGGAACTCATTTACATTCAGTTGCCAAGGGGCCTATCGAGTTTGAGTACTAACCACGACTATTTTATTTGTTCACAATACAGTTCCATAAGATCTGGGGACAACTCATGAAGACTGGCTATCAAAACTCTCGCTTTGCTCATCAAGTAAGACTGAACGATAATCCTCGTGCTACAGTTTTACAAGGATTTCACAAAACTGTCGGGTCTCTTATATCATCTGTGCAGTATGCTTATGCCATGAAATATCACTAGTAATTTCTCGTGTACATTCCGCATGTTTGCAGGTTGAGAGATTTGCCTGCCTTTACACTAGCCAAGTTTCCAACTTAAGCTTGTATTCCCCAGACAAATACTACAGACCAAGTGAAGATTTCATGCCACACGAATTCCATATTCTTCCATTGTGAAATCTGTTCCCAGCCTGATAACTGCAGGTGTTGCGTTTCAGAAAGAAGCAAAATAACTCTTCTTTCGGGATTTGGACGTGTAAAAGTAAAGCCTCAGCCTCATCATTTTCTTCTTGTCCCTCAATCAATGGATTCAATGTAATTAGATTTGCTCAATTGTATTCTCACTTGACAGAAAAAAGATGTTTGTAGCCAGCGAACCTTGATGGTAGATATCTCTTTGATTGTACACCAGAACTCACCGTGATCATAAGTTCGAAAAATGGTTGCTTCCCTTTGGTGGAAAGTTCACAAATCACGAAGTGTCCATTAACTTTTCTATGCCCATTCTCGTGTCTGGGTTTGGGTCTAAAAGCCGTCATATTTTAGCCTTTGCAAGCTTTGATACATAGGATGCGAAGTGAAACCGCCTGCCATGAATCCTTTTATGCATAGCCACCAGAATATTATCAAAGGATAAACAAATAAAAGTACCTCACAAGACCAAGCATCCGCCTTGGAGCCATTGTACCCTTTCTTCTAAACCACCTCTGGAGATTTAGAAGCCTGTGGTTTAATTGTTCAGAGAGAAATGAGACATCAAAAGCCTGAAACTTAGAGATTACCGCAATTTTGCCCTAATAAAAGGTTTCGTGTCTTTGCATCACTTTGTGCGACGCCGTTCGGTGGCAGAAATGGAGAGCGGAGATAAGTCAGGAAAAGTACCTACGTGCGGCTGGTTCAGCTTGAAACATATATTTAAGGACGGCCGTATTGATCTTTGCTTGTAAAGTAATAGAAAGTGCGCACCAATGTGGGACCAAACTGGGGCAGGAGATTTCAATTCCATAGGAAATGAGCAGGAACGGAGAGGCAACCATTGGGATTTGGGGCAGAGGATTTTGCGCTATTATCTGAAGCATTTGCACCAGGAATCAAACTGATGGGTTTGATCCAATCTTACGGCCCAAATTCATTTAGGCTGACCATGCTGTTTTAGAGCTAACATGTTGACCCGCCCAACTGAAAAAATTGGTCAATTAAATAAAACCGGAAAAAAAATCTAGATTGGGACGTAAAACCCTAAAACAACCAGAGAATTGCCTAATCCCTCGATTGATCAATCGGGACGATTCAATTGTTTTGCATTTCAATACAGGTACGACCCTTTATATCTATTTTAGATTCAAAAATCCCTAATTTATACATTTAGATAGGTTTATGGTAGTCCGACTCAAGATTTTGCTTTTTCCTATATTTCTGATCCCATTTCTACTTCCTAATATCTGGCGAAGTCATCTTGCGTTCAAGATAAGGGCGTAGTTGCATTGATTTTTGTTTTTGTCAGGCTTGTATCTTACAAATAGATAGATATGTTTAACATTGCAAAAACATTTTGCAAAAGAGTAAGCGTGAAGGAGCTAGTAACCAGTGCTCCTGTATACGGCAGCATCACCGGTATTTTCAATAACCTTTTGAGATTAAGCTGCGTTTATTGTTGTTAATTGTGATTTATTCAGTGAACTGATTTCATGGTGCTGTTTCTTTTTTCCCTGCTTAGATGGGTCTTCCTCTGGCTTGAGCTTGATGGTGAAGCGTTGGGCTACTAAAAAAACTGCTGGATCAACGAAGAATGGAAGAGACTCAAAACCCAAGAATCTTGGGGTGAAGAAGTTCGGTGGCGAGGTCAGTGGATGATCCAGATTCAAGTACTTCTATTTTTAGTAATAGCAGAGTATGTCGTTTTGATTTGATTATGTTTACTTTGTTGTGCAGAGGGTGATTCCTGGAAACATTATAGTTCGTCAGCGAGGAACACGGTTCCATCCTGGAAACTATGTTGGGATGGGGAAAGATCATACTCTCTATGCCCTGAAGGAAGGTTGTGTGAAATTCGAAACGCATAAACTTAGTGGACGGAAATGGGTACATGTTGAACCTAAGGAAGGACATGCCCTCCACCCTGTTTATGCAACTGCTGCTTCAGAAGGGCTGAAGACAGCCACATAAACTTGTAGCGTTGTTGTTTGTGAAAGCAATCAAGTTGCATTTTATACTTTGTTTTTGCATGATATTCATGGATCTGAGAGATAGAAATTAAAAGAACCTTGGGTTTTTCCCCCCCATTTTTTGTTTACAACATAATTATTGTTTAGGTTTCCTTTCTCTTATTGATCGCTTTTTATTTTCCTTTGCATAGCACGGTTTTAGACTCTAGCATTCTACACCCATGAGAAACATATCATGCTATAAGAACTCTGGAAAACTAGAACTGGTCTTTTGTCTTAAGATCGAAGGCTCTTTCTGATAGGGTAGGAAGTGTTAGCCGTTCTAGTTGAGCGGCAGGCACTTCAACTGAAGCAGTTATTGATAAACCCTTCTGGGGATTCATCTTTGTTTTAACTTTAAGTTACTGAGACGGGCAGTGTGTAATACAGCCACAGAATTATGTTGAGAATTTTCTGGGATGTCAAATATTTCTATAACCAGATTAGAATTCTCAATCGAAAAAAAAAGTTTCGAGGCACAGTTAATGTGTTCCTTGATTGCTACTAACAAGATGGAAACTTAACAATGCTGCAAGGAGTCCTAATCTTTTACAATTTTACATTACACTACATGTTAAGATATGTGAGAGTGCCAATTACAATGGAAAATTGCTGCTTGTTTTAACAATAAGACTGCAAACAAGCTCTGAAATGTGAAATAATCTTGCCGGACATGGTTGGTCTGCCGCCTCTTCTTCATGGCTGACTTTTGGCCATTCTCGTTAGGCCTAGAGATGCATCAGTTCAACCAATTTGCCTTCAATTAAGTTGGTTCAGTTGCCAGATATCCTTGCAAAATGGCTTTAGAACCCAATGGGTGCACAACTAAATACAGTTGGGATTCAATGGTTCAGCAAGCACTTAAACAGAAGCCCCCTAAAAATCATTAATAGAGAACTTTGTTTCGGCTAGTTCTCATCTGACCTCTCCAAGTCTTGCATTTCCACTGGTTCAGGAAAAATTTCATTTGACAACCTTTTGTTTGAAGATGAGTGTTCAATTCCCCCACTGCCATGAGAACCTACTCTACCTGACTGCCTAAAACCACTGAAGCCCTCTCTGTTTGGGTGGCCTGCAATGGTGGCACTCTCCGATGAGCTCTGTCGCCAACTACCAAAGAAGGCAGCACTCCAAGATCTCCTAGATGAAGTTGTTCTTAGCCTTGCGGAACTAAAACTCTCCTCCCTTACGACTTTCAAAGGGTTTTCCAATGCTTTAAGAATATGTTTCATTGAGGGTCGTTTGGAAGGCTTCGGGTTAAGACATGACCTAGCCACAATTGCCATTGCCCACACCTCTTCCAATAGATCCTCATCTACTATCAAGGATGGATCCATGATCTTTGTCACCATTTCCTTTTCATATATACTGATGCAAGGCAAGATATGCTCAAGCCACTCCTTTGTAGATGCATCTTCTGCTTTAGCAAAGCCAAGCTTGCCTGTTATAAGCTCAAGTAATACTTTCCCAAAACAGTACACGTCGTAAGCACAACTAGTCGAAGAAGAGCCTGCCCATTTCCAAAGAAATCTATAAGAATTATGGTTTATTTTCTTTCCAACATATAAATGAGGCAGAAAAAGGCTTATGAAATGCTGTATGCTTTATATTTCAGAATCTCCTCTCTCCAACTACAGTTTTTGGAGACACTTGAAAGTAATTCACAGTCATGGGCAAATTCGCTTCGTTTCAACAATGGATATATTGGTGTAAAGAAATCTAAAGGTTCAGTAATGGAAACTAGTAATGGATATCATCTGCTAGCACAGAGATACAACAGTATACATGTGAATTATAACTGCTTAACATGCCAATCTAGTGGACCATTGCCTTTCAAAACAAAAAAAAAAGAAAAATTCTAGTGGACCACTTCAACCAAGGCCGTTAGCTCCAGCTCTTGTAGGATAAGATTATAAATCAATGAAGTTAATCCGAACAGATTAGTTAATAATTACTATCAAATTTCAATAAACATGCAATTGAATTTTACATACCTGAACCTGAAGGGCCTGGCTCAGAGGTCCTGCACATCACCAAGAGCAAAATATATTAAGGCTTTCAACGAATATACAGTAAAAGAACTTGTCTCTTGCCAATTAGTCTGTCATGCATATTAATTTAGATATCATGAGGCATCAAAGTTCAAATATCAATGAAAAATACAAATAATCTATAAAGGGAACTAGTGCTGCGAAGAAAAAAGTGGGAAACTAAAGCTGTATCACCTGTGCTAAAGCTATTTCATCCATTAACCAATTTCATCACTCTAATGCCCTTGGAAAGAATCTAAGTTTTATCGCATGACTGGATGTGTTTGTGTTTGTATGTCAGGGTTGCCATTGATATCATGGTTTAACAGTAATGTAACACAAATTGAAAACTAAATCTGTCAAATGTTGACATACCACAAACAATTAAAAGTAACAGACCTGTCAAGGGCCATGCAACTCACCCAAGCTGGCAAGCCAATTATATTAATTATTAATAATATAACTAACATATTATCTCAATAATAGGAGACAAATATATCTTATCAACACTATATATAAAATCTGAGTCAATTGCTGGGTCTGCTATTGCCTCCAATGTATTGGCCTGAATTAGGCACAGCCCGAGCTGAAAGGTGGGCTGCCTGACAAGAAAATTCTGCTTTAGAATCAAAACTACTATTTACATCTAAGAAGATCAGCATACTAGTATATCCCAATTCTAGTAGATGTAAATTATTAGGCCATAGCCCTTCTAAATCAAATTAAATAAGTCAAAAGCAGCAAACAAAACAATATGATAGCTTGTAAATCTATTAAGTTATACTCAGATTAAAAGTTATACCTGGATTAATTCAAAAAACTCCAAAAATAAAAGGGGATATAGAAACTACCATAATGCTTCCTGGCAAATAGACAGCTTGAAAATGGTAAAAAGGAGTAACTTTTATAATACTTACTGCGGCTTCCACAGCAACCTTGTGAGCATATTTTGGTGTGTATCCCCTTCCTGGCTATGAACTTCACTCAAGCTTCCAAGTCTCACTTCAAATTTATCATCAAGAAGGATACTGCTTGCTTGAATATCCCTTCAACCACCAAAAGTATAATTGCATTTAAGATTGATGCTATTGAAAAGGAAATCATAAAGCTAGTGAAAAGTTACAAATAATAATATGAGCAAGAATGCTAATTAAAATGGAGAAAAGGACAGCAATGAGTAGCTACTAGCATATAGATTCGGAGTTTACTACAGAAAATAAACATTTCGTGGTTACAAGCATTCCACTACTAAGTATCATTACGCTGAAAAGAGAATATAATAGCCAAAAGCATGTTGAAAGATACCTGTGAATAAGGGGAGGGTTACACTCATGGTGCAAGTAATATAGACCTTCAGCAGCTCCTGTAGCTACTTTCAACCTCGTAATCCAATCCAGGGACTGTAAACTATCATCCTCTGAGTTGGTTGCCCTGTAAAAGGAATTCGCCAAATCTCCATTTGGCATATATTTGTAGACCAAAAGCTTGTCAGTCTCATGCTCCAAGCAGTACCCCAAGAGAGGGACAAATCTCGTATGAGAAAGCTTTCTGAGTAAATCCAATTCCATCATGTATGATTCTTTCTTGAAAGAAGTCAAATTGACCTTTTTGATGACCACAGGAATCCCACCTTCCAAGATACCACGGAAAAGGTCCCCTGAGTGGCCATGTTTAATAAGATTCGTCTCACTAAAATTACCAGTTGCTTGGAGCAACTGCTCGTATGTATATGGATCCCCAGAACCAACTATGTTAGTAGGATCTTTTGGAAGCTGAGGACCATCTGCTTCTGGAACTGGCCCTACATCTGCACTCCCTCTTTGATTTGTAATGCCCTTATCACACCGTCTCAAGAACAGCACTAGCAACAGTACCAAAATTACAATGAAGCCAAGTCCACCAAATAGTCCTGCCAGGATAAATATCCATCTTTTCCGGCTCTCTGAACCAGATTCTGATGGAGGTAGCGGCTGTATTGTGTCTGGTTCTCCAAAATTATCAAAACTTAGCCCTCTTTCTGTATAAAACAGTGTACAATCATCCAGAGTCCTCTGCTTCAACCTATCCTGAAGGCAATTCTTGTCAACAGTAGCATTTCTTTCCCTGTAGTCAACTACCTTGCCTTGAAAATAGTTACCAGATAGATCAATAAATTTGAACATAGCAAGTGAAAAATTCAAAGTTCCATATAATAAATTGTTTGACAGATTGAACACGGCAGCTGTAGCATCACTACTATTAGAATTAAGAACCTGTAGACGGCCCATAAAATTATTACCCGATACATCAAGGAACCGCAAATTAGGCATTGACCAAAATGTAGCACTAAGAGCACCATCAAGTTTATTCCCATTCAAATCCACGACTTGCAAATTAACAAGACTAGAAAACAAATCATCTGGCAAATGTCCTTCTAACTCGTTGTCCCCAATCACCATCTTTTGTAAGCTTCTCAACCTCTTAAATTCCTTAGGCAACGACCCGTAAAAAGAATTCTTACTAAGATCAAGCTCAACCAACCTTGAAAGATTACCAAACTGAACAGGAATTGATCCAGAAAGATTATTATCCGAGACATTCAACACTTGAAGACCTTGTAAAGAACTTAAACCAGGTGGAATTGACCCAGATAAGTAATTTGAAGCAAGTTCAAGCCTTTCAATAAGAAAGCCAAAACTAGGAGGAATTGAACCAGTAAGCGAATTATTCGAAAGATCAAGAATTTTTAAATTCCTTAACTGTCCCAATGCAGCAGGAATTGAACCAGCAAGATCATTATTAGAAAGATACAAAGAAGTGAGTCGACTCAAGTTACCGAGTGAACCCGGGATTGAACCAGAGACATTGCATGTCCGGAGATCAAGAACCTCGAGAGTAACCAACTGGTTTCCGAACCAATCCGGTATTGACCCCGGAAGCGGTAACCCAGAAGCATTGAAGGAAACTAACCGGGTCAAATTAACCAAAGAATCTACATGGAACTGGGGATTGAGTCGTCCAAGTCGGGTTCTTCTTAAACCGGAAACAGTGATGTTCAAGACGGTGCCGTTTTGGCAATGGACGCCGAGCCACGATGTGCAAGGGTCGGCCTTGAGGGGCCATTCTCTGGCTCGGAGACCTAATGACGACCGGAGATCGAGCAATGCCCGCCGTTCGATGGGAGAACTTATCGAAACTTTCTGAGCTAGCCCGCACTGGATCAAGAACAAGATTAAAGCAAGCAAGAAGATTGGTAGGACACTTCTTTGAGCTTCCATTGGTAATGTGAAACTGCTGTTCATGAAGTTCTATGGAGGTTCCGTCTCTGGCTCATTTTCTTCTTCTTTGAAATCAAAATCTTTACAAAAGAAGAGAAAAGAAACAACTATTAGTTTCTGATGTTGACCATTACCATTACCATTACCAACAAAGAGCTCTCTCTCTTTCTTTTACTACTCTGTACATTTCATGCACTTACTTGATTTATGGAAAATAAAATAAAATAAAATAAATGGGAAATTAAAATACCATTGGAGAATAATTTTTTTCTTTTTTAAAGTTTGAATTTCCCTGTTCTTCGTAAATTCTTACCTCCAATCACGAGCTTTGATTCTGCATTCGATGTTGTTCCTTTGTTAC
>NW_018397260.1:8947976-9059310 GCF_002168275.2 Theobroma umbraticum | reverse complement strand
AGAATTAATAATTTAATTAATAAAAAAAAACTAAATTGAACTTGCATGTGTTTCCAGTCCAACAAAAACGTAAGATTTACACCGTTAGTCTTGAAGTTTAAGCTACAAGGATAGAAAGGGTTGTTGTTGCTGCCGCTGCTGCTGCTGGTGTTTGTTTCTAGAGAAAAGAAGAATGAAAGATGGCACGGGCTTTTAAGAAAAGGGAGGGCAGTGGTGACATTAATGAGAAAAAGGGTATTTTTCCAACCGCCGGGCCTTCTGCCAATACTGCGTCGCTTTCACTATCCACCGGAGCTATTTAATGAACCTGCCCTTTCAACAAACTCTAAAGATTCTAACGCCTAACTTATTACTGCTTTTACTCAGACGACCCAGCCATGGGTTTAACCAGGGAGCTTCGGGGTGCGGTGGACTTTTATGCCTGGCTCCTTGACTTGGAAAACAAAGGCTGTGTCTTGGTCGCGAAAGCCTGCTCAGGTAGACAACAACAATTCTAAAACAAGACATCCTTTCATTTCATATCATTGCAGATTTCTTAATCAATCAAGTAGTAGCGTGTACTCGTACTGGTGACGAGGATAACAAGGACACGTAGAAAGTTTTTCCTTTTTCTTTTTTTTTTTTTCTAAAGTTTTGATTTTTCCTTCTTTTCTTGCAACCGACCCCTCCATTCCCAAGTTGTCCTTTTTTGATAGAGTTTGGTCCTTTGGGACCAACTTGAGCAAACATTTACTTCATGTTCATTTTGTGGGTTTCAGTTTGTTCGATGAGATGATCCATCCATAGTCTCTTCGCTCTTTTCCATGGATTGAATAGTCAAGCTTGCCATTGCACTTGGAACGAAAGCTTTTCCATCAACTGTTGTTAATCTGTCCAAACATTAAATTTGATTAACAAAATTTACCATATACAAAAACATTCATGTTGTTATTAAATAACATAATTCAATCTTATACCAAATAGGTAAAAATCTTATAGAATATATAAATGTAAATATTACATATTTTATTAAATTAAATTTTCAAAAAAAAATTATGTATGCAAAAATCATTTAAATTCTAATATCACAAGAAAACAAGTTAATGAAGGTGAAAACATGATTATAAAAAAATAATAATTCCATTATCGTAAGTTTTGAGTTCTTATTCAATGAATTGAATCAAATTTAAGTCAAATCATTTAAAACTATTTGATGGTCTATGTCGAGTCATCTAATTTTTTTTTCTTTTCCTCTTTGTATTGTCTCAATAATCATTGAGTTTTGCATGTAACTACAGATAAAACTTCAAATGGATCTATTCGGAATTTTGTTACGTCGTTAGAAATATCATTATGCATGGGAAAAGAAATCGTAAGCATCGAGCGACTATTGGGAGTCAAACCAAATTAAGGTTGCTAATTGGTCAAACGTCTTAATCAAAGGAGCACCTTTCCTTCCAACAACAACGAAGCGGAAGTGCTGTATGTACCGGCCTACAGCGACTGAAATGGCAAAAATGAAATTAAATTATAAATAAAAGTAAAAAGATAGTGACTGACGTGGCAATTTCCAACCCGGATTCCCCAGGTGGACCCCGACAGCCAACGCGTTTATATAATTTTCTTCCCACTTGAAATCCCATTTTTTCTTTATTTTGTTTTGTTTTTTTTTGGCCTTTATTATTTATTTATTCCTAGCTTTATCTTTAAAGAAGCCAACTCATTAGCTCACGTGTAACATCATTTCTAACAGTTCAAGATTTTTTTTAGTAAGACCCATGATTGGATTTATAATTATAATACAACATTAAAAAAATCATCAAAATAGAATAATTTATTAAAAAATATTAATTATTTTTATATATGATATTTAAATTTTTTTTGAATTATTAAAAAAATTTTAAATAAAATTTTATTTTTTATTATATGTAATCAAATTATTATATTTTAATTTTAATTTGAATAAATTATTTATTATTTTTATATTACTTAATATTGACATGAAAAATAATATATAAGCATATTATCATATTATTTTATCATTATTAAGATATGTTAATATTACATGATATAAATTGATAAGGAATATTTTTAATAATAATTAATTAATTATTATAAAAAATATTTTAATTTAAAATTAAATATAAAAATTTAATTAAATATAATTAAATTAATTTTTTTTAAGTATTAAGTTTTATAATTATTTTAAAATTAGTTACGTGTAAGTAAAATTTATATAAATTTGCAAGCAAATGAATTAAATTAAAAAACTTATTACTTATAAATGATAGGGACATGACATGATCGATTTGCACAAGAAAATTCTTAGAAAATTGGCAGAACGGAGAAATATAAAATAGAACAGAAAAAGAAGTGAAAATTACGTGTCCAAATGCCACTGAAGTACAAATGAAAAAGGACTAAAGCAACGTGTCCAACTTGGCCACTAGGAAAATGTCGGCTGGCCTACAACTACTAGGCAACGACTAAAGAAGACTAATGCTTCTGCTGTCTCATCACAGCGTCCACGTGGCACTATCTGATTAGCTCAAAAGTTTTGTCCTAGCAGCCACGAAGAAGAGGAAGGCCACCTTGACTTGGTCTAACCCAAAAGTTTGAGACAAGTCAGATAACTACATAAGCAAAAATGCGAGTACCACTTTAAAAAGTATACTTTAATCTTATCTTTATCAAAATTCGCCTTGTGGTTAATAAAAAAAAAAAAGTGTTTAGCTGCAAGGACTGGGGCACGGCCTGAAAGGCCAGTCCACAAACAGCCAAACCCAAGTCCATGATTGAAGATTGGATAAAACCATACGGCGTCGTATGCAAAGCCAAGAGTTCAGTTTCATGAACGAATGCGGTTTTAGCTTTTTTTCAATGATTGAGCAACTTCGTCTAAGAGATTAGCAACTACAACAAAAGTTCAGAACGAAGTGGAATTGGCTATGGCAAGAAGCTCTAGGGTATTAGATTAGAAAGAGCATATTCTTTCATAAGAACCAAAAACATTGTATGGGATTGCTGCTGAAACAAAGCAGATTGGTCGGATTTTCTTTCTTCAGTCGTCAGGTTTAGGAAGCTAAGGGGATAATTAATTCTTGGTAGCCGAAGGCCCGAAATGGTTCGTTTGGAAATGAAATTTGCAGTGGAATGACTTAAAGAAATGGGCTATGGCTCGATAGGGTTTGGAGAGTTTCACCTGTGGTTGAGCTAGCATTAACTGAATGGGAGTTTGGGCCTTGTCGAAACTACCTAGTCGGATTGCCTATGGGCCTAGAGGCTTGCAACATGAAGCCAGTAGTACATGTGATGTGTTTTGAAATGATCGTACACTCCATGTGCAGATGTGCTCTGCATGCAAAGGGGAGAGACCACATAGGTTTTTTGTCTTTGTGTTCTAATTTGATGACATTGACACAAAACAGCATAAAGGTGCGACGAATATTTCATCTGAACATATCGCATATAAGGTCCAATTGAGTCTTTCAGCACTGATTATCAACTGTATGGAAATTGAAGATTCTGCTCATCTCATACAGCCTGGCAGAATTTGCCACTCTTATCACTCAGCCAACGGAGATATCTCATGATGTGATATGAAGAAAGACTGGACGAACCAACTTCATTTGCTCAGCCAAAGTGGGAATAGCACAAAACTAGGATGGAAGGGTATCTGCTTTTATAGTTATCTATCTCGATTTCTATTGGCTCCCTCCTTCATGTTCCAGGTAAATTTTTTTTTGTCTTTTCACAACCTTTATCAACAATAGTTTCATACAATGAGTTACTTGTTTCTTTTTCTTTTGCCGTTCCAAAGATTGTACTTCTGCAATTTGTGACGAAAGTTCCATTCTTCTCATCAGTCATCATTGGAATGGTACTTGGTCCAGCTGATTCCCATCAATGCTCTCCCTTCCCCTCAGCCAGTGGATCAACAGGTTCGAATTTTCCTAAGCCGGTTACTTCGTTTTCCTGAAATATTCCCCCAAGAACTTATTTGCTTGTTGGATGTATTGTCAGTTAGGCCCCCCACGGTGGAGACTTATCACTGCAAAAAGGTTATGCAGATTCATGGTTCGCTGACCCTAAGCAGGAATAATTCAGCCGAAACAATTGACTGCCCCCGATCTCTCGCTAGATAGCTTGAGAATCCAACGGACAGATCTTGCAACCTGAGACCATGATTTAAAGACAACCCACATTGGCAAAGAGCTCCCAGATGAAAGGAGGGGCAGCAGAGAATATATTATTTAAGTCCTTAAAAGCTATTGATAGAGGGAAAATGCAAAAATGGTATCAGCCGAGGTCACTTTATTGTGGAAATGACATGGATGATAAGGATTCCAAAACATCGGTAGACTGATATATCACATTTTAGCAATATGTGTTTAAAGTTCTTGATGTACTTGTCAACAAATGATCACCACATTGTTCACTTTCCAGGACAGGATAAGTTCACTTTGATACCAAAGATAAACGCCCCCTTCCCAACCAGGCCCAAAGAATGAATGACAAAGGAAAATAGAAGAAAAAAAGCACCTGCTTTAAATGATAGCCAATGCTTTGCAATTCCAAGAATTCTGACATTAATCAATATCAACGTAATTATATACACAAATAAACACTGAATTCTCACATAGGGAGTTGAAAACTGTAGTATCGAAGTCTAACTAAAAGGAACACATCCTGAATCTGGTCCCAAACTGCAGTGCAAAGGTTTAAGCTAACCCATACTTGAACTCTGGAGTACTGGACATTGAACCAGAGATTGTCACCTAATTACATTTGCAGCAAGGGTCACAACCCACACTTGCCTGCAGTGGATAGGAGTTACGAAGTAGTACAGTGTTACTTGTTTCCACGTGGAATTTACTTAGCATTCCAATTTTGTTCTGAAGGTTGGCGGGAAACTTATGCAGGAATTTGTTTGGTTATTCTCTGTAAACCAGTTACTTTAAAGTTAACTCTGAGCCTCTTACTTAAAAAAACTCAAAGGTTCCTGGTTTCAGCAAGTTTAGCAAAATTCCTTCCTGAGTTAAACAGGACCACCTTTATGGGTTATGTGCTTTTCATACTGATAAGTCTAGAATGGTGACCTTTCCCCTAAAATAAAGTCCTGGATTCCGTAGCCCCAAGCCCCCAACTTGCAGAAGAATGGTAGGCTATCCGGGGAAAAGGGGAAGGGCGTTAAAGATCTTGAAACAGAAAGAAATGTATTCAGTGAAAAAAAAAAATTCTTCCTGCAGTGGACGCGGATGATAAGGATTCTAGTCATCAACAAGATAGGGGCCTGAAATGGATCTTCTTTGCAGATATTCCCCAAAAAGTTGGAAACGCCCATGGTTAACCACATAAGAGCTTGTCTTGCCCCAGTTGATATCCAAACTAAAGCAAAAGAGGCTTTTAATTGCATGCAAAATAACCAAGCCTTTTCGATGTTCACAAAGAAACCACGATACACTAGTAACTATGGTTTAATTACCTTGCGTTCCACAGGAAGCTTTATCACGACAGTTGTATCCAAATTGGTTTAGAACAAGATGAATTGGTGGCTCCTAGCCTTTATCTACTGTAATATAAATAGTAATATTCTCTGAGGGCAAAATTTGTACTCGCACTTCCTGGTGCAAACACATCTCAAGCCCATCGATCACCAATGTCATCTGTACGAGTAAGTCATTCTATAGTTTTGACTGTGATTTCATACAAATTAGAGTACGAATGAAGTTTAACCATCTCACTGATGGTCAATTGGTCCTCAGGAATCTTTGTTATAACGTGTTTAAGACAATTATTGAGTTATACTGAAGTACTAGCATTTAGCAGCCTGTCAAGTTTGACAAGAAGCCATAAAGAGGTACCGCAAGGGTACAAGCATGTCTCTCTGGCCAGTAGCATTATAGCATAATGGTCTCTTAAATCATGACTCCAGATTTTTTTTCCAAACTAAAGTTATATAGTAGTATGAGTTTGCTAATCCTCCATCCTGGATCAATTCAACGTATGATCAAGCGGCAACTTTCGGTTGCCTTCATTTTGTTCTAGGATCATTGTTATTCTAAAGTGAAACAAGTGCCTGGCCCACTACCAGCAATTACTTAACTTACTTGAGATCAAATCTATAATTAGCCTTTGTTTCCTGAGGGTACATGAAGTGATTTATTAAGGGACCACATGATTGTTTTCCAGGGAGTTTAGGTACAAGATGAGTCCGAGACATCTAATGGGTTCGGTTCCTGCTTTGGCACTGTAAAACAAAGTGAAATGCATGACTTGCTTGGTTTAATCACCGCAACGAAATGACTCATATCTCATCACACACTTTCATTTGCTAGCTTAGGCATATGATCCAGATGCCAAAAGCTTGCTGGAGATAGTGGACTGCCGAGCATCAAATGCGTATTTCTTTCTATAAGCCACCAGGCATGACAGCTATACTGTAGCTACTGATGCGGGAATCCCCATTTGCGTTAGAAGACAGAAGAAAATGTCGATAAGCATACAAAGATTGTTGTGATTTTTTGAGTGCACCTCTAGAGACTGTCGTAACTTGGCCAAATTTTTATTGCTCAGGAAAATTTGGGTGCAGCCTGTGAAAGCAGAACTGCTAATTTTTATGAAACCTCAGGTTGGGGTGCTTATTCTTCCAGAAACCAAAAATCCATAAACTCCAAGGATCAGTTTGAAATTACTTCCTTTTCCTTCTCAATAATTATACTGTTTTTCCTTCAATAATTGGTCTAAATAAACGAACAGACAAACAAACAAGTGAAGAAAGTGACAAAAGAATTTTGCTACTATCTAAGACCAGACAGATTGTTACTGTAGGCTGCAAAGTTTTACATGGTAAAAGAGATACACCTGTTGACTTATTCTCAGTAGAAAAAAACATGAACAAGCACAAACAATTGTACGGAAAGATCTAGCAGCCAGCTAAAAATGTTTTGGAATGTTGCTGATAAGAGAGTAAAAACTAAAAAAATAAGGGCAGCCCCTGTCACGTTTAAGATTGATTCACAACACACAAAACGCCTAAAAAGAAACAAATAAAAGAAGGGAGCGGGGAATGGGGGGTGCAGGGTGCTCTCCTTTTTCTCTCTGTAAATACAGCTCAACAGCACTCTAAACGTGAAGATTTTACGGGGGCAGAAATGGTGCGCCCGTGAACACTAAAGAGCACAGCCACTGGATTTAACCTGGACCCACCCTGATGAAAGCTGTAGCTCATACTTCTGTATGCAGCACCATTAGTGTACTGCTCTCTCTGCTTGCTTTGTTCACTTTATCCCCTACGTACTGAAACTAGTTGCTTTTTCATAACTTCACTTGGAAGAGATTTTCTTGATATAGGTACACCATTTTACTTAAATGTTTGAACAAGTTGAGAAGCAGTAGATAATAAAGTGCTGCTTTCGATTCGAGTGATGATGAAGTTGTTGTACATAAATTTTGGTTAACAGCATGTATCCGGGAAAAGGGGGTATGGACACAGTATTTAACCAACAAAACCAATGGTGGCCACAGATTTAACACCTTAAATATATTACATTTTGATCCTTTTTATGAAGTGTTGTCCACAAAAAGAATCAGTTCGATCAGCACATTTATCACGAGAGACCCTTTCCATTCTGTTTCATTATGTGGCAATCATGATGAGAAAAAATTTTTCCAGCCTGCTGCGACCGCAGGCTGAATTCATCATCCACTGTATAAACAAAATCCCAGAAAGCCAACTGATATATGTCGTTGTTTAGTAACGGTTACTAATGTGTGAGGGGAAAAACAAAAGGGATGAAGTGAAATATATACGAAGAAATGTTTCTCGGGTAAACAAAAACCGACCAAGAGTAAGTTTCTTGAGGTTTAAGTCTACCGCAAAACCATGAAATTACCTGGAAAGTAAAGTAAAACCACGTAGGTTTTTACGAAGTCCCGCTGTTTTGCAAGGAAAGCAACAGCTAAGTACCAGACAGAAGCCCACCGGCCCACCATCTCCAGCCCTCCCTTTCCCTCTTCCTTTTCTCTCTCCTCCCTCTACTATATAAGGACCACCATAGGCAGTCTCCTTGCGCATACAATCATTCTACATTTCTTTCTCTCTTTGTGTTTTTCTCTGATCCGTCTTGATTTATCACTGTAGTTTTCAGCAATGGCCTCAGGTTCGACATGGACACCGAAGCAAAACAAGTTGTTCGAGAATGCTTTGGCTATCTATGACAAGGATACACCGGACCGCTGGCACAATCTAGCCAGGGCAGTTGGAGGGAAAACCGTGGAGGAAGTGAAGATGCATTACGAGAATCTTGTCGAAGACGTCAAGCAGATTGAGTCTGGCCATGTGCCCTTACCCCCTTACAAGAAAGCAGGAGGAAGCAAAGGATACAGTTACATGGATGAAGAACAAAGGTATAATTACAACTACTTTTCACACCTTTTTTCCCCAGTATTTTCACTTTCAAAAAATGTTAATTCAGAGAGTCTTTCCCCATCGACTTTTATTTTTTCTTTTTCCAAGATGTAATTGGTCAGAATATCAGGAATTCATATCTAATCAAGTTGAGAAAATAAAGGCTTGCTTTTACTGGTATCAATGTACTTCATACACTACTAACTAAATTAATGCATGCCTAGCTAGCTTAACATTATTATACTCCTTAAGTACTAGCTAAATATGTGGCTGAGCCTTAAGTCAAAAGAACAGGTTCCAAGCAATTATTCGGTGTATGTTGTTGTATTTCCTCATGGCCAGGACTGATTTCTTTTGTTCTTGAGCAGAATGAGGAATCTCAGGCTCCAGTGAAGTATATGAACCAGAACCGTACGTGGAAAACAAAGATTAGCCCATCAATCTTGACCTTTAATAAAGCAAATGCCGCACTGAGTAACAAGCAACAAATGTATCGCTCTTATTTCATTTTCATTTCTGATCATAGCTGTACCTTCCGATACCTCCTTTATATGTATATGTGCTTCGTGTAATGTACCATGGATGACTCATAGACTCATGGCATTGGTACATGACCCACAGTTCCTTGTATGCTCCTGTTTTTAATGAATATCCTCAGATTAAATGTTGTTGTCTTCTATCATCTGACCATACATGGATACTTGAAATACCCAGATATATATGGCAATACCTTAACGCAGAATGGATTAAAGAACACACGGGCTTTGTGAATTTAATACTTGGATATATACATATTCATAAACAGAAACAGAAAAGTGAAAATATCCAAATTTAGAATGCCTAGCCACTAAACCTAAACATCATCCATCTTTTTCTCACCAAAGTTTTAATCAGGGTGGAAAATAAGGAGAGCCCACTTTTTATATTAAAAGGGAAGAGAAGGGAGTAGTAGAATGTGTGTGAACACCTCTCCCTGCTACATATCACAAGTTAATTGTCTTTTCTGTTGAGTATCATTTCCATTACCAACAGTTCAAGTTGTAAGCCATTCTTCTCTTTCTCTGCATGTATCTGTATTTCATTTCTTAGGTAGATATATGGAAGTTTTAAACCAGTAGTCTTTGATGATTTCTCCTTCTTCCCCCTCTCTCAATAAAATATATAGAGATATACTCCTAATCCTATATTAGTATAACCATACATTTTACAATGAAAACCAAAGATATGATATTATCATCAGGTCGAGCTTGTCATGATATACATATGAGCATCAGATGCTGGCTGATTAACTTGAATTGAAGATAGATTTTTCAGTCTTATATCTTACATATAGGTACAAGGAGAAAAACATCAAGAGGGAAAAGATAAGGATATAGAGAGAATCTTGCTTAGCTTTGAGAATGATTTAGCACAGATGGTTGCAGCCCCATGGAGTATACAAAAACCCTTGAGGAAACTACAGATCATGCATGATTCATAGATTTTGACTTTACAAAAAGCATGAGAAGAAGAAGAAGAAGAAGAAGAAGAAGAAGAAAAATTAAGTAATTTACATACATAGCACGTGTTGGAAGGTGAGCAAGACAAAAGTAATGCGTGATTATTACTATAGTAAGTTAGAAAAAAAAAATTTTTTAATATAAATTAGATAGAAACCGTTTATTAATAGTGAAACAGTTACTTTTAAAAAAATAGTGAAATAATTAAAACTATAATAAATTCATTAAATATGCGTTATAATCGAGGTCATAAATACAAACATAAAGAATTAACAAAAAGCCGACTGATTTAAGTTTCTTATGGTGTTTAACATGTGTATATGACCTTTGTAGTATGTTTTTCATGAGTTAAATTGGTAACGGAATTTTATTATAATTAAATTTAATAAATTAATTATAATTTAATATGATGACTGTTTGATAATTACTTTTCCAACTGCGCCTAGTTGTCTTATTAACATGAATTCCTTGAACTATGTTGATATATAATAATTTTTTTATTTTTTGATGATGAAATAATTATTTTATTGATATCCAAAATTCATATTCTTTATTAAGAATTGACATAAATTTCTAAGTTTATAGCAGTTTTTTAAAATTTTTTTATTTCAATTTAATGGGAGATTTATAATATAAACAAGAAATCAATAATTTTAAATCGAAAATTTCATCCTTGTAATTAAAAAAAAAATCTTGTGTAAATAAGTTTTTCCCGATTTTCAATTAAAACTTAAGTTTGACGGGTCATGGGGTTGGGCTTCAAGTTAAAAGAATATTTTACTTTGCTTTCTTTGCCAGATGGGCTTAATGGCCCATAACTTGAACTCCTGGACCTGACAATTAGGGCTTGGGACCAGGGTCCTATGTTGATCAGCGTACTTAACACGCGCACCACCACGCCGTCTCGTCATTTCCTTCTCTGAACCCTGTTCCTCGCTCGACCTTTGCGAAGACAAAACTGAAAGACAAAAATGGAAGACAAAACTTCTCTGTTTAAGGTACGCTAAAATCGTATGCTTGCTCGAACATATCTTTGTCTTTATTTGTTTGTCGTAAATCTTTTATACTAAGAACAAAACCCAAGAAGAAGAAGAAGAAGAAATAGTGGCTTTCCAAAAATTTTGGAGGTTTTTTTTTTTAAATATTTAATTAATTAATATTTTGCTGTAATGCAGGTCATATTGGGGTCATCTTCCATAGCTCGTCGTAAAATACTAGCTGAAATGGGATATGAATTCACAGTCATGGTAATTTTCATATCCTTTTGGAAATTTAAATGTTAATGTAATTAGAAAGAAATAGGTTCAATTTAGTTGCTTTTGTAGAGTGCAGATATTGACGAGAAAGGTATCAGAAAGGAGAAGCCAGAGGAGTTGGTCATAGCTCTTGCTGAAGCAAAGGTTCGGTTTTTACTTTATAGTGGAGTGCTTGTTTGGGATGATTATTGTGATTGATAGAAGGATTTGAGAGTCTGAGACCAATGTTACATTCATTTGCTTTGAGCAGGGTTACCATCTTTTTTAATGTGCTTGTGGGTGTGTTTTTGGGTCTTGTTCTCTCTTTCGTATTGTAAATTGGAGAGGGAGTTTTTCGTGTTTCTGTTATTGATTTGAGTGTGAATGACATCACAGGCTGATTCTATTTTATCAAAGCTACAAACTATCAATAACCAAGAGAAGGATGAAAGACCAACTATTTTGATTGCTGCTGACACAGTATGTCTTGATATCTTTTAGTTACCGACCATGTTCCCCTTTTAGACAATCTGGCCTTTTTTCACCAAATGCCATCTATGGCCTGAGGATATAATTTTGGAGGAAATAAATCTATGGACTGCTTAGTTTAAATCATATTTCTCTTGGTAAGAAGCTAGTTGTGATCTTTGGTAGATATATTAGAAAAGAATTAGAAAAGTAGGCCTAAATAAGGGACCATTCAAGTTTCGTATAACATATGCTTTTAGAATGTGGCTTTTGCATGTTCCCATTTAATTCACTAGATGCATGCTCTTTTGGTTTACTGTTTCCACTGCTGCTTTGGCCTGCTGCATGGTATTGTCTTGGTGTATACTTAGCTGGTGAAAATTTCTCAGGCAGACGCCATCTTACACAGACTCCCCGTTGGTGATCACGTAAAGGAAGCTGAGCCAACATTACTAATTACTTCTGACCAAGTATAAATCTATTCCTTTGATATGCTTTAGATTTCCTGACATGTTTAATTATGCTATATGGTCTTTGTTTTATGTGTCAAACTTTGGAAGAACAGTTCATAGGTAATCTATAACCACCATAAACCCTTTTTTGCGGATAAATATCTATTTTATATCTGTTACACATGTTATGGCTCTTTGGAAGGAAGTTCAAGCCTGAACCATATATAGATCAATTATTTCCCACCTTCAACCTATCAGCAGGTCCTGATAATTCTAATGATCCCTTATATAGATGCTGCAACTCATGAGTTCTTCTGAATAATTAGTGTGAATTCTTTTTACTATATTTTAAAATATTTTAAGGGGCCAACGTCTCACAATTAATCAGATTTACCAATTACCATTGCCTTTAAGGTAGCAGTGCTTTTCTCTTTGGAAGAACTTAGATAAACTGTAAAATATGTGCGGGACTGCCATGTGGGCATATCTTGCACTGATGTGTTGTGTGCCTAAATGCATTTGGGAAATGTATCCTCAACCATAGATGGCAATTGGTGATAATTCATGCTTTTAAGCATAGATACATTTCATATTTTCATGTTGTAGGAATAATAACTCTTCCACTTTTATTCCTTACTGTTATTGTTAAATGATCTTGAGGTGGTGGTCTATGAAGGTGCTGTAAGGGAAAAACCAGCCAATGAGAAAGAAGCTCGTGAATATATCAAAGGTTTGTCTTGATATTCTTCAAGCCAATCCCTACTTTTTACTCTTTCAAACCTTTACTGATCATTTACCAATGTGCAGGCTATTCCGGTGGGCACGCTGCAACCGTGGGATCTGTTCTAGTTACAAACCTTAAAACTGGATTCAGAAAAGGGGAATGGGACAGAGTGGAGGTATTAATGGCTTTTGTTCTTGATTTGAATACGTGCCAAATAAGGAATCTTAGCACCTGCTTGAGCAATTACCAAACTTTTGTGATGTTAATGAATGGAGAGCATCAGAGAAACCTAAACTAAATGATTTGCTGTCGTGTAATTTCACTATGTATTTATGTTCTCAGCTGTTTGAAGGAGTGTAATCAGGAGAAAAATATCTTTTGAAGAACCCTAACATATGTGATGAACATATTGAAACTCTGTTTCCATGTATGAATATATATAATGAAAATGTTTTGTTTGAACTCCACTCTCATTCCAAGGTCCTTTCATTCCTTGTGTGTGTGTGTTGGCAACTGTTCTCCAGCTTTCTTAGTCAAATTATTTGTACTTGCATCAACCTATGGTAGCCACAGAAAGAGCATCAAATGCATATGAAATAGTTATGATGGATGTCTTTTACTCGACCTACTTTATGCATGTTCATTCACCATATTCATCATGTACCCATAGTGGTAAAAACAGTCGTCAGTAAGATCTGCACTGTGCAGGCCTTGTAAGCTGGAATTATGGGATCCATTGTAGAGTTGATACATATTGTAAGGGTGACAAAAGAATGTTCATTCAGATGTGGCTTAATGCTTTTTTTATTTGAGATGCCATGCAGATATATTTCCATGAAATACCAGATGAGGTTATTGAGAAACTGGTAAGAATTTTTTTCTGTCACCCTCCTTTTCCTTTATTGCATGAGCAATATCAATTTTCTTTATCTGTTTTCTTTCTCGTTGTTCAGATTGAGGAAGGGACTGTACTACATGTTGCTGGAGGCCTGATTATTGAGCACCCTTTGATAAAGCCGTATGTTAAACAAGTGGTTAGTTTCATTACTTCTGTGATCACGTGGTGAGGAACTAACAAATGAGTAAATAATTTACATTGGTGCAGAATGTGCCACTTTCTAAAAAGTTTTGAGGCAAGAATTAGTGAATATGATTTGCCCTCCAAGTCATCGGGTACTTTGTAAAATCGACATGCTCAAAACGTGTGATCTTAGGCAATAGATGAATACTTACATGACAAAGTAGCTTGATAGAATGCCCTGATAGCCCCTGCAAGCCTTTTTCAAATCTCTCAAAGCGAACCTTAGATTGGATGCCCTTATTGTGCATGCGTCCAATCTGAACAGCATCTTTTAGTGTGGTAGCTGCTGGTTCTCACTTACTGAAAAATCTATTCAAAAATCAGAGGTAGATAAAGTGTCGTTTGGTATCTTTGCAGGTAGGGACAACAGACAGTGTGATGGGATTGCCCAAAGCTCTCACTGAGAAACTCATAAAGGAAGCCCTCTAGGAGCCGCATCATTTTGGGTTCCATTGATGAAGCTTAAGGCATTCCATAGTCTGTGTTAAGACATTGTACTTTGCCCAAATTGTGTTCACTGTTCTGAACTTCTGATTAAATCATCCATACCCCACTCGATTGCGCATTACTTTTGACGCTTGAAGTTGTTATCCAAGGCAGACTTTTGCATAATATCCCCTATTGTCAACGCCACATTACATCCAAAGGTCTGTTTATATGTCGGCATAACAGGACTACTAGTTGGTGAATTTGATCACTTTCAATTTACTCGGGAAGCATCAAAGAAGGAAGGGTTAAGAAAACCAGAATATGAGTTTCTATAGTGGCAGCATCATCATTTTAATGTCAAAGTGGCTTGCTTGGATTTATGACAGCTCCCGCCATAGCCATAACCACCTTTTCCATTGGTTCCCAGGGATCAAATCAGCGTGGCAGATCAGGAATTTCTCACTCAGAAAGCGAACTTTCTTAAGACATAGCGCAGGCAGGTTTTTCTTGTACCAAATCGCAGTATCTTTGACAAGTTTCCAGGCTTCCGTCACTTGATTGAACAAGTCCTGTCCGTAGTCGTTTATGAATTTTAGCCACGTGATTTTGCATAAACTATGAAATAAATGCCCGATTGATTAAACAAAGAAAACATCAAAAGAAACATTGTACAGTGACAAAAGCTTATCGTTGTAAACCTCGAACTGGCTGTGTCTCTGACGCTTCATCACAGCTGGCCCCCGCGTTAATCCCGTTAACGTCGTTAACAATGGCGAGGGCTGACAGTTCCGTAGTAGTAACATCAACTACCATTACCGACTCGAGTTTTCATAGCTGGCAATTTTGAGAAAACCCCAAAAAACAAAAAAGAAAAAGAAAATGATTCAAAGCCACGAAAATTCACGTGGATGTTAATCCTAAAAAAAGAACCAATCTTTAATAGTAACCTGAAACAATGATGAAAAGTCTTCCTCTTCCCATTTTGCCATGTTAAAAGACAGAACCCACGTCAAAGGAAAAGAGTCCACCTTCAAGACGCACTCTTTAGGTTCCCATCTTTGCACTTTTCTCTCTCAGCTTCCAATTCCCAGAACATTACTACTGTTTTTTTAACCTTGGGAGGCCTGGAAATCTGCCTCCTAGATTTTGTCAGTCAACTTTACAGAGCAGTCTAAAGCCCGCCAGACAACCCCCTCGGGGTTCATTAGTGGTAACAGACAAGGTCGGTATCATGGACCAAGGGGGCGCAGCCACCAGAAACGGTGGCTCGGGAAGCGGCTCAGTCGGTGTTCAGATCCAACAATCCCGAAGGCTCCCGGATTTCCTTCAAAGCGTCAATCTCAAGTACGTGAAATTAGGCTACCACTATCTAATCTCCAATCTTTTGACCCTTTGTTTCATCCCTCTAATCGCGGTTATTTCAATCGAAGGTTCTCAAATGAATCTCGATGATTTACGCCAGTTATGGCTTCACCTTAAATACAATCTAGTCAGCATAATCATTTGCTCTGCTATTTTAGTGTTCGGGTTAACGGTGTATATCATGACCCGTCCCCGACCGGTTTACCTTGTCGATTATTCTTGTTACCGTGCTCCGGACCATCTTAAAGCTCCCTACGGTCGTTTCATGGAGCACTCAAGGTTAACTGGTGATTTTGATGAATCGTCTCTCGAGTTCCAGCGGAAGATTTTGGAGCGCTCGGGGCTCGGAGAAGAGACTTATGTGCCTAAAGCAATGCACAATATTCCTCCAACGCCGTCCATGGCGGCGGCGCGGGACGAAGCTGAGGAGGTTATGTTTGGGGCATTGGATATTCTTTTTCGGAACACGAATGTCAACCCCAAGGATATTGGTATTCTTGTTGTGAATTGTAGTTTGTTCAATCCAACGCCTTCGTTGTCGGCAATGATTGTGAATAAGTATAAGCTGAGGGGAAATATTAGGAGTTTTAACTTAGGTGGGATGGGGTGTAGCGCTGGGGTTATCGCAGTGGATCTTGCTAAGGATTTGTTGCAGGTGCACAGGAATACGTATGCTGTTGTTGTGAGTACTGAGAACATTACTCAGAACTGGTATTTTGGGAATAAGAAGTCTATGCTGATACCAAATTGTTTGTTTCGCGTTGGGGGTTCTGCGGTTTTGCTTTCGAATAAGTCTAAGGATAGAAGGCGGGCTAAGTATAAGCTTATTCATGTGGTGAGGACTCATCGTGGTGCAGATGATAAGGCGTTTAGGTGTGTGTATCAGGAGCAGGATGATGCAGGGAAGACGGGTGTTTCACTGTCTAAAGATTTGATGGCAATTGCTGGAGGTGCGCTAAAGACCAATATCACCACATTGGGCCCTCTTGTGCTTCCAATCAGTGAGCAGCTTTTGTTCTTCACAACCTTGCTGGTGAAGAAACTGTTCAATGCCAGTGTCAAGCCTTATATTCCAGATTTCAAGTTGGCATTTGATCATTTCTGTATACATGCTGGTGGAAGGGCTGTGATTGATGAGCTGGAGAAGAATCTGCAGCTGCTACCAGTACATGTGGAGGCTTCCAGGATGACTCTCCATCGTTTCGGAAATACTTCTTCGAGCTCCATTTGGTATGAATTGGCGTACATTGAGGCTAAGGGGAGGATGCGGAAGCGCAACCGTGTCTGGCAAATTGCATTTGGAAGTGGTTTCAAATGTAATAGCGCAGTCTGGGAAGCACTTCGGAATGTAAAGCCATCTGGTAATGGTCCCTGGGAAGATTGTATTGATAACTATCCTGTGAAAATAAGTACCTAGGTGTACAACATTTTGAGTTAGATTCTATATTTAGACACAGTATTAATGGGAAGGTAGACCGCAATATCTTGCTTTTATCCAAGTCTTGATGTGTACTTAGTCATCCTTCAGCTTGTTATCAAATGTGGCTACCTTTGTGTTTCATTTTTTGAACTTGCATGCATCTCTGGAGTACTATCATGTGAGACTTGCTCATTTTGTACCATAACAGTCCATCTATTTTACTGGTCATTGACCTGTTTGAGACTAATTCATCCAGGATTGTTTGATTTATACTTATGAGAGTTTAATCAATGTGCCATCAGAGTATTTCATCTTTCTTTGCCCTGCAATCTTTGCCTGTATTAACAACAGAATATCTTGCCTAGCCGCCTAGGTTTATATTAAAAGCTTAGATTAGCAAACTACGCCTGTCAATCATTTCTAGGTTTGTGGTCGGAAGGAGACGAAGAGACGAAAGAAAAAATCCTCAAAACAGGGGAAGACCATGTTGATCTTTAGCTACACTTTTCTAGGATGCTTGCAGCCTTCTGGCGAGGGGTATCTAGCATCTTCAAAGAACTGCTTCCCCATTATCATGCTCTGTCATTTCACATCAGCCTACTATCAGATACTCACCTACGCAAAAATCCTTGTCAAAAGATGGAGACAAACTCGCAAGACAAACGTACAATGATTACATTTCTTGACACTGAAACATATAATCATGGAGTAATAGCTTGGATTCCTTTTTACGCTCGGATTCTACGCATGAACGTGATAATAGAAACGATCTCTCTGGTTTGATTTGAGGTCACATTGGCCGCCAAAAATTTGGGCCCAAGGAACTGTAAGGTAGACATCTACCATTGGTAGGCCTCACGTAACCTTCACGAAGCTGTTAGATGTACATCTCTTTCAATTGTTTAAACCAAAGACGACCACTTGCAGTATATGAATCATATCAGTTGTTTAAAGACTTGAGATTGGAGACCCTGGTCCCAGTGTCTTGCCTTCTATTCTAACAGCTTAATCTGTTCTACGTAAGTGTCAAAATGAAAGCGAGAGCAATTTGCCCGTCGAAAGAATATAAATGAATTTAATCACTCATATAAGCAGACAATACAGATATTTGTTTTGAGGATGAAACGGAGCCATGTAAAAAGACAAAGCCAGGAACAGAAGATGCTGGCCAGAGAATATGCGTTTTTCTATGCCAAAAAGAAGATAAATTGCAAACAAAAATTTTACATCTAGAGATCCTGTGAGAGATCATTTGAAAATGGATGCAGGAACTGGCTTCCTCTAAGCAAAAATGTAACAAGGAGACGAAAAGCTCATCTGAAAGACCATTGGATTTCTTCCAGTGTTCTCCCCTTTGTCTCAGGGACCCAAAGAGCCACAAATAGGATAGTGAAAGCGCTCACGATCATGTAAATCGTGAAGGTTCCTGTTGAAGGGTGGAGGGAGCTTGAGTTAATTAGGAAGCGAAAGCAGCAATACCATAGCTCCTATTAAGGTGTCCAAGCCATTTAAGATTTAAAAATCTTCTAAACCTTGCCAAATTCAATATTCTGGTTTTTGCTTTCTATCATACTATCAACTTTGTCTAAGGTGGATTCAGTGTCGGTGCATGAGTGCAGGTGTGTGTGTGAGAGAGAGAGAAAGAGAGAGAGGGGACCTCCACTGCTCCAATCCAAAAGCAGGTTGGCAGTCATCGTAACCACCCAAGCAAAGAACCAGTTGGAAAGTGTTGCTATGCTTCCAGCAAGACCCTTGATATTTATTGGAAGAATCTGCAATGGAACATGAGCAAAATCACGAGATGCAACTTTAAAAGGGAGATCATGGTTATCATTTTCCATTGTACTGGATGTTTTGCTGTAAGAATCAGCACTCCATGGAGAAGATCAATGGATATCAAGTGAAAGCATTGGAAACCAAGATTTTGCTGGTAAATGGTTGGTTTAGGCTTGATAAGATAAGTATGTTATCAGCTACGTAAAAGCTTGCAGGTTTCACAGATAGATTATTGGTACTTCTGCCACCCGGTTCAGCAGATATGACAAAAGTAAGCATAGCCAATCAATTAAATGGATGAAAGATGATGCTAAACAAGACAACATGTTGATACCTCTGACATTATAACCCAAGGAATGGCCCCCATTCCTAGAGAGAAGGCAACCACCATACCCTGAAAGAAGAACAAGTTATACAATTACGATTTAACAACAAAGATTCAAAGCAATAACACAGTATCATAAAGGACAAGTAACATACCACAACTCCAACTATTGACAAGATGCCCATAATGCTATAAAGGGTAGAATCACTAGATAAAACATCCTGGATCAATTACCAACAGAATTGCCATGTTAGGTAAAACTGCAAAAGAAATAAAAACCGCAATATAATTTCAGTTTACTTCTTTTTCATTTTTTGGCGGAGAGCGTTATTGTCAACAAAATCCTCCATGTTATACTACCTTTAAATAGAATGATACTGCAACAATTAGGAGGCTGAGAGTCATTCCAGAAGAGGAGACCTAAAATAGGAAAAGGTGAAACCGATATTCTTGTTTTGGTTCTAGGTTATTACCAACAAAGTACAAAAAACAAAAGTAGAATAAACTTACTATAAGCAGGAGCCGGCGTCCTGCTTTGTCCGCCAACCATGTGGTTACAGCAGTAGCAACGACCTAACCATGCATAATTCAGATTATGATCAAAATTTTTCATAAGTTCTCATTGTGAACAGAAATATTTAATAAAAAAAGAAAAGTTGTGACATTTCTCCAAGCTATACCTGAATGGCACCAAGTCCAAAGGTAGCTACATTGCTGGATTTAACCCCTGTTCAAGGTCAAAGTATCCAGTTAAGCCTTTTAACTTGAACACTAAACTTGTGGTATTAAAAGAGGAGGAAAAAGAATAGTCAGGTAAAGCCAACAAAGATGGCTGACACAAAACTGTTGATAGCCTTGTTCACCAAAACACTGTTGAAACAATATAGTTAAACAAAGTATACTAATATTACAAGGCAGGCAGATACAGATCAGCAATCTTAGGTTTGTCTGAGTTTTGGTATTGAATTTCAGAAGTTAGCACATAACTCTTTCTTAAGGAGGATTGGTGACAAGGCGGATCCACTTTCATGTACTTCTAATCAGTTTAAGGAAATAACCGACACTAATGACAAATACCATCAAAAGATCTTGTCTGGCAAATGTTTCCATGAGTGGGGAAACAAGATTAATCTTACCAGCAGCTTCAAAAATGGTACTGGAATAAAATAGAAGACCATTAATGCCACTAAGCTGTTGCAGCATAAGTAATCCAATTCCAACCTGAAACACATCGGCCGGTGAAACCAATTAAGCTCTTTTTTCCTGGTGCTATCAAGTCCTAGGGCAGTTCAGATGAATGAAAAATCACAATAAAACTTTTGAGATGATTAAATTACCATCAACGGGAACCAATATCTCTTTCGTTTGAGTTCTGCAAATCGAATTGTAGTTCTTCTAGTTGTTGATGCTACAGACCTCTGCGATATTAAAAAAAATTAACTGAAGCAGTAACTTGAGGAGAAAGAAGGAAAGGAAGGGTGCTGAATGATACCTACTAATGAATTAGAAGTTTAAACAAGAGCTTGAAAATATAGAGGTGGCTGACCAGGTTGAAAGGTGTGAAATTGAAGAAAAGTTGTTTAACTGCTTATAATTACCTTGATATCATTCACTTCAATAGAAATATCAGTATCAAAACCTCTGAGAACTTGCAAAGAAGCTTCGAAATCTTCTGTCATACCCATTTTTGCCTAAAATTAGGAATGGAAACTTGAATCAGGTAACCATAACTATCTATCTGAGCATGTTTGAGTAAACAATCTACTTCTCAAGCTTACCAGCCATCGAGGAGATTCTGGAATGAAAAAGAGACCAGGTATCAAAATTGTACAAGGAAGTATTCCTGCCAAAGAAAGAAATTAGCAATTTCCATCAGCAAAAATAGTTAATTTTGAATATTTTCCCATTGCCATCATCTAGAAACTTGAAAGTCTAATGTTCAGTTTTTCACTTTTTCCCATTCTTAGAGGAAGGAATGACTTCAACTACTCATTTAAAGCAATATAATAATAAATTTAAAATGTGAACTACCTAGCACTGAAAATGAATGGTGATATAATTAGAATGTTCAAATCTCATAAAATTTCTTGGTAAAAGCATTACACAGGACTCAGAAATGTGGAGGGGAAAACTGACAATCACACTACAGGAAGTGGCTAGAGAAGTAATATTGAAATGACTGAGCCATATGAGATCATTCTCTGAACAAAAAGTCAGATAATTACCTAAAACTGCAAGTACCCTCCACTGAACAAAAAGTCCCAGCAGATAGGCGAGCATTATTCCAATTGTGACAGACAGCTACACGGTATAACATGCAAATTTGAGTAGTCTAATAAGTGATTAGATCCTTCTACAAATATTCATTAACAATACTCATGATAAGTAGAGCCAGAGCCAACCTGATTCACTGAACCCAAAGCCCCCCTCAAGTTTTGAGGTGCTATCTCAGCTATGTAGACAGGCACCTATACATGATTAACACAATAAATACTCTCAGGATTGTTTCCAGAAAAGTTCAATCTAAACAACCAAAGCATAGTTCCACATTACCGTATAAGAGATTATTCCCACACCAAAACCTTCCAACAACCTTCCCATGTAAAGAAAAGATGAATCCTGCAAAATGCAGCAAGCGATATTCTAAGTGTAAATGATCAAGTTATATTTTAACAAAGTAGCAACATGAAGCCTGGATAATATGATCAACAGAACTCACTCTTGCAAAAGATATAGTAAGCCATCCAATTACATTAGGAATAGCAGCAATCATTAAAGACTGCAATGAACGTAAGTAGCTAAAATTAGTAATCCAAATCAAAACAAGAAACAAAAATGTGAAGCTAAATCAGTGATTGGATTACCCCTTTTCGTCCGATATACTCAGCTATCTGACCACTGGCTATTGCCCCAACCATGGCACCCACATTTGATAAAGAACCAAATAGAGAAAACTGTCCCAAAAATAAGACTCACTAGCTGAGGTAAATCAAGGAGAAAACACAGATAAACCAAACCAAAACTAAATATGTAAGTTTCACCTCTGAGACTGTTAGGCCAAGATCCTTGATGATTGCAGATTGTGTAGGAGAAGAATAACCAGACTACAAACAAATTAAACCCAGTTCAGAACTTCCATTTCTTGTTTCAAATGATAGTAAACCTTAAAGATAGATCAGAAAAGAAGCAAAGCAAGTGAAAATGAAGTTTAACTTACAGTGAAACCGAATTGGATAGGACCCAAAGCAACAATCATAACGCAGGCTACAACAGAGACGGAGCTATCACGAATAGCCTGAGATGAGCCCAGCATACTGGACCCCATCCTGGAACCCATCCGGTACCAACTTCCGGTATGTAGAAACGGCTTCCGTAGATCCCTCCCATCATCAGAATCGTCCCTGAAACTCATCTGTCCCCTCTCTCTCTATACCAACAGTCTCTTTCAATGAGCAAACACTCTCTGCTCACCCAGAGAGAAGAAAAAGGAGCCTTTTTGTTTGTCCTTTTAGACTCTCAGATTGGATACATGCTGTGAGAGAAGATTTTATGAGCTGGGACACGGAAGTAGTAAAACATGGAGTTATAAAAAAACTATTTATTATAAAACACCATCAACCAGAAAATAGAAAAAAGAGGAATCAGAACCAGAGAATCAGACGTGTAAAACGTGTCTCATAGCCCATTTGCTCCGCTGTAATAGAGAGGGACCGTGAGTTCCAGCTCAAACTTACCATAAATGGGGTCACACCCCCTCCTGAATCGAAATTGTTTTATTGATGTCTAAGAGGAGAAAGAGAGAGTTACTGATTGAAAAACCATCTTTGGCTCCGTTCGAGAGTCAAGGAATTTCTTTTACCAGAGGGGAATAGGCCTTTGGTTGTTCCTATGATTGCAAAACGTATCAATGTCTAACCAAGATTCTAGAAATGGAAGAAAAATGTAAACCAAGTTCAATCATTGAAAGCAAGTTAAGCAAAGCAACAGTTTGATTTCTTGTTAAATTAAAGTAATCAGATTTGATCTATGTATATGTATATATATATATATATATATATTCACGTGATGATGCATCAGTAGCACATAAGCAACACTTTCAACTTCGGCGTGCTGAATATATCTAAAATCGAAATCCTAACAGGTTAAAACTTAAAAAACAAGGATCCCATTTGTCTGAAACTTCTCCTTTGCGCCCTTTCGGAACAGTCCAGACTCGTTATGTATTTCCATGTTTGTAAGTGGAAAAACATTGGTCACGCCAAGGAATGTGGTCATGCTGTTTGATTGGAAGTCCAACTACCAGTCCTCGCTGTTTTAGCGAATCAACAGAAGCCTTGGAGTTGGCAATCGGCATTGTTGTACGAGTAATTTAGAAGGTCCACGTGCAAAATATGAATGAGAAACCGAAGAAGGCAAGAGGCTGGCCCCCGGTAATGAAAAAGCCAGTTATACATGGGACATGTGCACACCAAATGTTCTTTACTGGTCGGTCCAATTAGAAAGTGTGAATTTTTCTTTCCCTAAAATGCTAAGAATTTCCTAGTGGGCCGGGGAGGCCCAAAATGAGAACGTTTTGGGCCAAATTAGTGCGACCCGGACTGAATTGCTCCACCTTTTACAGGGACCCTGCGGCTCATATATGAACTAGGGCTAGGTTAGGCCTGCTTGAATTGGGCTAGGTCGGTAAACCCGTTCGTGGGACTGCTAAAACACGCGCTGAAACCGAGCGTGAACTGTCGATAAGCCATGATACTTTTCCTTCTCGGAAGACAACACTTGTTGAGAAACAACTGAGAAGCGAAAATAAAACACAGTTGAGATTGAAAGTTTTGAGGTTTTTATTTATTAGTGTAAATTAAAAGAAAAAAAGAAAAAAAATAAGTGAGTTTACTTCACTTTTCACTGTTTCGAGTCTTTCAACTTCTCATAATCACTCCACTCGCTCATGTCTTCCTTCCCCTACGCCTCCCCATAACCCCACCGCAACCGTCAACGCCGCCTGTCATTACCCTAGTCAACCACCGATTTTCTAAATTGTGACTCAGATTTTGATTGATCTCACATGGGGGAACAAACCCCGGCACAGCTTCAAGCACAGGCTCAACCTCAGCCCCAAAGCGACTCCTCTTCCTCCACCCCGACCCAAGCGCAAACCCAAGCGCAAACCCAAACTCCAAATCCGAGTAATACTTCCAACGCTGCCGTGTCCACCACCGTCACTAGCGCCGTCGTGGCCTCCGCTCCGACGGAACTGATCAATGTCCCTCCTCAAACCTCATCCCCTCCTTCCAAAATCCCTTTCCGCCCTAGAAAAATCCGGAAACTCTCTCCAGACCCTAACTCCGACACTAATGCCTCCCAACAAGCAACGACCTCCGCAACATCTGCAACGGAACCGCCTAAAACCGTCGCCAAAACTCCCAAAACAAAACTCACTCAACATCGAGCCCTAGCGGTGGTTCCACGAATCATGGCTCGGTCCCTCTCTTGTGAAGGCGAGGTCGAAACCGCCATCCGCCACCTGCGCAACGCGGATTCCCTCCTCGCTTCCTTAATCGATCTCCACCCACCTCCAACCTTCGACACTTTCCACACCCCTTTCCTCGCTCTCACTCGAAGCATTCTCTACCAACAGCTCGCTTTCAAAGCCGGCACTTCCATCTACAATCGCTTCATCGCTCTCTGCGGAGGCGAAAACGGTGTCGTTCCTGAAACTGTTCTTTCCTTAACCGCTCAACAGCTCCGACAAATTGGTGTCTCGGGACGAAAAGCGAGTTACCTTCATGATCTCGCGAGAAAATACCAGACGGGGATATTATCGGACTCGGCGATTGTAAATATGGATGACAAATCACTTTTCACCATGCTTACTATGGTAAATGGGATCGGTTCTTGGTCGGTTCATATGTTTATGATTTTCTCGCTTCATAGACCCGATGTTTTGCCGATTAACGATCTTGGGGTTCGAAAAGGGGTTCAATTGCTCTACAATTTGGAGGAGTTGCCGAGGCCTTCGCAGATGGATCAGTTGTGTGAAAAGTGGAGGCCGTATAGATCAGTTGCATCGTGGTATCTTTGGAGGTTTGTTGAGGCCAAAGGAGCGCCTTCGAGTGCTGCCGCGGTTGCTGCTGGTGCTAGTCTTCCACCGCCTCAGCAAGAGGAGCAGCAGCAACACCAGCAGCATCAGCAGCAGGCCCAGCTTCTTGACCCCATTAATAGCATTCTCAACCTTGGGTATGATATCTCTTCTTCTTCTTCTTCCTTTTTTATATGAAAAAAAATGTTTGCTTTATTGCAAATTTTGGTGTGTTAGTATAGCTGCATTTCATGAAAAAGAAATGTTTTTTCCTTCCCTTTTAGGAGCTCAGTTGATGCCAAGTTAGAGGCATTTGACATTATCCATCTTAAGAGCTTACTTATTGTTGCTTTTTGTGCCTTAAAGAAGATTCATTTGAACAGTTATATGCTTTCGAAGTAGGATTGATAGTAATTAAGAGGCATCTCATACATTTATTTCAAGTGCTATTTATTAGTCTTGAAATTTATTGCTTGGCTGTCTTTAGTTCTTAAAAAATTTATGGAAGTAATAGAATATGAATGTCCTCTTAAGGGACTATATATTTCCAATGCTTGGATGCTATACATGCCTTGCAATATGATTACATGATCTTGGGGGAAAGAAATGGAGAAAAAGGGAACCAATCTTTTTGTAACTCAAGGAAACTGACAGGAGTTGCTTCAACATATGAAAAGCATTCTGAAATGCGATATTAATTCGTAGAACGCTTCACAAAGAAAGTTAGAAAGGCAGCAAACGGGTGGATTTTTCCATCCAAAAAGATTTAAGGGAAGCCAGACAAAAGAATAGATTTTTTCTATTGAAAATTACTAAATAAAAAGATGCTAATGGTATATTTTTATTAACATATATTAGAATGTTACACTAGTAAAGCCAATTTTATTTTTTCATTTTCATTCCTATATTCTTTTGATGTACATTTTGTGGAGATCCAGTTTACTTCTTTTATTTTTAAGCTTGGCATTGAGTTATAGTTGATATATTATCTATCTAAAGGTATCAGTGCTTGATATCAAGATGGAGAATATAATAGGGAGACCTTGTGTAGGTATGTATCCATGTTGGCAGGAAAACATGAGGGTAATTTAGTCATGCTTTTGCATTTGAAAGTAGGCAATGAATAGATGTTTGGGCTATAGATCTAACCTCTACTTCAAAGGAGTTTGGTCTTCAATTCAAGTAGAGTTAAACAGAAGTATTTATAATTTGAATAGAGCTACCACTAGATATTAGTTTGCCTAAAAGTGGAACATTCCAAGCTACATCACCTTTGAGGAGGCTCTTTTTAGGGTGTGAAGTTTGTGATGTTGTGGATACTCTAGATACCATGTTCAAAGTTCAAACTAGTAATTGTTTATGATTATTTATTGTTGTGTGTATGATTATTTCGTTGGTGAAGGTTGCTTTATGAGTTTTAGTTAGCATGGATCCAATATGTATATCTAGCCTTGATTCCATATGGGTGGTCCTCTTGTTTACATAATGGTATAAGTGAAGGTTCATGTTGGAATAAATGGCAAATGCCTGTCAATCATTATATGCTTTTCAGCCTTGTATGTTTTATGTTATTGAGACTCTTTTGCAACATTTCTGGGAATGGTAGTAAAATCCTTAAAATCCTTGATGCAAGTGCTATACTGGTCATTGCTGTAGCTCCCTTATGTGGATGATCTTGGAGTGTTCAGGATTTGGATTCCCATTCTACTTGGTAAATTTTATGCAAAGTTTATAGAATCTTACTGCTGATTGATCGTCTACTCTTTAGCACCTCTCCTTTAGTTATATTCTGAATTTGTTAGGAAGGTGCAACTGTTTGACTACTTTAAGGTGAAAAACCTGAATAAGGATTAGTCTAAGGTTTTTTTTTTTTCATTTTCTTATCTTGTTTCTTTGATTTTGAACAAGATACTGGATTCCATATGCCAAACTTTCTGTACTTTTTAAATTGTTGTTATCCTCTGATTAAAGATGTTAAGTTAAATTTTCCATTTGGAAATCCTAGTTGAAGAAGTAATTTTCAGCATCAATCTAATTGATATTAAAATATCAATAGAGATAGTTTGTTCCTTGGCTTTGATATCTCTACCTTATTCGCTCATATGCTGCCAAAAGACACAATGGAGAAAATGTAAACACATGAGGCCATGGTAGCAGCTTGGGATTCTTTTGGGGTTACTGGTAAACTACAAAAATCACCCTGAGTTAAGATTCTTTAATGTCTCATGTTATGAGGGTACCAGATGCATTTTTTTTAAATCCTCTTAAAATGCATGATCATGCTTCCTGGATGCTTATCTTTGCTGTTTACCCTGTACATGATTGGAGTTTGAACTCTGTTGGTTTTAACATTTGTTTACAATGCTTTTGTAATGATTTTCCTGTCGTTATGTTACTAGGGCCTGTGCTTGGGGGCAATGATTGGCATTGGAAACAGAACGTGTGGCATTTGTCACAATCCATTTATCAACTTGAAGGGCAGGCACTTCATAGGAAAATGTTCGTGTGATATTATTGTTCAGAAAGGCATTAGCATTGTAGGCCGTAAGAGTCAAGTCTATCAACTTTGGTCTGGTAAACCTGCTTTGAGATCGAATAAACACGCTGCCCACTTCTTTGGTCTTATTAAAAAGGACATCATTTTTAGTTGTAACTGTCTCATATAGGACATTAATTAGAATGCAATTCACTGCTTGATGTGGCTTTGCGTCTCTTGAAACTGTCTAATTTCTGGCCTGCATGTTTGTAAATCTTAACAACTCTGCACATGTTTGAAGTCAGAACCTTCTTTCGTCAATCAACCCGCAATCATTCGTAGTAAATCCCCTACTTACTTTAATAAAGAGATATAATGGCATTGTGGTTCCTGACTTTTAACACTGGAAAAATGGAAAACATTAGTTGAAGAACGATTAACCTGGAATGCAAAGATTAACATAACGGGAACATATGGCAATGTCTTCACGTATTGGACGAGCCTACCAGCATCTTTCAGGTCCAAGCTAGCCAAGAAGGCCAACCCAATCCGAGTAATTGCTCGTTTTAAACACTTGGTAGTCTTTTTCATCAAGGGGCAAACTCAAATAAGATACTTTTCGAACTCTTTCGAGCAAGGCCTGGGTTCCCGACGTAATTCGAGGCCAACAAGATCTGTACTAGCAAAAGATACCTTCAGGCTCTTGGAATTCCCGCAAACTGTCTCCCTGTTCTAGTCCAGATAACCCTGGTAAAACCTCAAAGTAGCTTTTATTAGGAACCAATTATTGGCTCTTCATATATTTTTAAATGGTTATGGACCCATTACCCGCCGCGTCATGGGAGCAAAGCCAGGAGGACGGCTTTGGGGAAGGCCAGAAGCTGGAATTAGTTGAGAAACAGCTGCATGGAATGTGAGGTATTCTTCAAAATGACAATGATGTACATACAAACATCAATAAGTTGGCATTGTTTTACTTATTTGCTGTGAAAGCTCGGCAGGGGATCATACTGGGATATTCTCACAGAATATTTCCTCGTTCCCTCTTTCAGTTTTCGTCATCTTCGCTGAGGACGGTATTTAACTCCTTATCCCCTATGCTGACCTCGCATTTCTCACTATAAAAAGTGGAGTTAACAGGTGGACAACCTATCAATGAAACAGAGAAAAAAACATGAATTATGAAAACTATGATCCTTCTTTCCCTGACCAACCAGTTGTTGATCAATACCTTCCCATATGGGCTAGCTTACCAGCTTTCAGGTCCAAGCCAGTCTTCATTTGGCCCGACGATGGCTGGACGGATGTAGGCAACAGCTCAACACTTACCTATGCTCAACTCAACGATTCAGTGCAGTCCATTTCCTTTCAGCTACTCCTTTCATTGAAAAGAGGTGACACTGTAGTCATTTTATGCTCACCTGGGCTAGAGCTCGTTGAGATCATTTTTGGGTGTCAACGAGCTGGCCTTTTGAGCGTACCCATAATCCCACCAGACCCTTCTTTTGCCAAAGAAAACTATCACCACCTAGTCAGAGTTCTCTCTCAGACAAAGCTCAAAGCTGCCATAGCTCACCATGATTACATTACAAGGGTTCAGCAATATCTTTCTTCGCCCTCTAAAGACGAGAGGCTTGCAGAGATGTTACAAAACCTGTTATGGATTTCGACTGAAGATATCAAACAAAAAAATGTAGATTCAACAGCGGGTTCTATGTTTTATAATGGTAGCAAACCTGATGAACTTTACTTGATTCAATACACCTCAGGTGCAACAGGGATCCCAAAGCCCGTGCTTGTGACAGCTGGATCAGCAGCTCACAATGTTAGGACAGCAAGGAAAGCTTATGATTTGCATCCAAATAGTGTTATTGTCTCTTGGTTACCTCAGTACCACGATTGTGGCCTAATGTTTCTGTTATTGACCATTGTATCTGGTGCAACGTGCGTGTTAACATCACCTGGAGCTTTCGTTAACCGGCCTAGGCTATGGCTTGAGCTAATTACAGAGTTCAAGGCTACTTGTACTCCAGTTCCATCCTTCACCCTGCCACTAGTCGTGAAGCGTGGTGGAGTTGAAAAAGGAAGCTCGCCTATTAATCTATGGAGCTTGAGAAATCTCATAATCATCAATGAGCCCATTTACAAGGCATCAGTTGAAGAATTTCTTGATGTGTTTAAGCCATTTGGACTAAACCCATCGTCAATCTCTCCATCTTATGGCTTAGCAGAGAATTGCACATTTGTTTCCACAGCGTGGAGAACTAATGACAACTCTGGAAACTCCAGTTTCCCTAATCTTCCTTCTCACAACAAGCTCTTGCCAAGTGCAAGACTTGCTAATGAAGAAGAAGAAGAGGACATGAACATTATTGTTGTAAATGAGGACACCCATGAGCCTGTTGACGACGGAATTGAGGGTGAGATTTGGGTTTCATCTCCAAGCAATGCTTCTGGTTACCTAGGCCATTCTTTCTTAACTCAAGATATATTTAAAGGTAGACTGAGCAACAAGGTTGGCCGGTGTTTTGTCCGAACAGGAGATAGAGGGATTGTGAAAGGGGCAGAAAGATTTCTCTTCGTGACAGGTCGTTGCCTAGACGTCGTTAAGCTCCCAAACGGCCAGGATATGCACCCTCATTACATAGAGACCGCTGCTTATAATACTTGCCCACAGCTTATTAGAGGAGGTTGTCTCGCTGCATTTGATATCTCAAGAATGATCGTTCTTGTAGCAGAGATGCAGAGGAGTGAAAAAGATAACAAGATTTTGAGGGACATATGTGAAAAATTCAGAGAAACGGTTTGGAATCAAGAGAAAGTCGAATTAGGGATGGCAGTTCTTGTAAAAAGTGGAAGTGTTCCGAAAACTACTTCAGGTAAAATTCAAAGATGGGCGGCCAAGGATAACTTTCTAGGAGGTAAAATGAAAGTTTTAATGGAAATGAAGTTTGATAATTACCATGGGGGTTTATTACCATCCCCTGGGGCAATGATACTTGCAAGTAAGGGAAGAGGACAAAGAACAGGAAAAGGAAGAGAAGGTGAAGAGAGGGGAGCCCTGATAGCTGAAGAGAAAAAAGAGAATCCTTTTTCACTGTCAAGTGCTCCAACTCGTCATCCCTGGTTGTCTCGATTGTGAAAGCATTTAAAAATCTGTCTAGGACTAGGATGTTATGTTTTGCTTGTGCCCCAATATATTATGGAAGGAACATGCTTTAGGTTCCTTGCTTCCTTTCTTCGGGATGGTCGACAAGGGTGAAACCTTATGGCTTGTTGCACAACTTTATATATACAATATAGTATTGGTTCATCTCTGTTCTGTGCTATAGGAAAATAGATTTAAAGAAACAGAAAGAGTGAAAACCTTTCTATCTAATTGCCAGTGGCAGGAAGTCAAACAGGGTTCATCCCTTTCCTACTCTGCGTTGCATAACAATGCTCCATATGCTATCATCATTACACAATTATGAATTGATCTGTCTAACATTTTATCCCCAATTGCTATTGTTTGGACAATAAGCAAGACAAAATCACGAGGTAGTAATATTATTTTAGTATTCATCAGCATACACCCTTCAATCTCTGAGGTAGTATTTAAAAATAAGTAAAAGAACTATCAGACTGCGCTTTTACCAGTTTTCTAGTCACAAAACTACAAGCAGCAATGATTCCAGGCAGCTGTAAATACAAAAGCTCCAAATCCTCATGAAAAGCACGAGGTTTGTCCATGATAGGTGAGATTGAAAACCTCCTTTCCTCAGGAATTTGGAACACGTCATAATTACTTGAGTACCTATTGATCAACTAGAATGCATCGCTTGGGCTGCCACATTAACCTGAGTCCTTGCTGTTTAAGTCATGAACACATATAGGTTGAATCACAATACTGCAGACGCTCTCCGGATTCCCATAAGCGTGTCCCACAGTGTATAGACATTATAGGCATGTTCTTCGGTAATTCCATGAGCTGAAAAACCAGCAGATATAGGCTCAAAAGGCAATATACTTGTCCCTTAAGTTAAATACTAGGGCAAGACCAGTCATTACTGTTGAAATCTTTTAACGAAGCAATAAAGTTGACTTGGGCATCCATGCACATTCCCTCCATTCCGAAGTCTTTGTCCAGAAACTCTGATATGTAATAGTCCCATTCTTGGTAACAGCTTCTTCCTAGAAGTGACATATCACCTAAAAGTGGGGTTGCACCCCATCGAAGGCAACCACTCGAGAAGCTGGACGCAATGCCACACGAAGTTGTAGCCATTGGTTCTTCCATGGGGCTAAAAAACATGACATGTTAAAGAACTTCCATGTTTCTCACCAAACAGAAGCAAACCGTTGCAGGAATCAATCAACCCAAGAGAGATTACGTGTTATGGCAGTGTGTGGAGAGCAGCTCTTGCCTTGGTCTTTGATGTCAACCAAAGTTAGTTGGTGTAAAGTTCCGTCTGTGAAAGGTTTCTTGAAGGAAAAGGCAACGCCCTGAAGAGGTGGTGGGAGGGGAAGTATGGCGGAGATGGGTGACGAAAGCATGCCAAGCTTTTGATACGCAGAAAGCTTATTTCTTCTCCATTTCCATGGTTCTTTAATTTCTTGCTTGGCAACTGAAAAATAATCTTTTTTTTTTTTTAAAGAGAGAAAAAAAATGGTTAATCAAGGAAAACCAAGAGTCTATGGCTTCAGTCCAGCGCATTTTCACTGGGGTTAGAGTAACTAGGTCCACCGGGGCTACCACTGGGCCTAATGGAAGGGTTCCTAGTATTTACTTGGTTTTAGATATTTGGGGTAAGCCATGGCTTTCTTGCTAAGTAATAAGAAAATCACCTTAAGATTATATCAAATCACAATTGCCCTTCGCATTATTACATATCTTTTTCAGAAAATTTCACTTTCTAGGGAAAAAAATCATGCTTCATCTTGCTTTTCCTACTCTCATTATAGTAACATTCTACTCCGACCCTTCTATATGATTCAAGAGATGTTGTTGTGGTTGTGGGGGAGGGAGAGTATTATTTTCTCGGAAAATGAGAAAGAACGGTCTGAGTTTAGTCAACCTAGTATGATTTCTTTGAAATCAAAAGTCATTTAAACTTCAGGGTCAAGCTATCGAAGATGGGTTTGGATTCCATATGTCAATCAAATTAAAGTTAAAGAGAGAGGAATCTGTAGCTTTACATACTATTTTTGGTATAAGAGCATGGTAAGTTACCAGATACTTTTTTTTTGTACACATTTCATGCATGTGCATGCATTAGACTTACATGGAAATTAAAAGAATTAGCTTGGCTGTGTACTCGAATGTGATTATAGCTTTGTAATAACCTTGCATGGCAACATTGGTTTAAGACACTAAAAGTGTGGCTCTCTTACACTAAAGCCAGCCAATGCTCAGGCGATTACAAGAGAAGACATAAATGAAGGGAGGCCTGGGGAGGGGAGGGGAGTGTTCAAATTGGGAATTATGATACGGGGCGCAAGGGAAAGTTTCAGATTGGTGAAAGAGCTGACGTGATAAAACAAAAATGTGATAAAGTCCTGGGGGAGAGGATTCTTGAACTCGAAATGCCATTGGTTGAAGCTGTACTGCACCCAAAAAAAATGAACAGTGAGCAACCAAGTACCAAAGCAACAACAACGTGGAAAAGGGCAGAGACAAATAAAGCCATCGATTGCATCACGGAAAGGTAAAGACATTGCTTGGGGGCAAGCGTGGTGCTGCCAGAGAGTTGCAGAATGCGCACATTAAGCTTTGATGCTTCAGATCCATACACTCAGCAACAGGACAACAGCTCCACGGTGGACCATCCCAAAATTTTTATTTTTATTTTTATTTTTTATTTTCACTTTCAATTATCTCCCCTCTCTCTCTCTCTCTCTCTTACGCTTTTGAGATCTGAATCTGCAAGCACTTGGTTAAAGATGATTCTTTAGCCTGTAATGGGGTGTTTATTAGATCCTGGATACCTGTTTTTATTAAGAAAAGTTGACGTTTATGTAGGTGGAGGGAGGATTATGGATGATGGAAGAAGCAAAGCTACGTCGCATCAGGGCTGAGAGTGCTGTAACTATCTGCTTGGTCATTTAGGGGAGGGGGGGTCAAGTGGGCTAAGATAAGAAATAGGAAGAGAGGAAGGGCAATAATGAAGGGTAAGAGTGGGACCCAAACGTGGCAGGGCGTGGGAAGGGGATGAACATGACGTTGTCGGTTGTTTTGTACAGAGGAAGACCCCTTAATCTCATCAGAATCTCTCTCTCTCTCTCTCTCTCTGTTTTTCTCTCTCTAAAAAGATTGACTCCTATCTTTCCCGGCCTCACCACAAGCAACCAAGCTGTCTCTTGTTGGATGTGTAGTTGGCTTGTTGGGAGCACAGAAGCACAAATCCTAACCTAGAACTCAAAGGCCAAAAACCTCAAGACACCCAAACCCAAAATCTATCTTCTCTTTTCTTTTTTTTCTTTCTTGCTAATTAGAGATGTTTAGGCCCCTTGATGGTGTGGTAAAGGCGTAAAAGCTGGTTGCTGCCTGCCTGCCTGCTGCCGTATGCTGATCTCTTTCTCTCTCGTCTGTGAGTTTGGTCCCATTTCAACTTTAATGTCTTTGTTTGTTATTTGAGGGTTATTCTCACATCGTTTTATTGCCATAACAACTCTCTCTCTCTTCTTTTATCTCAGCTTACGGATTGTGTAACGGTTGAAATTAGCGGCATGGGTCGGTGGATTTTGGCTGCATAATGCTGAATATCGGGAGGAGGATAGGGGAAAACAACAAGATATCTAGATAAGCTACTTGCATCATCTCTTTCGAAACGTTTCAAGCTTTTATGATACACACAGAAGCACGGAAAAGATCCATGATTAGTTGAACAGTGAGCTTCCGTTTAGCTTGGATAAAAGATCATAAAAAAGCTCAATCTTTTTTTCAACAATCACTTCTTAAATTATGGAAGTGAGAGGTCAAGAACATGATATTAAAGCGCCAGGCTCTTCAGGCTTTGGTCATCACTCGCCTGGAGCAGACCGAAGAAGAGATGGGAATCATAATGGTACTGCTGTTCTCACTTGCACTCAAACCCTAGATCATGTTCATCGTCCACAGAGACAACAATCACTCGGCCAAGGAAGATCTCCGCACCCGGATCGAGTCACTGTCAGTGGTGCAGCTGTTGCACCCATTTCAGTTAGTTCGAACACAAAGCCATCCAGCGTCATCAGATATCGAGAGTGTCTCAAGAACCACGCAGCCAGCATCGGTGGAAACGTTTACGATGGCTGTGGTGAGTTCATGCCTAGTGGAGAAGAAGGAACTCTCGAGGCCTTGAAATGTGCTGCCTGCGACTGTCACCGCAACTTTCACCGCAAAGAGGTTGATGGAGAGTCCCAATTCGGGCCTAATTCCGGTAGAAGAAGCCTGATGCTTAACCCTCTTCAGTTGCCTCCACCATTGCCATCTCCAACCATGCTGCACCACCATCAAAGGTATTCAGTTCATACAAGTCCTTCAAGTGCAATGGTTGCACCCATGAATGTGGCGTTCGGCAGCGTCGGTGGCGGTGGGACGGAGTCTTCAAGCGAGGATCTTATGTTCCAGTCTAACGCTGAGGGAATGCCGCCGCCACCCCCTTATGTTTTGTCCAAGAAGAGGTTCAGGACCAAATTTACGCAGGAGCAGAAGGATAAGATGTTGGAGTTTGCGGAGAAATTGGGTTGGAGGATCAACAAGCAAGACGAGGAGGAAGTGGAGAAGTTTTGCGCTGAGGTTGGGGTGAAAAGGCAGGTTTTCAAGGTTTGGATGCATAATAACAAGAATGTGAAGAAGCAGCCACAGGAGTAAGAGCTCTTCATGGTTTGCTTAAATGAGTAGAGTGACGACATGTGAGATATGTATAGAAGGAGCTAGCCTGGATTAATCAGAGCCATTTTAGAGTGAGGACTTAGGGGGGAGCTGGCCTTCATCTTGAATATTTGTATAATTCTTCATTTTATGCCTTGGTTATCTCTTGGCATTGAGCACTGTTTCAAACCCAAAAAACAAAATCTTGTATTAATTGTTTCTCTTTAAATTATGCTAGTGCCTTTCTCATCATTTCTCTGCCCCTTTACTTCTGAAAACACCGTCAGAAAAAAGAAAATATCAAATGGGCATACGGTGTCTCCTTCTTCATGTTTAATGCCTGACTGAAATGGTGAATGAGCTCATTGCATGCCGGCTGTTTTTGTGCGATTGTTCCATTGGATCCAGCTGGTATATTAGTTCTGGCTAGCCTGAATCTAGAGTAGCCAACCAAAAATAAATTGAGTAGGGTCATTTTGTTGGGGACAATGTAAAGTCTTGCCTTATGATCTATTGTGCTTGATATGAACCTGGCCAGATTATACAACTATCTCTTTGGCATTTTTATTTGGACTTTGGAACTCTCTCTTGGCTCCTTTTTCAACAAAAAAATGCTCACCAATTCAATCCCAAAACCAAAAAAGTGCTATATGGAATTGGACAATACCCTCTCTCTGAGATTGTGACCCAACCCAACACATCTTTCCTGCTTGAATTTTTGGTGGCATGTTTAAACAACAAACGAAGGAGAAAACACCTTGCTCCCTACCGTTTTCTCCATCAGGTTTATAATTTGATCCTGTTACATAATTCAGACGTTTACAACTTTGGTTTCTGCAGAAATGGGGATTTGATTTGATTTGATTTGATTTTGACCTTCATTAGCCAACGCCAATATACCCTTTCAAATAAACCTTGCTTAAACCCCCCAAAAGCGTCCTTTCCTACCTGGGCCACTCTTTCTTATGAGCGCCAGGACAAAAGTTCTTGCCAATGGTAAGCAACTGCTCAAAGATTTTATGGTAAGGCTTGTGTGTGCTTTGACTTGCGTGATCATCACACTGTAGGAGAAATAAGAAGAAAACATAATTTCATCATCTCGCTTTCAGATTAATCCATGGTGCATTGCAGAGAAAAAGAAAAGGAGAAAAAGAGAAAGAAAGAAGTTAATTAAGAACCACAAGATAAAGTAATATTAGTGATTCTTGCCAATATTACATTGGAGTAATTATTCGATTCAGACTATAGCTGAAGTCTGAAGAACAGTAGACCTAAAAAGAATTAAAGAAATTTCTGCAGTCCAAATCTATTGGACGAGAACCAAGGGTAACCTATACATACAAGTTAATCCAAATATAATATACTAGTGATATGCTTTGCTATTTTGGTTCATATCCTATCTTAGAAGACTTAAACAATGGGTGCAGCGGCAGGTCCGGGTCCGGGTCCGAATGCCCTTGCCAATGCTGGTGCCGGCGCTATTACCGGGGCGGATGCAGGAGCTCCCTTCGGGGACAGCCAGCCATAATCCCTGAACCAGGCAGCAAAAGAGTGACAAACCAAGAAAGCAAATACCAAATTAGCATATAATCAGTAATTAATTAGTACTAAATAGGATCATCAAGTAGTTTTACCTGAGCTTGTCCTTAGCCCAGTCAGTCAACGACGAGGCGGTCTCCTTGACACTCTCCGCGGCATTCCCTGCACCATGTGACAGGGACTGGGTTATTTCTTTAAACTCTGTAGTAGCCTTGTCTATCTGCTCCGGTGAAAGTGCGTCTTCTCCTACCACGGACCGGATTGATAGAACCAGGGTCAATGAGAATGCCAGAACCAAAACTGTCTTCGCCATTTTTCCTTTGCTTTAAAGTTCAACCTTGAAACTTATGACTTTTGTTGAAAGAACAAATGAAAACAATCTGAGTGCTTACGGATTGAAACCGGGAGGTATTTATAGCTTTTGGGAGAGGAGACATCTGTGGCGAAACCCAGGGGCCTGGTGACTGGTGTGGTTGCCAAAGTCGGCGAACACGAGTAAAACGGAGATAGTTTCCCAACATTTTCAATGGCCGCCGCGTCTTTCTCTGTTAATTTGTGATTTTAATTTGCTTTTCTTTGTTTAGTTCACGATGCTGCATGAGAGTCGTGAAACGATTTACGAGCGAGAGAATGTGTTTTTAAGTTCCGATGGTTTCAAAATTAATAATTTTCTATAAAATTTAATATACCTTTACTGAAGTTAATTAGAAATAGATTAGCACATCATAAACTCATTTGACTATGGTTAATTTTCTTTCGTTTTTTCTTTTTACTAAGAGAATTTTGACCACAAATTCTAAAAGGTATTTTACCTTTTAATTTTGATTCTTTAGAAAGGAAATTAATATATGTATATATGTCATATTTACTTCTATACAATTTGATAAATAAGTAACTGAAATTAAGTCAACCTGAAAAAGTTTTTGTCAATTTCAAGAATAAATTTGTTATGTGACTTATCCGTATTAAATTTTTATTTATTTATTACATTTGAGCATTTAGTTCATTAATTGGTATATAGTTCTATTGTCTAAATAACAAATTTGAATTCAGCTTTTCCTAATTAAAAAAAAATTAGACCAAATAATTTTTTTAAAAGAAGCAATTTGGACCAAATAATTAACATTATATGTTAGTGAATAATTTATTTTAGGCTTATAAAGCTATCAAAACCAAATGCTATACTAATTTTTATGAAAGGGAATAATTTGATATTAATTACACCTAATTACTTGAACAAAAGAGATAATATGAAATGTTTTATTTCTCAGATTTTAACTTAATTCTATACTTAGAAAACCAAAATGATTTAAGGCATATTTGGTACAACAAATTTTAATAATAGATGTTGCACTATTATTAGTTAATATGAGTATAATTTTGCTTTTATTAAGTAAAAGTAAGAATACAAAACTAAGACATACACACAGAGAAAATTTGTAACAATTGTGGTTTGACAGTTTATGTAATAAACTATTACTTAGTTAGATCTTGTTTATACATTAAATTTGTACATTGATGTATTACACTACATTAAGTTTAAGTTTAACAAATAAGAATGCTAAATGCAATTGTTATATCAATACATAAATAAAATTATGATTGTTAAATATCATAATTTAAATGTTTTATATTATTATCTTAATGAGTTTTATTTGAAATGGTAAGATTAAGAAGAATATATCTAACAATTTAGGGTAAAATATCCATACATTTTAAGTTTTAGTTAAAATGGATAGTTTACTCCAAATTAACTTGTAAATAGTATTAACAGATAAATATAAAATGTCTAAAATACTTTTTTTTTTTTACTTATTTTCTTTTTCTCAAGCTTGCCAGCGACGCTCTTTTATGATTGTCGATCGTGAAAGTGCCATATTGTACCTCTCGGGAACATTGGATTGGCCATTCCTATTGTCGAATTTGGCCGAGGAATACCAAATCCAATGTTCTTGTAGTGTCGAGGAACTCTTCTAACTTAACCAGATTTGATGTCCCCACGACACTAGGGAGCTCCTCTAGTGCAACCAAATCCAACGTTCCATGACCGAATTTGATCTAGGAGCCCATCCAACTTAATTCGACGTTCCCATGATCGGATCCAGTTAAGGAACATTTGGTCAATGCTTGTCATGCTGGCTATTGCTGTATGCCACTATTACTCGTGATGGAGAAAATTTAGTCAGAAAAGAAGAGAGAATGTTGGGGTAGAGAAAGAAAAAAATTGTAAAAATGAAAAAAATTATATTTTATATATTATTAATTTTTAAAATTAATAAAAAATAAAATTATCTTAAAAAAATTATCATGTTATCAAATTAATAAAAATATTAATAATTAATTACCAGTAATATTTTTGTATCTAACAACATATTTTTTTTGAAGTAAACTGTATATTTTAACTATTAATGAATTTACGTAAAATTATAATAAAAACTTAAGAATTTGGATATTTTATGCAAATTTATACATTGTTCACATGACTTTTGAAAATATGCCTCAACAAAACCCTGTCTAGCAGTGTGGGGATGTAGCTCAGATGGTAGAGCGCTCGCTTAGCATGCGAGAGGTACGGGGATCGATACCCCGCATCTCCACTTTTTCTAAACAACGAAACGTTTCCCAATTTTTTGTTTGAGAAGGAAACCAAATTTTTTCCCGCCTTTCCATCTGACTTAAAAACACGCCAATTCGTTTTCTCTATTTCGTTCTTTTCATTTTTAGGTTCTCTCTCATTTTCCCCCGCAAAATCAATGGCTCCTTGTTTGCCCTTTTACCAAATCCATGTTTCAGGTGAATTCAAACCGAGATTTTCAGTTAATTGCTCCATCGGTTATCTCTTCAGATCTCAGAATACAATTTTTGGAGTCTGGAATTCGAAAAGGTCAGCCGTTAAGCTTCTTTTAGTGCCGTTATTTGATTTCATAGTGATGAAACTTTGTGTTTTGTTCTTTAAATCCGATGCGATTACCATTCGATAATCCAAATCAAGTTTATGCTTAACGATTAAACTGCTGGCCTGCTGCTGATGGTGAAGAAGAAAACGAAAATTTGAGATTGTTCCTTGAATGTTTGTGATAAAGCCACATGATTATTTGTTTATTTTTATTTTCATTGGCTACGTTTAATTTTTTCATAGAATTAGGCATGAATTTTCTCTGTTGATTATTAGTGCTATTGTTTTTTGGTAAATATTTTGATCTTGTGCTGATCGCTTCATACTTAGCTCCATAATCTTGATCCGCTAATTTGAATATTATTTTCGATTTTTTTAAAGTCTTCCTCTTGATTAGGCGATTCAATTACTGCATTTCTTTGGAAACAAACAAGGTAAAGAGATCATAGATTTAATGCACAAAGTACAGAACACTTGAGTATTTTTATTTAAAACTAGAAAATACGGTAGAATACTTACAAGCTTAATAATTATAGAGTTCAACCTTTTGTTATATTAACAAACTGACTCAACGGTAACATACACGCTTAAAAGGAGCCAAAGATAGGGGGGAATCACGTTGAGGATTCTCGATTTCTTTATATTTTTATACCTTTTTTTTTTCCAATTTTTAAAGATCCTCTGACAATGCAGCAGAAACCTTTGCTTGTTCATTGGAGCTCTAGATTCTTCATGAACCTGTGGAGGATTTAAAAGAACAAGAGCATTTGAGCAATTAATATAACTGTCTTGCCTTTTAGAACTTGGATGATTATTATAAGAGGTGGAGCATGTGCAAACGCCTTTGTTAGATTGAGGAAACATTTGTTTTTAGCTGACCTATTGGACGTTAGCTTCATGATCCAAGAAAATCAGTGTCATAAGAGGAAAGTCTACGTATTATTTATGAAGGGTTACAGAGGAATGCGAAATCTAAGTTAAAAAATATGGGGTTACGTCATGCATGAATGCTAGCTAGAAGCACCGGCTAAGGACTAACTTATTTAAGTTTATTTGTTTTATGATATTGGGTTCAAGCTCTTCCGAGTTATATAGGACCATGTGCATGTGATCAAAACAAAGTAGGATTGGATTTCATGTGGGCTTTTTCTTAGTAAGTTGAAGTAGGGTATGGATAGAGTATTATAAAAACAACATAAAGTAATAAAAAAATTTTATGGGGTGATGGGGATCGGTGTTTGGTTTGAACGCTAGCTACTAGAAAAGGAAAGGAGAGTGCATGACATGTTAGAGGAAATACGGATGATTTCAAGCGCTTTAAAAGGTTCATTTTTAGTTTACAATGTAAAGATTTGAAAATTTTTTTAATTTGACTTTCAATATTATACCATATATCATAGCTAGGGAAGAACACTGGATAACATACTTTAATTGATTTCCCATGTAGCTGAAAAGGGGAGGAGAGCCCGGTCACATATAATTAGGCAGGAAAGAAAAAGAAATCCCTTATATTATATATATGCTGTGGTTTGGAGCTCGAGGGCACGTGCATGTTTCATGTTTAGGGTGTCCACTAAAAACGACGGTTTTCGACTGCTCATTAACATAGTGAAATAATCTTTTTAGAGGAGTTGAATACATGAAGTTTTCTCAGATTTTGCATATTCCTCTTGATCACTTTGTGAAGACCTTGGTTCCATGCCCTGCCACGGCCCTGTCATAAGTTGACAGCATTTGGCATTGCACAGGAAGTCTTCAGAAAGATTACAGTGTGAATATGGTGGTTTTGCTAGTTTATTGAATGAGAATAGAATATTGTTGAGCCAGAAAATAGAGTTGCATGAGTAATAATTTTCTAAGCAGAAAAGAGGTAGGAATAATATTAAGTTAGCAAATAAAGAGATATAGTTAATTATACCAGTAGTACTCTACCTTTGCTCGCCAGCAATTCATCTTCGGTTACTCCCAGTGCTTCGGTAATTGGGTATAGGGACTTGACCAGATTCAATATACATGAGATCCGCAACAAGGATCTCATAGTGCCTTCTTACTTCCTCGGCAGATTTCTCACCGACGGCAGCGGCCACCTTTTGCCAGCGGTCTGGGGTGTCCTTGTCATATACAGCAAGTGCCTTCTCAAATAGCTTGTTTTGCTTTGGAGTCCAGTAGGAGTTAGAGTCACGTGATGAAGTCATAGAGCTTGATGCCAATACTGTGGGATTATGAATGAAAACAAAAACGAATATTGTAAAGCTTGGATTAGTTGGATGTGAAGGTGAAGGTTGGAGAAGAGAGATGTATGTCTATCAAGATTGCAAAGGGGGAGAAACTAACAAAAGAGAAAGAAACTAGGAAGGAAAAGAGATTGCTGCCTCAGTCAAGGCACAAGACGGAAGTCAAGGGGTGGTATAGGTAAGAAATTGTAACGCTCACCACTTATAAGAAGCAACGGTGGTGGGGTTGTGCAAGTTGGCGAATATTTTTTTGGGGCTACAACGAGATGTGATTCGCTTGCTTAAACAAGAGCTTTGATGGACAAGCATTCAGTGTCAAACAACTGAGTCTTTATAAAAGTCTTTTTCTGGTCTTTTATAATATCATCAGCACCAAGTTGATTTCTTAGAGAATTTATCAGATGGTGGGGATTAGATCCCAAAACAGAGTCTACTCATTAGCATAGATGCTCCAACAATATGATCCCTGGCCCTCCCTTTGAAACCCGCAAAATATACAGTAAGATATTCTGCCATCTTTTGAGTGGGAAGATAGGATTTCTTCCTTCTCTTAATTGAGCAACTTGGTAAAATATACTCTATTTAAAGAGTATATATTTATGTTTTATTCTTCCTTTCTCTTATTAATATTGAGAAAAATAGTAATGGCAAAGAGCGGATGATAATGTGATCTGGTATAGTAGCTGAGAATGGGCTATGATTCAGAATACAGGAAACCAGAAATCAGAAGCCTTGCTAAAGGCAAGGGATGATTCTCTTGCCAAAGGCGGCTCTGATTTTTGGACTTTCGGCTGTGTTGTTACCATCAGAAATATTTTTCACTTTTCCTTTTCCTTTTTTTATATATTTACCTTTGATCAAGTTGATTCGTGAATTGAGTACGTCATTGATGCGGGAAGTTGGAGAATGGAGTTTTTGGTTTCTGAACAACATTCCAAATCCCTTCTGCCTGCCTGTTTGTTGAGAAGTGCGGTGATAGTCTTTATCTTTGTATCCTATTGCCTAAAAATCGGCAGAGTCAACAGGAGTTGCTCTTTTTACAAGATCCTGTGTCAGTCTTTTGAGTAGGAGTTGCAGTTTGCTTGCTGCCATGTAAAATCCTTGAATTACCATGTTGCCCTTCCTGCATTCACTGCCCCTTTGCCTCTTTCCCTTCCCTCTAGGGTTCTCTAATTAATTTAAGAATTAATTAAGTTAAATCGCACTTACATTTTTTTATAGTTTTAATATTTTCTTTATTGGTTCTTTTTCAATTAGCACACTACTATCTTTTGTCCCAGTTGTATTTTGTATATAATTTTTATTTTATAAGAGTTAAGCTGTTAGTTTTGTTTAATAAAATTATTAAATTATTTTTGTTTATAATTAGTTTATTCCTTTACATTTAAGAATATTTTATAAATTTATTGAATAAAATTAATAATTTAATTTTTTTATAAGAACAGAAATTATTCATAAGGTGTTAATAGAAAAAAATATCTCTAGGATGATAATTGAAAAAGAATAATATAACATATTATGTAAAAAAATTAAAATTATAAAAAAACGTAGATAAAATAATGAGAAATAGAAACCTTTTAGAAGATTATCAGTTTTGAAGCCCCTATTTCCGTCTGAGATATCAATATTTCAATAGGTATGTAAGAAAAGGAAATTTGCTAGTCTAGTTTTCAGCTCCTGCAGAGTTTTAAGTCTGAGGTACGTGGTGTTTACTTTTCTTGGTTCCCATAGAATGAGACTCAACTTGTTTTCATAAACTGATTAATTCTGAGGCATCTCATTACTAACATTGTCAGAGATTCGACACTTGGAATGAGTCAAATAGAGATTCAGTCCCATACAATTAGACATTTCTTTCTACATACAGTTAGACATTTCTTGTATAGCTTATGGTCCTTTTTGTTGGCGTTTTCCGTTGTTTGAAAAGTCTTTGCACTGCATTCTCGTACCTCCTACAAGGGGACTTCATCAGTTCCTTCTTTTAAGGCAACATTATATTCATAAGCTTTTCCATAGGCATATAATAAATCATCGAAGTTTTTAGTATGCTTGGCTCCTTCCTATGTTTTTAATATGCGAGCCTGGCTCTTGCACTTGAAACTTTTCCTCCTTAGTACTTGGTAGGACTGAGTACACATCAAAGTTTTTTCTTTGTTTCGTCAGCTATTCTTGTTGGCTCTTGCCATCTGAGGAAACGGTCCTCTGCAAACAGGTCGTCAGGCTATATCAATAATAATCAACTCATTGAAAGATAAAAGAAGAGACGGCTAATTTTACTTTTCCAACCAACACTGAAGCTTTGGCCACTGAATGATTTTCTGCTATATCCTATACCTTTATTGCATTTAGGGTGCCAATTTATCTTGTTACTTAGGGGTCTGGAAAGACCAAAGAAGAACAAACGAAGCATGATGGAGAAAAACTCAAAACAAATTAATATTTAAACGAGAAAAACGAAGCCTTTATTTACATTGGCCACAAGAAATTATATGATTATTGAGTACCCTTATTCGGTATTGGAAATTCAATTTAAATACTTGAAGTATTTCAATTTTGTATATTTGTTTTTCTTTTCCCCCACTTTTTGTGAATCAAACGAATTGTGGAAGATTCAATATATGCTATAATGGTTCATATTATAACCTAGTAGTAACAACATTAAAATTTGTTTAAACTCGTTTGGTTTAGGGGTAGTTAAATATCTTTATCTTATATTTTTGGGTTTCAAATGATGGGGGGAATTTTAGACAAATAGCTTTGGTTCTTAGCTTGGCATTGTCCATAGCAGCCAGAGGAGGGCCATGATAAGTCGGGGTAAATTCGACGCGTACTCTTATAACTCTTTTGGGAGGAGAGCCATGCCGTAATGGCTCTTAGCTTGATGCTGTCGATAGAATCCTTGTCAACTTGATTTCTCAAGTCTCCTCGGGCGGAAGTTAAGTCAGGGGGTTCCTTTCTATTTTCCTTGTGGAAGTCGTGGCTGTGTGGTCCTTTTTTATGATAGGAAGATTGGTGTGGACTATTCCAAAAGTTTGAAAGATTTGAAAGGCCAGACTTATAGCTTTTGCTTTCCCTTTTTGGATATTGAATGCCAGGACCAAAGACCCAGTGTCTTTTGGGCAGCTGGACGAGTCTACTCCACTGATATACAATTCACCCTTTGCGCATTTAAAGTCATTGAGGGCCACACTTAGAGGGGAATCTTTCAATAAGAAAAGTGTTTTGGGAAACATGATTTTCATATCGTTGGATCTGCTTGAAGAAAGTAGTAAAAAAGCGCGTTTTGTTCATGGAATGTCCCAAAAAGATAAGGAGCAGATGCTTGATGTTCGTGAAGCAACCAAATGGAGTGGAATTGTACAAAGTCTTGTAGCTTGAAGTGATTGAATTAGAAGCATTTTTTGTGTCGAGTTGAATATTGGTTCAATAATTTGGCCGCCAATTAATTTAAAAGCCCTCCTTCGAATGACTTTGCCTTGTTTTTATTTTTATAGAGAAGATATGGGCATAGGTCAGAGATTTGTGAGTGGCTAACTAGAGCATAAATGCGTATTTGTGTTGTTCCTCGCTGATGCATACAAGGAAAGATTCTAAAATGTCATTCCTTTTTCTATGCCACCAAACCCTCTGTTTTAAACAAAGAGGTAAGATCCATGCCCCGACGATTGTTCTTAGTTCCTGTTGACCAGGTTTGGGACAACAGAGTCAAGAGTTCATTGATGTCTGTCCCCTGGACAGTAAAGTGCCACGTTAGTTCAAACGACCAAACTGGAGATTATCTTCATTATCCGAATAATGGCATAAATAAGAAATATCATCGAAGAAATAAGACTTTGTTAATTATCGAGAATTCTGCTTTTAATCTGCTTTAGAGTCCAAAAGGGTTTGGAGGGAAGAAGGCTGGCTCCTATTATTTTTGGTTACTTGATTGGGTGGTTTGTGTTTTTTGCTAAGGTTCCAATAATCTTTTTCCGTATCAGTTTATAAGCTTTGTTCACTACTGCTTCGGTGTATATATTGCATTGCTCTGCCATGTTTATTTGGACCTACCACAACGTGATACAAGTGAAGGCTTGATGCTTACATAAATTTAAGAATATCTAAATATGGTATTATTTCATAGTAACTTCTTAGGAATGGCATTGGAGTCAGAAGAACAAGTTTGACCACCCATAATGGAGAAGACCACAGACCTTGCTCATAGCATCCTTGTTGCTTAAAATTCTGAAGGAGCCTCGCACAAAATGAGCGTGAGCCCTTCGATGCAGAACTGCAGATGTACTAATCATTGCCATGGGCTTAGATTCTAGTCGCCAGGGAACTAAAGTATTTCTGTGGTTATTGATCCTCTAGTGTTGAACTTTTTCCAGACGTTTGCTCATTTGACTCCTTCCATGGACGACCTATTAAACCAGCATTAAAGATTCAAGTAATGCTCGGATGTACCATCTCAGAGAAATTTCTTGCGTGCAAACAGCCATTTCAGAGTTTCCATTGGCCATCAGGTACTTTTCTCTTACATGAAATTGCGATACTTACATAAACCCTTCTGATATTTATTTCTAATGTCGGAAAAAGGGGGATGAAAAGAATGTTAGAAATGTATAATTGAAACTCATACTTGGCAGGATTCAAATAAATGAGTAGAAACGTACTTCTAATGGAAGTGCCGGCTGCTTATCCTGTAGGTTAAGAACCAATAATAATTAAAATATCGATTGAAAATTAGATGACCTGCAAAATTTCCAATAATTCCACGATTTGAAGGCCGTAGTGTGAATTGATTAAGACATAATTTGTTCTTGTTATAGGTCCACTCTAGGGTCGTCGAGATGCCTGTTTTAATGGTCTTCTGTTTATTGGCTCAAGATTTGAATGGAAATTCTGTCGTTACGAACAACACTGGCGCATTACCTATATGACAATGAAAGTTGTTTTAACTTCTAGCGTGCGTCTGTTCGCTGTTGTTTCTTAGCTGCTGGCGCACGTTTAAGAATCTCTATACGAATGATTATCTTAAGGTTGTGGTGTTCGTAATTAGTGTTGACCGTTGACTTCGCTTTTCAGTGAGTTAATTAAAATTACCATCCTTTAATATATTTAGTTACCAGTTAGTTATTATACCATTTAGGGTTTCAATAGGATCATAGATTCAGGGTTCTAATTTCATAAGTGGCAGAAGAAATAAATATGTTATTGAAAAACACCATGGAAAGAAAACCCCCAAATGGAAAAGTAGATATAGTACATAATAATAAACTTAAAATTAAGTCTAGCTTTGGTGAGATATATATACATATATATATATATATATATATATATATATTGAGTGAATGACGTCAACGCCCTTTTTCGTTTTCTAACCTTCTTTCCCATGTTGGAAGCAGTCAACGTGCTGAGCCAACCATCGTGGCGGCCCTCAAGGCTGTCCAAAGGTAGATATGCAGCCTCTCTCTCTCTTACGGGTACTTAAACCTGCTCCTGGAAACTTTCTTGTCGAAATGTAGGGTTTGACCAATGAACTGGTTTCTCCTCAGGAAGAAAGTAACAACTTTCCCCATAAACTGCGTTTTCTTTTATATTTTATTGTATAAAAGTATAAAACCGTTCAACAGAAACCACTTCGACGGCCATGGGGTACTTATAGATTATATTTTCATTGGGATTGCTTTCTTTACTAGAATCTTTTCCTTCTCTTGGCCAACTGATGGGTGCACGTTAGAAAGCTGGTATTAACTGTGTTATAATGACAGGAACTTCTTGACGTCAAGAAGCTGATAGTTTTGCAATTTATGCTCTGTTCATTCTGGTGTTTCTATATTGGGTCTTCTGTGGAGCTCATGCTGATTTTTTGCCAGTAGAGTAACTGGGTAAGTTTTCTTTTTAATTATATTTAAACTCTAATGCTTAACTTGTAAGCAGTGACTTACCTACTGAAATATTTAGAAATCAAACTGATTATGAACATGCATATCATAGATGCCGTTTTGTTTGATTTTCAATTCCCCGAGAGCTTGCCTTTGCTATGAATTTTAGCCCCTGCTTGTGGTTATGTTTTAACTTCACCTAGAAGTCACGATCTTGACTTGGTTGCACATAAAGATATGTTGAAACTGCCTCCTAATCTTTACAATTTGCTACCAGAATTTCGTTGCTCTGGCAATTAGGCAAAAATTACCTTAGTTTGCATTTATGATTGCAACCTTTTACGTCATAGAAACTTTTGTGATGTTTAGAGGAGCCTCTTTCAGTCAGTATTTTAACTAGACAGACATTAAACAAGAATGCTTTATACTCTTGGGGAAATATTTATGATGTAAACTATTTATTTAACTTGGTTCACAACCATCCTCTGGTCTTGATTCTTTCTATTTAATTTTCTTAGTAGACCACATAATTTTGGTGAAATAATTGGTGGCAGTATTCATGTAACTGTAATTCAAATTTGTAATGATGTATTTTGCATGTATAACCGTCTCTCTGAGGACTCAAATTGTTTTGGTCAATGTGCAGAGTGAGGATACTTTTACAAAATGGAATTTCGTGCTGCTGAGAGTGTTGAGCTTCCATATTACATTACCATTAAGGTAAATCTCAACAGCTTTATCCAGCTTTTGGACCATATTTCGTTGATTTACTTTTTCAATAAGAATCGGGGTTTAATATAGTCTAGTGTTTTCAGTAAAAATCCTAGAGCATCTCAAGTTGAAATTAAGAGTGAAAATATATAGGATACTTTGTAAGAAAGGGCACCGGATTTTTAATTTTTGGATTTCTCATTAGTTAAATATCTAATTTGTTTGAACTTCATGAAAAAACATTTAGTTCTCCTCACTATAGCATAATAGAATCACACTCAGATTTCTCTAGCTGAACGGATGGTTTCATTTTGGCTTTGAATGATTTGGGCTGCCTTCAGAATTAGGTACATATGACATGCCAATTGTTAATCACTAGAGTCCAGGAGAATAGATACTAGAAGAGATCCTGTTTTGAAAGAAACTTAACTTCTGTTTTTGTCCAAAAAATCAGAATTATATTTATTTCCCTTACTATTCATCAATTTCAAATTCTTGCTTCGTCTTTCCATACTGAAAAGGAAGCCAGTTTAGTAGTATTTGTTTTTCTGACAATTGCAGTGGATGCAGGTGCATCGCTTGATGTGCTTGGAGCTCAAGAAAATCATTGATAGCATTTTGCAAGTGTTTTCTGATCTTGAGTCTGCACGGCCATGCTCATCAGGAATGCAGGCATTATGCTTGTTACAATCAACAATGGATAAAGCCAAGTTACTAATCCAGCACTGTTCTGAATCCAGCAAACTCTACTTGGTACATTGTTTTTAATTTTTACTTTTCTGTTTATAAAATAAATAAAAGATATGCATGAAATGAATACCTGCTGAATTCAGAAACTAATACCACTACTCCGAGGTTGTTGTTTTATTATGAAATAAATACCAATGTTACATTCATGCAGCATATAATTTTTGTTTTCTAATCAACCAAAATGGGCTGTTAAGAGCACCATTACATTCTTGATATATTCATCCTCCAGTTGCATTCTTTGTTCACCACAGTAAGCATTTAATTTCAAATATCTTGACAGTTTAAATTCACATTGCCATTTGGTTTGTAAACTGTTAAATTTATGCAGTAAGCCATACACACAGAGTTTAATCTATAATAAGTGAATTTATCATTATCAGGTTTCCGTAGACATTATTCAGGTAATAACTCTATCTATGAAATATTTAGGCAATTACAGCAAAGGCGATACTCTGGAGGTGTGATAAAATTCGGAAAACTTTGGCGATTTCTATGAATCAAGTTCAAGATATGGTTCCACCATTGTTGGCTGAAAAAGTATGTAATACTTCATGAATTTTTCTTTTTCCTTTTTTAAATTTACTGGCGGGTGAATTGTAAAGTGCTTGATTTGCTTGTGTTATGTATTTTTTGGTGCTGTTGTTACTTTAGTGGTGGAAAGATATATATTGGAGAACTTAAACTTTATGTACTATCTTTCTTTTTCAGCCTTTTTCTTTAAAAACTTTCCTTAATTGTAATTGGGAAATTTTTGTTTACAGATATCTAGAATTATAGATGAACTTAGGAGTGCAAGGTTTCCTTTAGAACCTTCTGAATATGAGGCTGGTGCAGTTATACTTGCACTGCTTCAACAGGACACATCTGCATCAGGGTCCAAACTCCAATCAGAAATTGAGGCTCTTCAACTTGCAACTTTGAGGCTGAACATTTTATCTCCTTTTGCACTTTTGATAGAGCAAAGATCTATCAAGATACTGCTTGGAAAAGTCCATGATAGGGAGCCAGTGAAGAGGAAAATCTTGAATTATCTGTTATATCTTCTGAAAAAACATGGAAAGTTAATTTGGCAACTCCAATCTAAAATCACCAGTCCTGAGGAAGACAACTGTTCTTCATCCATGGAGCAGCAGCATGGAGGGGGAAAAGAAGAAGATGAGACTCCACCTAATGACTTCTTCATTCCTAAACCTCCTGAGGAATTCCAATGCCCTATCTCTATGAGACTGCTTTGTGATCCTGTAATTATTGCTTCTGGCAAAACATTTGAACGAGTATGGATAGAGAGGTGGTTTAATGAGGGCAATCAGATATGCCCCGTGACTAATACAAGGTTGGAGCAGTTGTCTATCACTCCAAATTTAGCAATGAAAGGCCTCATTTCAAAGTGGTGCTTGAGGTATGGAATCCATATTCCTGAACATGCAAAACCAATCCCTTCACTGCTTTCCTCATGGGAAACTTCTTCCAGGTCCATTGCTAGCTTTGGCAGTTCTGTGCTTGGTTTGCAACTTCAAATAGGAAATGTCTCAATTGGCTCAATGAGTACTGGCTCCACTTTGGATTCATCTGACAGGACACCCAATGATGAGCTTGCTGCAGATTCTCACTGTCAAAGATGTCATCTCTCTTCTGTGACTTTAAGTAGTCATGACATCAATGCAGCCTTTCTTTCTGAACTCGATAAATATTCCTGGAAATCTAAATGCAAGGCTGTTGAAAATGTTAAAGGCCTTCTAGAAGACAATGATAAGGCCAGTCGTTTGACATTTTCAAGTAGTCATGTCAATCCTGTGATTACATTTTTGAAGGATGCAAACGAAATGTGTGATATAAAAATGCAAAAAGATGGAGCAGAGGTGCTTTTAGCAATTTTGAGCAGTAACAGGTAACATTCATATCTCGTATCCTTTTTCCTTCATTAGCTACTTAGGTGTTGTCGGTAAACACATTTCCAAGTTTAGAGACAAATAATCAGACCTGAAGGGGACATGTTAGAATCAATGCTTGGATTTTTCTTTAAAAAAGGTTAATCCATCATTAGAAAATGTACAAATATTGCAATAAATAATGTGCAATTATTAGTTGGTGACTAAATGCAGATGATAGAAAGTAGGTACATGTGTAAGGAGCCAACAAGCATATTGGTTTCCCTTAATGTTTTCATGTACCTAACTTTATAATGATACCCTTCTGTAAAAATTGATTGCATTGACTATATTACACGAAGTAAAGGCAGCACTAGTTTACTAGTTTGATAAAAGTATGTGTTGTTACCTGCAGAATCGAATTTCCTCCCTGTCATGAAGATGTTATCTATTTGTTGGCATCATTATTGGATTCTGAACCGGCTCGAGAGTCCCTTGCAATAATGGAAGTCTTATCCTGGCAACAGTACTATAAGTCCAGAATTGTGGCATCTGGCGTATTACCTTCCATCCTAAAAGTCCTTGACACTACAGCCACAGAATGTTACACACTTGCCATGAAGATCCTACGTAATTTGTCCGATTGCAGTGATGTTGGTTACCATATTGCATATTTGGGTTATATCCCGAAGCTGGTTTCTTTTCTTGAGGATTCGAATGTTGCAGGCTATTGCATCGAGATCATAAACAATCTATGCAAGATCGACCAGGTTAGATTTGAAGTTACTGAAGCCAATTTATTTACTTCAATAGCCAGACTCTTGGAAGATGGTAAGGAGGAACAGGAACTTGCTGTCGATTTGCTCCTGTCTTTGTGCTATGAGGATACATGGTATTGTCAAATGATAATGACAGGAAGCATAATTCAATCCTTGTTGAGCATACATAGCAATAGCAGTTCCAGAGCAGCGGAGAACGCATTTCACCTGATCGAACTCTTGGAACATATGAAGAGAAGTGATGCGTCGCAATGTTCAGTTCCTAGCTACATCCTGAGTCAAGAAAACTCACACTTCTGCAGCAGCAATGAAGGTAAAGGATCATCTTCCCAGGCTTTTGGATTTCTCATAAAGAAGGCATCAAGGTTTTTACGTGGCAAGTGCTGAGTTTGCCCTTTTGAATGGCTTTCCTCACTCAGAACCCAGCATACTAGCCCAACCCATTAACTGTAGGAATCAGGGGATTAGCCAGGAAATTTTGTTAGCTCAATTTTGATCTTTGTAGTAATAGCGCTGTAGTTTCTCATATTCCCATGCTTTCTTTTGTATAGAATGCTTTTTTTTTTCTGTTTTATATATGTAATTGAATGTGTGAAATTTGTATTGTAGTAGTTTCAATATTATTTTAGATTATTTTACATTTACACTTAAACATTTGATTCATTAATTGTATATAAACAGAAAAGTTCGAATTTTCATTCTCTAAATTAAAAAAAAATATTATTTCAGATTATCTTCTAAAACAGATTATATTTCATTTGTGAGGTAATAACATTTGATTAATTGATAAAATATGAGTATTATACATTAATAGAGTATTAAAGAAGAAAAGCAAGATTTTAGTTTAGATATTTATAGAGGAAGATCAAGAGAAGGTGAGAGAAGAGTAATTTAACTTTTAAGGGTATGTTTTGATACACAAAATCAGTATATTAAATATAAATTTTGTCGTAATGTATATTTTCATTTCAAATTATAATTCAATATCTTATTTTTGGATATTCAAGTCAATCAAATAATTTGTTGATAACTCATGTTTAAGAAAATAAAGACAATACACAAACTTTATGCCAATTCCCAAGGTTTTAACTTTTAAACATATTAATAACGGCAATTATAAAAATTTAAATGGCTAAATGAAATTCTAGAAATTCCGAAGATGAAATAAATAGCTGCACTAATATTTAATAAAGAATAAAAAGAAAAGTAAAATGAATATTTAAAAAATGGAAAGGAAAAGAAGCGGCAGAAACTGAACGAAAAGCCCTAATCATCATCAATCCCCCCAACTAAACCCCTCAAAGCTAAGCCGTCCATTTCAAGGCTTTACAGGCCGAACGCCGGGGTCTCTTCTAATTTCAGATCAGCCTACGCCCGTCTCTCTCGGCCAGTTGCCTTTTCTTTTTCTCTTTCCAGATAACCAAACAGACTGGCTTCACTCTCACTAGCTGATTTCCATACTTCATTTCATCTCAATTTTTTTTTTTATCTCACAGGTATTTTCAGTTACAATCAGTGTTTCGTTTGTTCCTTTTTAGGGTTCTGAGGAATCTAGTATTAGAGTTTTGACTATTTTTGTAGTAGACATGAACTTGAAGCATTTAATTTCTAGGAAAACAATCAATAATTTATCGAAAATCAATGGAAAATCAATCTCTTATAATTCCAAAAAGTTATCAACCATTGCCGCCGCAACGTCTCCTTCCCTTTATTCGTTAAGTAGTGGTCAAAGCTCTGCTTTTCTTCAAAACCGTAAACCCATTTTCCCTTTTATTAGATATATTCGCTCAACCCAAGAAACTAAGCTTAGTTATGCTAGTGTTGAAGCAAAACTTGTGTCTAGTGATTCTGAGGAAGAGGAGGATGGAACGGTGAATGAGTTTTTATCGCGATTCGTTTGGATAATGAGAGGGAAGTTATCCGATGCTTACAGGGATTGCAATAAGGAGACAATTGATGGGATGCTTTTGATTATTGTTGGGAAGGTTGTGGAAGAGATGGAAAAGGGTGGTATTCAGCAGATGCTTGATTCTGCAGTGGCAATGCCATCGCAGGATTTTAGTGAAGATTTGTGGAGGACGGTATGGGAAGTGAGTAATATGGTGTTGGAGGATATGGAGAAGGCGAGGAAGAAGGAAAAGGTAAAGCAGTTTTTGCAATCCGAAGAAGTGAAAGAAATGTGTTGTTTTGCTAGTGAAGTTGGGATTCATGGGGATTTGCTGAGGGAACTCCGGTTTAAATGGGCGATAGAGAAGATGGAAGAGAATGATTTTTATAGGAGTTTGGAACGTCTTAGGGATGAAGAGGAACCAAAGGATGGAAAGACCTTTGATGAACAGGCTGTTGTAGCTGAGGATGAACAAAGGGTTGTATCTCTTCCAAAAAGAAAGGGAAAGCTAAAGTATAAGATCTATGGACTGGATTTATCAGATCCTAAGTGGGCTGAAGTTGCTGATGAAATTCATGAGAGAGAGGCAATGGTTTGGCCTCAGGAGCCAAAGTCATTATCTGGGAAGTGCAAATTGGTCATGGAGAAAATCCTTTCATTAAAAAAGGAGGATGATCCATCACAGATTTTGGCTGAATGGATAGAGCTTTTGCAACCTAGTCGTGTTGACTGGATCAGTTTGCTTGATAGATTGGAACAACAGAATCCTGACATACACTTAAAGGTACAGTTTTCTTCATGTTCAGCTCATGTTGTCACACATTTTGCATGCTTTCCTGTTGACATCCCTTATTGTTGAACAAATATGGCGTTATCAGTGTTGAACATTTCTTGTCCTCCATAAGTTGGTGATATATCAAAACATGCCAAAAAAAAAATGAAGTTTTAGACTTTTTCTTCCTGGAGATCATAAAAGTACCATCTGAATACATTATTGATATTGTTTTGCTTCCCATATTGACCATGTTGATAAGATCGGCATTTTAGTTTGAAAAGCAGTTAGTTGAGAATATTAGTTGACTTTTGTCTCTTAGTCGAAAGGTTCCTGTAGATATGATTTTTGGGGATATTATTTCTATTTCTTGTTTTATATATTTATATCCTGTTCATACTAGTACTAGAGCACCAGCATTTAACTGAGGGTGAGAAGTCTCTTGTGTAGCATTTTGCCTCTCTTTAGATTGTATTTATAAGGATAATTAATATGAAGAACAAGAGAGAAATCACAGATCCTTGGATGCAGGGGTCTGCTTGAAGGAAGAGTCAAGAGTCCAGGAGAAATTATATATCTTTTTATGCTACATTTTGTTCTATTTGCAGTTGGATGCATGTTTATTATCACCACCTGTTTGAATAACATGCATGTAAATAAGAGTATTTGCGAAATTAAATTTCTGATTAGTGGAGCTACGAATTCTGAAGTTGTTATTATGATGTTGAATATTTATAGGTAGCAGAACTTGTCTTGAGTGAAAAATCTTTCCAAACAGACATTCCTGACTATAGAAAACTGATTGATGCCTATGCTAAAGAGAATCGCATAGAAGATGCTGAGAGAATCCTTAAAAAGATGGTTGAAAATGGTATCATGCCGGATATTTTAACTACCACAGTTCTGGTTCACATGTATAGCAAAGTGGGTAATCTTGATCATGCTAAAGAAGCATTTGAAAGCTTGAGGAGCTATGGCTTCCAACCAGACATGAAGCTTTACAACTCGATGATCTTGGGATATGTTAATGCTGGCCAACCTAGGTTGGCTGAGTCGTTGATGAGAGAGATGGAAACAAGAGACATCAAACCCTCAGAGGAGATTTACCTGGCATTGCTCCGGTCATATGCTCATAGTTGTGATGTTACCGGAGCTGGACGGATTGCAATCACCATGCAGTTTGCAGGATTCCAACCAACTATGGAGTCTTGTTCATTGCTTGTTGAGGCATATGGGCAGGCTGGTGACTCTGATCAAGCTAGGAGCAACTTTAACAACATGATAAAACTTGGCCACAAACCTGATGACAAGTGTACTGCTAGCATGATTGCAGCTTATGAGAAGAAAAATTTATTGGATAAAGCCTTAGACCTTCTACTGCAGCTGGAGAAGGATGGTTTTGAACCTGGCATTGCCACATATACAGTTCTTGTGGATTGGTTGGGTAAGTTGCAGCTGGTTGATGAGGCTGAGCAGCTATTGGGCAAGATTGCTGAACTGGGTGAAGTTCCTCCGTTAAAGGTTCATGTAAGCCTCTGTGATATGTATTCAAGGGCTGGATTTGAGAGAAAGGCTCTTCAGGCTCTTGGAGTTTTGGAAGCTAAGAAGGATGAATTGGGGCCCCACGAGTTTGAGAGGACTATATATGCACTAATAGCAGGTGGTTTTGTGAAGGATGCTCGAAGGATCCATGGGCTGATGGAGGCCAGGGGCTTTACTGCATCACAGCAATTAACCTTTTCCCTATCGTTATCTCAGACTCAGAGCCCTAGACGGCCAACAATGGGATAGCCTTGTCATTAATATGATTCAGAAACCTTTGCATGCAATCGATCATCAATGGAATGGTTAGTTAATTTAGATATCTTAGCATACTGAGAGGTCAGTGGAATGTAATTTGATGAAGAGGTGCGATAAGCTATGATGTTTTGTCAATCTAATTTTCTTTTGAGACTTGGCTGTGGTTCTCATTATTGATTATTTATTTCTCCCCTTTGTGGAATCACGGTATTTTTTGGTAATAATCATCGGATAGATGTAGGTTGCTTTCCCTCATGGTAATGCAATTTTGTTGTTTTCCTAATGTTTGCATCTAGATGGCAGATTATGCTAATTTCACACATATAATAGCTCACACTAATGTAGGTGTGTGCTTTTCTAGAATTTTTGCTATGTAATTTTCATATTCATTGATCACACAGGAAGAGGTATTTTCGCAAGTTGGCACCATCTTGGCAGCTATACAAATACGTGCAGCTGCAAACCCTGGCCATTTTTTATTCATTTCTTCTGTTTTCCCTTTTTATTTATTAAAAAAAGGGGGGAAAAAGAAGAAAGAAATGAAAGAATGATCAGTGTACGTTTAAGTACAAAGTTTTGATAAAGTGAATTTGATGTCATTGCTCCTGGTTGAATACTGGCAGCCAAACTTTGGTAGAATTCTCTAGTAGTAGTCTCCTCTGATGAACTCGTTCAGTCGCTTTAATTCTCCATGTTGTTGTTCCACCACTGCTCGGACAACGTCTACAATAGAAACCATGCCGACTATTTTCCCATCTATGACCGGAACATGCCGGATGTGATTGTCTGTGATGATTAAGGATAGTCATTTCTTCTCTTAAATCAAATGTAAAGTGAGTTTTGATTCCATCTTCCATGTGTTCAGATCACAGAAATCACCATACAAACTAGTTTACCTGTCATAAGTTGCATTGCTTGAAGAATGCTTGTATCAGATGTCACTGCGATTAACTTGTTCTGTTGACAAATGATAGTTAATGACAGGTTCAATCATAAGAAAAAGAGAGTTTTGCAAAGAGAGAAATTACCTCCTTGGTCATGATTTCCCCAACTCTGGTGTATTTAGGTGATCTTCCCTGCCCAATTATCTTCCTCAGGTAGTCTGTTCAGTCATCCATTTCAGCATTAAGAAATTAACAGTCCTCAAAGTTGCAAAAATTTATGCAGAAATTCCTGGTTATAGTTAAAACTTTACATGTTGATTATCTTAAGTCAATATTCGATGATGGGTGTCACGATCTCTCTTGTGGACCATGACATTCTTCCTGACGAGAGATAGATGGTTTCTCGTTGAGACCGTGACAATGGGCCTCTAAGCCTTTAAAACACGATTTTCGTTTGTTTTCTATTCCCAGAAGCCTAGATACTGATGAACTGTGTCGTTTGACTTTGGATTCTGAGGCAACATAAGGGAATGTTATGCTGATATTTACCTCTTTCTGTGATGATTCCTGCAATGTGTTGTTGCTCTCCAGGTTTCAAAACCAGCAATGACCCAATGTTATGTTCTGCCATCTGCAAAATTTCCCTGTTTCTTTTAGCAAACAATCTCCAAACTATGCCAACAACTTAGTGAAAAACAGGTGTCCATTTTAGTTTCTGAAAAAGATTGATGGTTGATACCGACATTCTTCATGGCATCATCAACATTGTCATTAATGCGGCACCAAAGCCAAGACCCAACTTTTTCTTCTCCCTTGGTCATCAGCACGTCTGCTACTGTCATGTTTTCTAATCCCTTCTCTTGCGTTCCCAATGGTGACGGAGAGGAAGTCACGCACCCAAAACGGGAGAACATGTTTTTGCCCTCAATGGAGATTCTGCCTAGTGAATTCTTTAAAATCGAAAGCTTAACTGTTTCCTGGCAGGATCTTAGTCCTCGGATGAGCCCTTGCATTTTTGGCACTGTAAAATAAGATTACAGAACTTTTTAAGAATTTAATTTAAACCCTTTTTTACTATGACAATGAACAATTTAAAAGTGTATGTATAGATTCATAATGCTTAAAAATGAAAGAAAAAATAAAGTAAGAAGTTACATTACATACCTTGGATGAACAGCTGATATTGGGACTGGGGGGATTTCCTTTGACAATGAAGCTAGGGATTTCAATGGTGCAGAAGCAAGAATATCTTGTCTTAAATTTATATTGAAGGAATTCTTTGCTTGATTAAGTAGATGAAGTTAAAGGACAAATCTTGGGTTTTGCTTTTCCATCTTGTTGGAATCTTCCTTGCCTCCCTGTCCGGCATTACCAGGGGAAGCTAGCAATTGCATCAATGGATTAGAAAAGTAGAATAAAGTATGAAACTTTCTCCTAAAGGTTTTGCTTTTTCTTCTGAAATTGAAGAAAGATAGAATCAATGTCTTGGGTTGTTTACATTGCATTTTCACTTGTGAGTAGGCTTGAAATGAACCACGTGGAAGAATGATTATGCTCTTTAAGCAGACATTGAGGCAAGTATATAATCGGAATGCCTTTAAGAAAGGAATAACAACTCCTGGTCCTGTTGCATAAACTCAAGGCAACAGAGACATGGAAAGTATGAAAGGCAACGAAAGCTAGATGCTATCCCTTCCAGACAAGGAAATCCTGTCTAAAGAATCCAGAAAGTTTCACAAATGATTTTGTCCTTTTGTAAAAGCAAGAAGAAAGTCGGGATTGTGAACTAGAAGAAAGTCGCGAATGCAACGTGACTCATCGACTTAGAGTTCCCAAGGCATCAAACTCGAACACTATATATGCAGACCTCACATCAGCCTTGAGTCATCATCAGCAAGTATCCCAAACACCTTCCATCTCCATTGTTAGTCATTGTTATTTTTCTCTTTCTTATCAGATATGGGAGATCAGAGGCAAATGTTTCGTTTTCGACTCCCTTGGCTATCAGCAGCTGCTGCTCCGCGTCCTGCAGCTCAACCACAACCTCGACCTGCAGCTCAAACTCAAGCCCCTGCGCAGCCAACCACTACCATTCCTATCCAACGGCCACCATTTCGGCCTGCAGGGATCGCCCCGGTACAGACCCCTCCTACCCAGGGTCAAGCACCACCACAAAAAACAGAACCTCAGCCAGCCGCAACTTCACGTGCAGCCACTGAAAGCAAAGCTACTTTACGGCCAGCATCACCGCCTCGCCTGACAACTCAAATCAGAGCTGCCTCCGTTCCACCATCACCTTCTCGTAGAGCCACCGAAACTCAAGTCACTTCTCAGCCAGTAGCACCGTATCCTGGATCGATTCAAACTCAGGCTACCTCTCAAACCCGATCACCAACTCGTGCACCCACACAAGCAAGGGCTGCCTCTGTGCCTCCCTCCCCATCTCGCATTGCTTCCCAGCCACAGTCAACAGCGCAGACAGTGTCCAAGCAACAATCTCCATCCCGTTTGGCCTCTCAGCCACCAGGCCAAACATCTTCACAACCCTCTTCTCCGTCACGTAGAGCCACGCAAGAAAGGTCTCAGCCTCCAAGTTCTACTCTACCCCCATCATCTGTCTCACAAGTAACCACCTTTCGGCCATTTGGTGTGGCAGTAGAGCCTTCACAGGCATCAGCCCAAGTAAAAGAAGTTGCACCAATTCCTACGGCTACAGAAACACCTTCAGCACCACTAAAGCCAAAGGAAAGGGAAGAAAGAAAGAAGGCTGCAGAAGAACGGAGGAAAGCAAAAACAAAGGGTTCAACTCATGAAGAGCCAGAGCAGAGAACAATTACTAAACTTCTTGCTGCAGCAGCAGATGCTGGGACAAAAACCAGAGAGCTACTGGGGGCAGCTTTTGAAACAGGAATAAGACACCAGGAAAAGCAAGAAGATATTGAAAGAAAGAAGACATGGACAACCTCAGGCACTGGTGAAAAACAAATCAAAACTGTGAGTTCAACATATCCAAAAGAAGGGAGCATGCCAAATAATTCTCATCAAAAGCATGCCACCTCCACTTGGGAACAAGTTCCCCTGCACAAAGAGATCAGGGAAGATATTTCTAAGTTTGTTCATAAGATGGCCACAGGGCAACCAAAGCTGCCCACAGATGAAAAATCAATCAGTGTTCTAACCCTAGCAGGAGAAAACAGAGGAGCATCCTTTTACATGGGTTCAGAATCAGCCAAAAAGGATGGATTAGTCCACATTCACCGGGGTTATAAGATCAACCCAGATGACAGCCCTGATGCTACTACCACTGATGGAGAAGGAAGCTCCAGAGGAAGAAAGCCTAAGGATTCAATGACCAGACAAAATCCAGCACCAAGAGCATATGTCAATAGTAACACACAGAGCATCAATAATTCAGTTGTGTTTGAAAGTTCTGTGAACGAAAGAAATCCTGGCGTTCATCTGGAATTTTTACAAAATTCAGCAAAACCAACCAAGTCTAATGCAAAGGCAGAGCGCCTTGAGACACGCAAGGCTGAATTTAACATTACCCCAGCTGAGAAGCTTACATATGAGCCCACAGTAAGAAGGAGATGCCTCAGAGGGCTTTTTGCGGAACCAAGTGACTCGGACCCTGATAATCCTGAAAAGCCTAGGCGACATGGATGTCGCTACAGCTGCGGGGAGATGAACAAAGAAAAGGAGATCGGGATTCTCTGACCGTATTAATATCGACTTTGTCATAATTTACCTACCAGTTTGCATACAGCATATGCATGCGTGATAAAAAGAATGATTATGATAAATTGATAATAAGGATGCCATATTGTCCAAAATCCAGCTCCTGAGCTTGATGGCTTTGGTATTTTCATGTTATATTATTATGTAAAACCCAATGCACTTTGTGCTGCAATTTGCAATTGAATACCAAGTTGTAGAGGGAAAAAGTTGCTATAACAACATAGTTCTCTTATACATTGCGCAATGTTAAATATAAAATTCGCAGAATGTGATGAAGCTACATGCCCAGGCGAAGAGTCTGGAACTTAGCTTTTTAAAAATAAATAGATACTAAAACTTAGAATACATGTGTGTAACCCCCATTACATAGAAGAAGGATGCAGAGTAACAAAGGCTGTTACTGACGAAAATGGCAAAGCCTGAAGTGTTTCCAAAGAGAATATGTACAATCAAATTGTAGTGAACACTAGCATGATCATGCCCGTAGAGGTAACAAGAGAATTGTTATTCACAAGCAGGTTTTGTGTCGAAGCTGCTTAAGCAAATTGCAAAGGCTTGGAAGGCAGAGAGTGGGTAACGATAATCCATGGTGAAAATGTCCTTACCAATCTTCCCAAATTGCAGTATCACTTTCTCTTGTTCCACTAGTGTAACATTTTGGCTTGGCTCCACAGCAGCCACCAACTGGAAATTCTTTACAGAAGCCACTGTAACTCGTCCTTTAAAATTAAGGCACCAACACTGCAACTGTTCGTGCCATCTAGGAGCTTTATTTTTCAAAACCAGGGGTGCACCTTGCACTGATTTTAGACTCTTACCAGAGCCAGTTGAGTTGCATCCAACTCGTAGCCTTTTTCCTTTTGAACCTAACAAGGGAGAAGAATGCTGATCAAGGCAATTTGTGAATGCCATTGGAGTAGGAGCAGTTCCTCCTTCTTCAATTGCGGAGATGGGGATCGAGTGCATAGTACACTGCATTCTCCTTGGACCTCTGGTGCGAAGAACATTGAGCTCATAAGATATATTGGCTGTGTTATAGTTACTCACCGGTACCCTGTGAGGCACCTGACTCGAATGAATTTTCTTATGGGATTGACAACTGGATTGGACTGTAGAGTCATCTGAAGGTTGACTGTCGAACACGTTGAACTTGGTTCCCAGGAAATTAGACCTGTTACAGCTTCATTCTTAAATTGCACGCGCAAAAGAACAAACCAGTCCTTCGAAAAGAATAAAAGACAATCTTAGAGATAAAAAAGCTTACCTGAGCTTTCCAATATAAGCACTGCTTGATCTAGAGAAATCATCTCCAACTAAAGATATCACAAAATCAGTACTGGTAGCTCTTCTGATTTTTTTTGCTGCCAGTAACAGTTTACTCAAATCACCTGACAGAGCTGCAAATGATAAATGTATTAACAAGCCGAAAAATATAGTTTTAAGAATCAAAACACCCAAAAGAAATAATCTCCCTACACAAACAGAAAAAAAAAAAAAGGACGAAAAGGGAAAAATTACCAGGACTGAGACCCATATATAATCGATATGTTGAAGTTGCTCTTTCCCTCCTAATATAGCATGGAATCGGAGTATCCCTTGGTCCAGGCTAAACCAAAAAAAGCCCAAAGCCGAGTACTAACTAACAAACCGGATTTTCAATAGTAAAGGGCAAAGTAAAAGGGATTAAACTTTACCTGCTTTAAAGAGATGGGGAAAGTTAAGAAGCCACATTGCTCAGGTGTCTTAACGAGCTCTTTAGTAATTTCCCTCCATGACCGACAAACCGAAGCACAAGCAACCACATCTCTCCTCCCTGGCCAACATGTTTCCCTTGCTTCCACTCTTTGTATTATATCTAAAAGTAATTCCGGAGGTAAATTTGCCCATTGCCCTTGTTCAATTAATGCAGTTGAAAAACCAGATGAGGAAGAAGAAGAAGAAGCAGAAGAAGCTTCTGGAGCGATATGCGCTCGCCCCCGCCTAAGCTTATGCTTCCTCTCTGAACTTTTCTTTGATATGTTTCCAATCTCCCGAACAAAGCTTTTCATAGGCATTTTTTCAAATTTGGACCTACCAGAGCTTAAGAAAGAAAAGGATAAATTCAATCAGCCAAAATGTTTTTAAAGAGTCTGCTTTTCTCTTTCAGTTTCGAAGCTTACCTAAGAGATGAAGATTTTCCGCTGTTCTTGGATCCAAACTGAACACAAACAAATAATCTTCAATATGTTGACAGGAAGATCTGGAAAATGTCAGCAATTCCCAGAAAGGAGAGACAAATTCATAGGAAAAACACGAAATGGAGAGAGAGTGAGAGAGGATCGAAGAAACAATGGATCGTGGAAAGAAGAGGAGAGGCAACAATGGAGAATGTACTCAATCTCCAACGAAAGAGAGGAAGAGAGAGAGAGAAAGAAAGAGAGAGGATCTAATGGGATTAGAAACCTAGAAACTGTCAACCGTTTGCTTCAAAACCTTCATCGCCGGCGGTTTGTTCGTTTATTTATTTTCTCTCTCTCTCTCTCTCCGCCTCTCTCCGTCGCTGCCACCGCCTCAAAGCTGCGCTGCACCAGCGGCTCCCACACAATGAAAGCTCTCTTCCTTTCTGCTTTTGATTCTTCTCCCTCATCTTCTAATTTAAACAACTTGTAATTTTCGGAAAAAACGGTTCTTTTTTTTTTTAGTTTTCAATTTTGTCCGTTAATTTAATTGGCGGGTTTTTTGTGTCTGTTTTCAGAGTTAGAAGGTAATTGCGCTCGGGGACGCGTGGCAGACCAAAGAGGCATTGGGCCCCCTTTCAGTTTGATTTTGCCTGATTAATCTACTTCATTATTATTATAATAAATGACGATAATCATGTACATAAAATAAAAATATGGCCAAATTAAATTCTTTGAAAATGTTTTTAATATTCTTTTACACACATTACATTTAATTTTAATGTATAGTTTTCAATAAAAATAACTGTTATGGTTACTTTATTGTGTTTAATTAGTATGATTAAAATCCTCTTTTTTACTTGTATTTAAATTAAAATTTTTTTTTATTTAATAATTTTAAAGAAAAATAATAACTAGATGTTATAATCACGAGACTCTCTGGCATCAAGGAGCCCCTCGTGATTCCTTGGCATCAAAGAATATTTCAATCTTCAAAAAGATTTCGTTTATTAATACCAATTGGTAATTAGTAAAGTAAATACTGGCTTATCCCCAAATAGGTCTTTGAGATTCACAAGGTATATAATTTTGTATATTAAACTTGTTGATACGTGTAACTATATTAATAATGAGAAAATTAAGATTATTATGTTATAATTTTATAATGCCGTGTAAAATTAATTTAATTATTTTAAAAAACATGTTAATCACATTATATTATATAAAAAAATAATAAACATGTTTTTGTATGTATTTTAAATCTTGATCTATTTATTTATATGAAGATTAATATTGTAATTAAATACAACACGATAAAGACTCATTAACACAAATGATTAAGTGTACTTCAAAACACTGTTACATTCCCCACCTTTCATGGAGACAACTCAAAGAAAGAAAAGAAAGAAGAAAATTCATGCGAACATGAGAAGTGATGTGAACAAGACTATGGGCTTTTGTATTCGATGTTTTTGCTGTTCATTGAAGAGTTTTAGAGACAAATGGAGATGTATTATACTTGGTTGATCCAAGGCCACTGTCAAGGTTGACATGACCAATGACCAGAGATCGGAGACTTAGGAGAGGGGCTCTTTTAAGTCACTCCTGGAAGCTGCATGTATGCAACAACCGAGATCGGTGGGCTGTAGTTACTTATTTCCCCCGCACGAGTGGATCGTAGCCAGGTCCTCTAGATTCGTAGAGCATGCGGAAGGGGACGAGCCCGAGCCCCCAAGACTCTTGACAACCGAGTCGGTGTCAGATGAAGGATAAGTTATGGTGAAAGTTGAAACGAAAGAGGCCTCACACTTGCACGTGCCACAGGCACATAGTTCAATCATTAGTCATTTTTGTCTCGGTCAATAATCAAAGGGTCTTGTTTCTCAGGGACCTGAACCATTGATTTCAATACGTGGGGCTTACTAGAGAGAGAGAGAGAGCTAATGGGAGCTTTTCTTAATAATGATAGCTTATCTCTAATCTGCAGAAGTGGCAGAGAGTGGAGCATCTAATCCTGTCATAATTCTGTGAGAAAGTGGCAGGTTAATTGTGGGAAAATCCATGCGAACTAAACTTAATCAGTTCAGTTTCCATCAGGAAAAAGAAAAGCTTATGCAGGAGCCTCAATGTACTTCTTCCGTGGGTTTAAAACCTTGACTGTTTTACATCATTTCTACCCGAAAAAGAAAATGTTTAAACAGACCCACAAGAATATTTATTGCTATATTATTATAGCAGAAGTATATAAAGATAGGCAGCATGAACAAATTGTATGATTACTGTCCCCTCCATCCGCTGTATTCTTCACTCCAAAAGCTATACCAAGATACAAGGGAATGATGATTCATTCTGTCAAAGCATGCTTGAATTATAGCAAAGGATGGCCTTTACCCTTTTCTGCACAAAAGAAAAACCATTTTGTTGCTGAGTTAAATTTCTTTTTCTTTTTCTTTTTTTGTCAAGCAGAAATCAATTATTTGGACTTGATATTAGCTGTGGCTTTCGAAACAGACCATCCAAACATTAGGGTCCACTCTCCAACTGGCGAAACCTAGATGCAATGGAGGAGACCTCGACCAGACTACTGAGACTGCTGCTAGTGATTTTAAATAGTAGTTAGTGTTCTCTTCCATGGGATTTTTTGTTTTTGGGGATTTCTTTGCTAATATCAAAGGAAATGTACAAGCAATACATGAGTCTAGTGGGGTTTATGTTGTTGGTGGCTGCTGGCTACAGACTGCCACTAAATCCTGCATGATCTGATGGAATTTAATTCGTACCTGAAAAATGGTTCTCCAGCTCAGATACAAGCCCTTAGAATAACAATGACAAGGCGAGTGAGTCTTGGCTCGACAACTACAATGAGCTGCATGAATCAAATTGGTTCGAGAAAATTGAAGTGCTAAGTTAGGTGCCTGTCTGTTTGTACCATACAAGAAGAAGAAGAAAAAAAGAAAGGGAACCTGTTTGCTTTAGTTATGAATTCTTCTACTTTTTTGTCATACCAAAACAAATAAATGCAGCCAAAGCTAAGAATGAGGTCAAGTAGAAGCAAAGCAAGCTATTGATTGTGTCTTTTAAGACCTATTATCCTTAGGGAAGTGAAATGTGGAGCCCTTTTCTTCTTCTTTTCTTTTCCATGTATGGCACTGTGGCATTGCCAATTTGGCTTTGAAATCATGTTGTTGCAGTTGGAAGTTTGCCAACTGGTAGGAGATGCCCACAAGGACAAAATATGTGGGTGGTGCATCGACATGAACTTGATCGGCATATTCGACCTGGATAAGGTTTGGTGTTAGGGAACTATAGGCTAGCTCCCATCGAAAAAAGAGTTTTGTTCTTGATTTGATGATGAGTATGGATGCCAGAAATTAATTCAGAGTACATGCCAGCTAAACCTGACAAATTTCAGTCCCTACTCACCCAACGTCTTTGATGACATGAATAACTGGTTTACTCTGTTTGGTAGCCCACATAAATTTATATGGCTTCCCTGCTGAAAGCTACCCATTTGAGAATAACTGGAGTTGAATTTTGATGGGTTGAATTCAGTGGCATTCAAGAAACCAGGTTGGGTAGGTCATACTGGTTGCTGCAGGCCAGATAGTTGAGTGGAATCAGCTTTGAAAAGTATTCACTTTCTGTCCAAAAACTGCACTGTAAACTCACCACTTAAAAGAGAGAAAGTCTTTATTAATCGTGGGTTTGATCTAATTTTATGTTAAATTTATTCGATGTATTAATTTCTTTCTTTTTTCTTTAAAAAGAGTGAGAAATTTGAAGCTCTTTGCAATGATGAAACGAGGAAGGGACACAGATTCTTCAACAAGACTACACTGGTTTAAGGAGCCATCAAGAGCTCGTGAAGGTCACTAATTATTAACAGTCATGAGACCATGCATACACCAATGATGAGTAGGTAAGTGAGGTTTTGGCTCAAGCTGGAGCCTTTTTTCCTTCTTGGTGATAAAAAACAAAGGAGAAAGTAAACCCACTTTTGTTCTTTCCCCTGAACTTTTTGTCATGTCATTCTTTTTATTCCTTTAGATTCTAATTAATGGTTTGATTTTCTTGCTTCAATATCATCCACTGAGGCACTTCTGACTAAATTCAGATGGGAATTTGCACAGGATTTAGGCAAGGTCGGTGAGAAAGCAAAAGCAAAACCCCAAGACTCAAGCTAAACAAAAGTGACAAAACCGCCTTGTAGCCAATGGAAAACAAATGGAAAACTTCGTTTTCCCTGTACATGTAAAAGTCCATGGATTGAAGATTGGGCCTGAGCATGGTCAAGATCTGATATTCGTCACTAACTAATTGAGCTAGGACTCTGGATTCCTTTTCAGTCCATTCTTATATTGGACCTAAACCACTGGCTTGAGACAAAAGTAGGAAAATATAAATAGAGCCCAAGCCTGGAAAGGGTCAGAGGGGCAATTTGGACATACTCCAACACCAATTAGTGGCGGAAGAAACCGGCGGAGCCATGGTCAACTTAACCATTCAAACAAAGGGTGCATCCACCGGGTTATCGTAAAGTGACAGAAACAAAGAATTTGAACCAGAAAGTACCTGATAAGGGTAGTTTCAAAGCTATCTCATGACTTCTGCAACATGGATATTGCTATATTATTATTGGGATTTAGCTGAGCTGAATCCCACTCATTTTCCCAATTAACATCTGTAACGTTTATCTCAAGCAGCCGAAACTATCAATTCCTTTCAAGTTGGGCTAAAATAAACAAATGAAACATAAACTTTGTAATTACTTAAAACGAATTATGAATCATTATAAGGTAAAATCAAGTAGAAGAATGGAACAAAATCAAAGGGCGGCCATGGCCTATCGAGCTCCTCCTAAATTTCTATTTGCCGGCTACTTGTGTTTGGGGCTACCCTAGCCTTTTCTGATCTAACGTACACACACGCTTGCTTGAAACTGATGTCTGTCACACTTCCATGGCAAGAAAACGGCCACCTGGTATGTATAAAGAACAATGTCCACCATACTCTGTTCATAAACCAGTCTTAGTGTAGTTCATTTCGTTGATTTACTTCATCACCTTGATCGATAAACAAACCTCAAGATAAACTATCTAGCTTTCGTTCCAAATTTCCTAACAATGGCTCTCGATTATTCTAGCTACGCTTGCATCTTTGTCATGACTTTATTCTTGTTCATGGCTAGTCATCCTCGAGCAGATGCTGCTGAAACTTCCACAGCCTTACTTATAAGCGTTGACCAATCAGGTAAGGGAGACTACCGGACGATACAAGACGCCATTAACGCCGTGCCGTCAAACAACAAAGAACTTATATTCATATTGGTTAAGCCCGGCATCTACAAAGAAAAGGTTGTTGTGCCAGCCGATAAGCCTTTCATTACAATAAGTGGTTCAGAGGCAAATGCAACGATAATAACTTGGAATGATAGTGGGGATATATTTGAATCTCCTACCTTCACTGTGCTGGCCTCAGATTTTGTTGGCCGATACCTTACAATTCAGGTATATAGAAGATCCCTAACGTCATTGAATGTTAAATTTTCATATTACATATTCACTTGTAATACCACTAGTTAACCGGCCTTTTTTGTGTTATTTTTCATAAATAGAATACATTCGGACCTGGTACTAAAGCAGTTGCATTAAGGGTGTCTGGAGATAGGGCAGCTTTCTTTGGGTGCAGGATTTTATCTTATCAGGATACGTTGCTTGATGACACTGGAAGACACTATTACAGCCATTGTTACATTGAAGGAGCCGTTGACTTCATTTGTGGGAATGCCGCGTCACTTTTTGAGGTAAATCGTTCAGGAATCTGTTACTTGCCAATATTCCTATAGCTTGCTAGCCTGTCTCAGCGACCATTTTACATAAGGGATTCTCTTGCGATTTTTGTTTTCAGAGGTGCCATTTGCATTCACTCTCAGTAGGAGATGCGGCTATCACAGCCCAACGAAGGGAGTCCCCTTCAGAGCAGACAGGGTTTACCTTCTTGGGTTGCAAGGTCACGGGCGTCAGGACTGCTGTACTTGGAAGGCCATGGGGTCCATATTCCAGGGTCGTCTTTGCCCTAACCTATATGTCTAATGTGATACTGCCCCAGGGATGGGATGACTGGGGAGACTTTGCCAAGCAAAGGTAACGATAATTTTAACAAAATTAAACAAGAACAATCTGTTCTTTTCTTTCATTATTACTGTAAAAATTTGAAATCGAACAAATGGTTGACTATCTTTCCTTCTGGTTTCTTCATTCCACAGCACGGTGTTCTACGGAGAATACAAATGTTACGGACCTGGAGCCAATACAAAGAAAAGGGTTGAATGGTCACAAAACCTGACGAGCCAAGAGGCCGAGCTGTTCTTGACAAAGAACATGATTGGTGGCAAGAGTTGGATCAGGTCTACCCCAACCCGTTTCAAGAAAGCTTCATCTGCCATTTCTAACAATTCCACTCAACATGCCTGATTAAGAACAAAAGGAATATGTTGTTCTCCTACTTTCATGAACCTGTTAGAAAATTTGTTTATGTAACCAGTGATTCGTTCATTTATTTATTGTTTTAAAAATACTGTGATTTTCCCTTGTATCATTCATGAAGAAGAATAACGTTGGTAAGATCAATGAAGCATCCATTAAGAAAACATTTCCATTTCTTTATTATTTTATTACAATAGCCAAGATAGCAGGTACTATTAAGATAAACTAGAGTATAACCCATGCTACGCGTTGGGTACAATTTTTTTATATAAGAATAAAATATGAAATTAATTTATATTAATAAAGATAATTATTAAAAATAAAAAATAATCAAAATATTATTTACAAATTACATTGCAATGTGTAAAGAAAGGCTTTTAAAAATCAAACTATATTGTGATGATGTATTAAACTTATTTAAAATGAATTTATTTATTAAATTAGAATTTGTTTGATCTTAATGCATTGTTATGACTTTTTTTATTATTTCTTACATTGTAATAAAAAAATTTATAACAAAGATAATATTATAAAAGTAATAAATAAAAAATTAAATATTAAAAAATAATTACAAAAAATAAAAAAAAAAAAAGAAAAACTACAAAAAACTGAATCTCAATTTTTTCTCAATTAAAAATTAAATTAAAAAAACTACCCATTCTTTTCTCTCAATTTTTTCTTTTGTTTTTTATTTTTATTTTTTTCCTCCCACATCTCCCTCTCAACCCAGACTCATCTTTATCTAATGTACGTACGGATCCCCATCTCTTATTTTTTACCCTTTTCTTTACCGATTCCTTTTTTATCAAATCTGATTTTTTTCATCCAATTTTTTTATCAAAAATTTTTTTCTTGTTCTTCTTTTTATTTCCACTTTATCCTTACTCCTTTCTAGTCTCTACACCTCAACTATTAAACTCCTTTGACCCAACTTATCACATGTCAGCCTCCAACCTAATCCCCAACTCCGTCCTCAAGACTCCACCTGTCAAAACATGGAAAAGCAAAACATGCAGATGTGGTCACTTTCTAAGTTAAGATGTGGTAAAATGGAGAAGCCCTTTGGAGTTTTTTTTTTTTTAAAATATATAATAGATAGTATTACAAGATAGTTTAAAATATACATGACGAAATCTTACTATATATAGATATAAGTTAGATAAGTCATCAAAAGAACCTGACATATATGGGACGATTGGACATTAACCTCGGACTCCCAGCTAAATTTGCTGACTGTATACAAACACGATGAACCGCTTGTTTATAGTTTATCCTTCTGACTCCACGGATCTCGGCTTAGGAACTGGTATATTAATGGATATGGAATGTCAATAGTTTGGAGTTGAACACTTCAAAGGCGAGATAAGAATGCCACAGACAAATAAGATCAAAACGCGTGCATCAAGCCCACAACTTTTCTGAATCGCCCTGGTCTTTCCGCGGAGTCTGTGGGCAGCTAACGACTAGAGTATTCATTTACAAGAGTTAGTGGAGATTATCACAATCAAAAGACTAGATCATTTTTGTCGCCACTTCAATAAATTGGCCGCTGTCTCCATTACTACAGGAAAAAACATGGTCTTGAGGATAAGAACGAGTAAAAAGGCAGACTTCCCGACAGAAAACAAAGGAAAAGATAAGGCCCCACCACCTACATAAAAGGCTTCCTCGAGATATTTGGTAGGATACATAGTACTTTGTTTTGGTTCAAGCAAGCGAAAGATCATCAGCAAAATGGGTTCTCTAATGGCAGGATGGGACTCTCCTGTATCAGATCCTAAAGCAGGTGACTTCAGTGAAACTTTTATCTGGTTTATTTTATCTGGCATAGTGTTTCCATGGTGTTCTGCTTTCCACTTAACCCTGTTGTCTAATTTCTGGTTGTGTGAAAATATTTCAGTAATACGCAAAAGAAACCGATCACTTACCAAGGAAGAGATTGATGCTTACTGGAGATCAAAGAAGAAAACGGAGGAAGAGCATCTTAAGGCTATATCTAGTCCATCGGATAGCTACAGCCAGCTGGTACAGTTTTGTATAAAAGATTTTCCTGTTAATTGAAGCCTAGCCCCATTTTTTACTCATGTTTTTGAATATTAGACATGGAAAATATGGTACTGAACTAGTACCTTATGATGACATCTATGACAGGAAACTCCATTTGAGAAGTATGGAAGACAGTATATGAGATCAAGCTCCATGCCTTTGCCCAATACAAAACAGGGTTTCCTGGATACCGACACAGAAACAAGCCTGGAGAATATCATAAAGAAAAGTGGCTGGTGAGTAGCTAAATCTAAATCTTGGTCTCGTTACTACCAGAAAGCTTTAAGTTAAGAATTTTTTATTAATATACTAACATTCTATAATTTTACTGTGGACGATTGCAGGTGGACAAGGAGCAACTGGGCATTCCTGAATGAACCTCCTGTTCTGGAACGCCCTACCAACAGTTACACATCACAGTTCCACATTGCCAGCCTTGCAGCTTCGAAGCTTAACACAAATGCTGGAATCAGTACTTAATCTTTAGCTCCTAATCCTATCTTGTGTGGGCGTATTTGACTACCTAATCTGTATACTAAGAACCTTACCCTATCATGTGCTGGGGTGTGTGTGTGTGTGTGTGTGTGTGTTTCAGTGTGTCCTGGTCTGGAGTCTGTACATAGTAGTACTAAATGTAGAAGTATATTTTCAGAGGGATGAATCTGTTCCTAGTCTTTTGGCCACTTGATATTTCCTAAGCTTTCTGTACTGTATAGAGATTTGTATAACAAGGTTTTCTTCTAGTGATGAATTGTTTCTAAAACAAGAAGAATTATGCGAAATCTTGTCTGATTTCATTGTTTTTCACTGTAATGTGCAGTAGGTCGTGCATCAATGTATAAGTAACAATCAAAGTAAATAGAACGACTTACATCTGGCAAGAATCAGCTGTGGATTTTCTTCTGGGAATGATCACTGATATTGGATTTAGCTATCTGTTGGTAATATTTTGTGTTGTGGATTTGTTTCTGTGTCTGACTGATTCATCCATCTCTTAACAATCTCTTCGTCCCAGAGTATGGTTCCAACTGCCATTTGTGTTGCTGTCAATTGCTCAGCAACTTGGAAACATAATTAAAAAAGACACTAACCAGATTACAGGACTCTGCTCCGCAAGGTCCATCCTAAGGCCTGGGCTTTCTGTTTATTTGTAACATCATTCAACGAATCCAAATTTGATTTGTCACTAGTGAATTCCAACAAGAACTAGAAAACAAAGAGAAAAAGGATGAAATGATGTTGAAATCAAACCTGTAAGGTTCTCAATTTTTTTTTCTACTTGAAGAAACATATCATCACTATGCGGTCTAAATCAAAATGTTGAAATCCCAAAGGTTGTTCAATCGCATCATAAACATCTTTTATGTCATCACCAAGATAGACCAGCTATGAAGGTGAAAAGAAATTTCACCCTATTAACATGGAAGTTATCAATCATCCTTTGGGCCCCTACGCTGCCTATCTCCTACTGCTAGGTATCTCCCTGTTTTCCCTTAATCATGATTTCTTAAGCCTTAAGCAAATATGGTGGAGTCTTAGCTCGTCACTTGTCAGACAATAATCAGCTGAAACCTCATTACCGAGAGTATAAAAGTAAATAAACTATGAGTGCTATGGCCCATGCTGACTTTGTTACCCTCCTTCTTTTGCTGAAGGGATCTAAAGGTTAGGGCCCAACGCAAGGGGTATCAAGTGTAGGGCCATTGCGCATGCTCTGGCCGAGATGGCTTCGAGCTTTCTTCAAAAGGTCGCTTGGGACGCCAGCATGATACAATCATGGAAACAAAGAGAGGTGAACTCGTTGTCAGCCCTATGGACCAGAACAGTGACCATGGGTCTACTTCTTAGCTTAATACAATCTTCTCTAATAACCTTTTCAACATTTTTATTGTTTTTTTATAAAATCCATTATTTTTTCATAATAAAATTAAGAGTATCTTTAACTTTTGTTTGAATCTAATCTCTCGTGGTATGCAGTAACCAAGCCAAAATATCATCTTCTTGGCACCTAACATGATAAGGAATTCTTGGTTAATTGGACTTAGTCCTTTTTTTCAAAAACTTGTAAGGTTAGGTTAGGTAGCTCTTCTTTTAATTACATTAAAAAATGGAATATAATGATAGTTAGATTATAAATACAAAATTTAAGCATTAATTACACATTTATGATGTCATATTTTGTGATTAAATGATAGTGTATAGATATTAATATACTAACCACAGTTCAAATATAAAGCTTTTTTTTTTTCTCTAAATTTTTTTGTAGTTTTATAAGTAGGACTGTTATCTATTCCTTTTTATTGTTTTCTTTATATGGCTATGTACCAATTCTTGAAATAGGCAATGAATTTCATCAGCATTTTGGGCCATTCATCCGGTATCTAGAGTGTTCAATTTTACATATTTTTAGTTCCTTTTTGTTTCTCTTTGAAGCTACATTTCCTTTTGTATTTGCTCTCGAAGCTACATAATAAATTAAGTGAGATGTCAATCGCGGCGTTCACCTAACCCAGCGCATGGATAATGGGGGCCTTTCAGCCAAAAGAGTGTCAATAACAAATACAGCTCAACCTCCCCATTTGCTTCCAAATGAAGATTTTTTTCCCATGACAGACCAACAATTTCAACTGCTATGAGAATGATTTGTGGTGCTTAATTGGTCTAAATAACCGAATTTCTTCCAACGGCAGGACTTTGGGTTGCCACACCCGAGGATATTCTCGCCACTGCACTGACCCTTTCATTTCATCCATAAATAGTGCTGTATTTTAGTCTGTCAAGCTCCATTACGGGTAAACGCAATCCAAAACCTTCTCTGCTTATTTATCATAGGCTGTTTCTCATTCCTGTACCGGGAAAAGTTGTTCGAAATGGCCGGAAAGAGCAAGGTTTTGATCATTGGGGGCACTGGGTACATCGGGAAGTTCATTGTTGAAGCCAGTGCGAAAGAGGGTCATCCCACTTTTGCCTTAGTAAGAAAGAGTGCGGTCTCTGATCCTGTTAAGGGGAAACTTATTGACAACTTCAAATCCTTAGGGGTCCAACTGTTGTACGTAAGTATATATGTTAGTTCTTGTGTGTATTTCCTGGCCGTGGAATGTTCTGGTGTTTGATCTTTTCTGATGGTTTTTTTCATGCAGGGGGATCTTTACGATCACGAGAGTTTGGTTAAGGCAATAAAGCAAGTCGATGTGGTGATATCAGCCGTAGGTCACATGCAGATAGCAGATCAAGTTAAGATCATTGCTGCCATCAAAGAAGCTGGGAATGTGAAGGTTGGTGCTTCTCAGCTTGCTCATGTTGTTCCATTTTCTCTTTTTCTAGTTATTTTACATTCTTAAAGTCTGGTTTTTAATACATTTTCATGGGATCCAACTACATGTAATTATGTAGAATTACCTTATCTATGACTCAAAATGCACTAATGTTACACTTTCCCTGTTCACACATCAAACTACATGTGAGGATTCGTTTAAAAGCTGTTCAACTTGTTTATCTCTTTTAAGAGATTTTATCAATAAATTTACCTTTCAAAAGAAAAAACTTATCTTTGACTCTGCCTATTAAACAAATTAATTGATGAACATTATTGGGATGTATAATATTCTGCAAATTGCTGAAACCAAGAGTGTATGCATAGTGATTCATTTTAATACATTATTTTGGTGGAATGAACCCTCTTTGTGCTGGTATTGATTGTCAAATTGTCAATGGAGTAGATAATCACCCACCCTGGTAGCATACAATAGTAAAAAGCTAGCAACAGTGCAGTTTTGTTGGTACTCCATTCTAATGGTGTTTTCTTTTTATTTGGACAGAGATTTCTCCCGTCGGAATTTGGGAATGACGCGGACCGGGTTCATGCCGTTGAGCCAGCAAAATCAGCATTTGCAATCAAGGCTCAAATCCGCCGTGCCATCGAGGCTGAAGGAATCCCTTACACTTACGTGCCAGCGAACTGCTTTGCAGGCTATTTTCTTCCTAGTTTGTGTCAGGCAGGAGCCACTGCTCCCCCTAGAGACAAGGTCGTTATCCTAGGGGATGGAAATGCTAAAGGTAAATAGTGTTTATTAGCTCCTCAATAACCCACAAGACACAAGGTTGATATGCAGTACCTCTGCTGATTGCTTGTGAATTATGCTAACTTCATTGCTAGAAATAACCCTTGGATTGATCGTAGTGAGCTGAAAAAAGGAAAGGAAAACAGAGCATCTGTTCCTGGAAATAAGAAAATAAAAGAAATCCTGAGGACTTTATCAGAAAGTTTTGAAGGGCTTAGTTAGTTGTAGACATTAAACAAAGCATGTGTAATCACTATTTGCATCCTGTTCTGCTTGCAGCTGTTTTCAACTATGAAGGTGACATCGGCACCTTCACCATCAAAGCTGTTGATGACCCCAGAACATTGAACAAGGTCCTCTTCATTAGGCCTCCTAAAAACACATACTCATTTAACGAGCTCGTTGCCCTGTGGGAGAAATTGATTGGCAAAACCCTTGAGAAAACATACGTTCCGGAGGACCAACTCCTCAAACAGATCCAAGGTTGGTGCAATGTCCTCTTATTTTTGTTATTGTTTTTCCATTTTCAAACGTGATAGGCAATGTCAGTTAATTGGTGTTGTTTGGTATTCATCAATTCCCGCAGAGGCCCCAATTCCAATCAATGTGGTATTGTCAATCAATCACTCAATCTTTGTGAAAGGCGATCACACCAACTTTGAGATCGAATCATCGTTTGGATTCGAGGCTTCTGAGCTGTACCCTGATGTGAAATATACCACTGTGGAAGAATACCTTCGTCGTTTTGTTTGAGAAAAGAACCTTGAACCATAGCTCTTCTTGTTAATTAAACTAAAAATAATCTGTTTACCAAGGAGATTTATGCAGAGTACTAGAGGAGAGTGTGTGTATGTTTGTTCATAAGCTTGTTACTACTATCATTCCACGGATTGTGAACCATGCTGCTCTTCTAAATTTTCTATAAAACCAAAAGCAGCTCTTGTGTCTACTTCCTTATATAATTTCCACCATAAGCATTGAATTTGAAGAGAAAGTCATTGAGTCTCAGGACTGTTAAATTGCCTGAGTATGCAGAAGGGGTGTTACCCTCCTATGTTGGTCTACTCAACCAAAACATGATTCATGACACAATGCTACCCTTTCTTTTGGCATCTAACCCAGGACTTCAAAAGCGAGTAATTCATTTGAGCAATGGAAAATGAGCGTTGGACCATCATTCATTGTCCTGCAATAGATCTCTAACACTGGGTCTTCAAGGAGCGTTTGTGGGAGCCGAATCTATCTAAATAGAAACAGATGGTCTGATTCCTCAAAGCCAAACCAACCACTTCGCACGCTTCTCTTCATTTTTTCAAGTTTCAATAGGATTAACATGTCTGTGAACGTGCTGACCACTAATGGAAAAACAGCAGATTAAGGCCAGCAACCTTATGGTCTTAAGAGGTTTAGGGAATATTTTATACATTATGAAGAGGTACTTTAATCCAATTTAATAAGCTAAAGAAACCCAATTGAAATATCTATCTTCCCCGCCCCAAAAAGATTGTCAAACATAACACCGAAGCATCTAATAAATCAAATCTAGCTACCCCACATTGTATACAACAACATGCAATTGTCACAGCAAGTGCCTCGAAAGAAGTACACAGGGTGTTTCAATCTCAGGTCGGGCAAAAAAAGGGATCTTGGAAAGCTTGTAAGGGTGTGGCGAGAAGGTAATGGCTTGGCAACACAATGCCATACTTGTTTATGTAATGAAGATTACCCTTTTCGTAGTACTTTTTCTCTCCTTCTTAACTTTCATCCTCAATTCTCAACTCTTTTAATGAATCCGTTCGTGCAATAATTAATAGAACCAGTGCTGCTCGTAATATGGAAAGAAAGACAAAACTTGCAGCTACGTTAATTCATCCCATGGCACCTCCTGTTCCAACAAGAAGATTCCTGATTATTAAAGAGCGTCTGGTCCCAATGGTCTCTGATTAACAAAATATATCCCGAGAACTTATTTCGAATCAGTAGTTAGGACTTACGAATCATCCGTCAACTTCTCCAACTAATCTTATTCTAGCAAACTTGGACAATTCGGACTAGGATGAAATCAGCTCGGCAGCTCCTATAAATGAAGCTGTCAAACATCCCCTGTTTTTAAACCATTAATTGTGCAGTATGTCTTTGAAAGTCTGGTAAAATGAACTGTGTCATATCCAGGACAGGCTGCTGCTTGAGAAGTCTGAACTAGTCTAACATGAGAAAATCCTTCACCTACTCTACCCAGTTTTTCATCATCAAGTTATCTACCTCTACCAATCAACTTCCACAAATAAAAAGCTCTCGGGAAAATAAATAAATATGTAAATTTTTGTGCAGTTGCTTTCCGTATACAAGGGTAAGATATTTGCAAGTTTGCCCTTCTCATCTTCTTTTACATGTTTTCTTTCAGTAACGACTTGACAAACTTAAACCTGATGAACTTGAGTTCTTGAATTAAAGGATTTTGTTTCAAATATCAGGGAAAGGTGGGATGCGCAAACCTACACTTTCTTGGAAGGTTTATCATTGGATTTAGCTGACCCTGATGAGCAGTCCCATTGCTTTTCGGAAAACTTTGCTCACACAGCTTTCAAGTTCCTGAAGCCAGCTCCAATTCTGGGTCTCAGTTGTGGCTGCTGCCGCCAACTGAGTCGAAGATTTTGTTGCATTGCTTACTTGTTTCACTGCATATCCAATCATTTTTCTATCCTTTATTCCCTCGCTTTTCTGACCTGCAAAATATAAAGCAAAAGCAATCAACGAAAAAAGAAGGGAGAACTGCCAATCCTTCAACCAGAAGCAGTATCAGACGTGAAAACCCGGTTGGAAACAAAGAAAATAGTGGAGAAGAGTTTCCAGCTCTTACCATTAAATTCCAACTCGGGTTTGGAGGACTCTGACCAGAGAACAAGGGTAGGGGTGATAACTGTGAGAGCAGCCCAGAAGAAGAATATCACGACAAAGGTTCTCCCTTCCATTTTTTCTAAGGAACCCCGATTCAATTTTTGATCAGTTGTTGGGAGAGCTTTAATGTATGCCTTTTGAGAGGGAAAGAGACTGACGCAAAGCCCTTAACAAATTAGCTGGCCATGTTTAAGGAACAAATGTTATTATAAAACTTCATATTAATATTCAAATCGTTATATTCTATCCCTAAACTAATCAAAAGTCAGGTACAAACAACAAACTCATGGAGATTACTCTTTGTTCAGTTGTTGGAGAGTTGTTATTTCAAGACGTTTGTGCATGATTAGGCATCCATCTGGCATATCATCCTTGGGTCAATTTTCCCGAAGGCTGCCCCTGCACTCAGTTTACAACTACCATGGGGAACCTGATAATCGACAATAATTTAAGCTTCAAAATACCGAGCTATCAAGATTAAAAGATTCCTGGTGGCTGGTCGATGACAAACGGCAATGTAACATAGGCCTACCCTAGTTTATACCCATCCAACAAAGCCAATACCAGGTCAACAAACAACTATGGAAGCAAATTATGGGAGAAATAGGCCAGCAATATTATTGACAGGATCGCCTTGGGGAACCAATCATTTGCTAGAGAATTACAAGGAAGTTGTCTTTTGATTAAGAGTTCAAATGCTATGGTCAACCAATGGATATAAAGAAGATGCAGGGGAAAGCAACCATTGATTTCTTTACTTTGAAATTTGTACGACCAAAACCGTAATTACATTGCAAAAAGCTTAACAGAAAAAGAAAAAGGAAAATATAAATAAATTTTGGTACAAAGTCGGCCATGCATAGCGAATTAAAGCAGAATCCCCAACATATATACGTGACTGACAACGCTTCCCTTCCAGAATCTAAAAGCATGAAAGTTGGAAAGGCTCCAACTTTCAGTCCACCGTTGAACCTAAGCCACTGGTAGAGGTCTTCTTCCCAGTGTACCTCTGTTGAAAGCCACAAAGAAACAAATTAATAGGATATTCCAAATTTCAAAAAAGAGAGAGTGAGGAACAGCAGAATCAAAATATGGTGATTAGAATAAATTCCCAAGCTCTCACCTGCTTTCCCATGCTGAACGGGACGTATTTATACTTGATCATGTGCATTAGTTGACGCTTCATCGTGAGGACAAACAGAACAACCCAGTAGCAGAGTAATATGGGCCAAAATACAGGAACATCAAATACAGAAAAGAAGGTCATCAAAAAGGCCATGCAGAGAGCCTTTGTAATGGAGTACCTAAAACCACAAAACCAAAGAAAAGCAAGTCCTCTTTGAGCCTGCACAACTAGGGGAAATTCCATGACCAACGAAAAACCGAACAGACAATGCACAGAACAATTTGATGCAAATCTAGGGAGCTCTGAACAGTAAACCTTTCATCACCCAAATCAAGTCTCCTTGCGTCCCATATTACATGCATATCTTACGCATTCATCATTTCATCTTCAGCTTGAAACATGTTCATGCAATTTGTAGTATTATGATGATCTGAGTACCAGTTATTAACTAATCCGGTGGTATCTTCATTAGCAGAAAACATGATCCTATGACACTGTATACATAAATATACTTGCTCCAAGGTCCAACTGTCTCAGTTTATAACTGTGAAAGACCGTAATCAATCAACAACGACCAAGTTTCGAAAACATCTTTCAAGTTACACACATCAAGAACAGAAACTTGCAAAGAATTTGATATTAATAGCAGAAATAAGATGCTCCCAAACTCCCCATTGAATTTTGCATGTCAGAACATTCAACATGAAATCATAGATTAAGAACCGGCGATGCAAGACACCGACCAAAGATAATTCATTGATCAAAACAAAGTAATTCCCAAATCGGAAAACGGGATGCATTAAATTACCAAAACTTGAACTCAGGAAGCCGGCGGATGAAAGGCTTGAATTCATCGGAGTCTTTAGTTGGCAATGAGGCTCCATCCAAAACCTCGAGCTCAGGATCAACCTTAGGCGACAAGAAACCAATTAACAGATTCAAGATGTAAATTCCGAGGCCATAGGATACGATGTAAAAGCCTTGCAGGACGTAAACGCGTAGAACGTAAATGGCTGCAACGGCAAGAGTTCCAAGCCACCTTTCGGCGAGATGTGGCGTGGAACGATCCAAATAGTACTGAAATGTCCTCGAGAAATCGTTCCTCCACTTCGCTATCGGCGCCACCGCCGTGGCAGCGTCGTCCCCCAATGATTCCATTTGAAATTAATTATATAATCTAAAATCTAATATCCCTAAGAAAAAAGAAACAAATTATGGATCATAATTTGGAAAATTAATATTAAAAACATAGGAAAATTACTGTTTCAATGGAAAATTATAATCAAAATGTTAAAAATGTGAGGGAAACAACAAGTAAAAAGGAAAGACAAATACGAATTACCTTTGATTGAAGTTGAAGTTAGGGTTTAATTACAGAGATCTAATGATGGTAAGAAGTTTTTTTTTATGGATCTGCTGATTTTCACGGAAATAAGAGTCGAGAAAAAGACAAAATTGCAGGCAGTTTACGGTTAAACGGGGTTGTGCCGCGCGTATGCATCAAAATCATCGTGACGACGACGTTTTGGTTAAAACATGCCCACTTCACCCACGTTTTGCTTGATTTATCATTTTTTTTTTCAACGTGCTTATTTGTTTGCTTAAAAAAAATTAACACTAAATTTTCTATTTTGCCATATAGAAAGGGAAGAAAACGGAAGCTCCGTTTGGTAATCAGATAATAATTTCTTGAACCAAAAATTTTTTAATAAAAAAATCTTCTTGAAAAGTTTAAATTGTTGATGTATAAATGATTATACGAAAAAAGTTTTTTTAATTTTTTTTATACAATGAAATTTTTTTTATTTTTCTATCGAATTTCAAGTTCTTCTTTTATTCTGTTTTTATCCCAATCAAATTACTAAGAATTATAAAAACCTCGAACCTTAATAATTTCCTATGATTATCAAATATTTTAATGTTTAATTAAGAACTTATTTATAAAATCTAGGGCTCATTTAGTTTAGAAAATATTTATCATTTTTAATTTAACATGTAATTACGATAAGTTAAACAAATAAATTGTAAATTTGGAAAATATTGATTCCCAAAGTAGTTAAATAAGTTGGAAACCCAAACTTAGTTATTAGTCTTTATGTATTGAATGTATATAATGTAAAAATTAAGATGGAAAAGGGTAAACCTTTTTAAAATCAAAATAGAATTTAAAGGATTTAAATTTATAAAAAGAAAAAAAATGAGATAGAGGATATAACTTCTGATTAATTAATAACAATAAATTCACACAAAAAAATTAATTGGGCCACAAAATAGAAAGCTACCTTAAATGGTTATGGGCCAATTGTTTTAGCCCAATTAAAACCCATCAATAAATTTCAGACTCAGTTGTGGAAACCCAAATTTGCCCTCAGGAAGGCCCAGTATATTCTACCCTACCACTGGAGCTTCATTTCCTCCATTTCGAGCTTTGTTTCCCAATCACACGCACCTGGGAACTCGAAAGGAAAAAGGAATTAACCGATCAAAAGTTTTTCCCAAAGGAGGCTGAAGATGGGAACCCTAGGGAAAGCTGTATACACCGTTGGATTCTGGATTCGGGAGACCGGCCAGGCGCTCGATCGCCTCGGCTGCCGCCTCCAAGGCAGCTACTTGTTCCAAGAGCAAAGTGAGTTTTTTTTAATCCATTTCTCAGCTTCTCTTTTTTCCTCTTCAAATTATGTTGCCAAAGCTAAGCTCTGCTAATGCTAGGGATTTTCTGCAGATTTGATAGCAAATACTAATTTGTATTGTAATTTTTCAATTTCTTTCGTTTTAAGCTTATAGTTTTCTTTGATGCTGTCGTTAAACTATTAGCTGGCTCTGTATAATAACGTAATTTGTAGTTATGAAAGATAAGCTGACAGTTATTTCCCTCCTAAAAATTTCTATAATGACCTTGTTTAGGTTATACTGGTTAATTGCTTGTTTACTTGCTAAGTTTATGTGGAAATGGGGCTGCATTTTACTTTTATATGTCGCGATTGTGGTTTGTATTTCAAAGATAGGATTTTTGGTTATGTTGCTTTTCTGTTACCTGACTATGCGCATATGGTATTATTCTTTTCTTAGTGTCTAGGCATCGGACTCTGATGAACATATTTGATAAAGCTCCTGTGGTTGACAAGGATGCATTTGTTGCCCCTAGCGCATCCGTCATTGGTGATGTTCAGGTGGGAAGAGGATCATCTATTTGGTATGGATCTGTTTTAAGGGGTAAGATCCTTGACTCCTTGTTTGTACAAAATCTGGCACTTTTATTTGATGACAGAATTGTATAAGTCTAACTTAAGAAAGGACAGTGTCAAACTTCATGTCTATGAGTTAGCATATAAAAGGTTTGGTGTTATGCTAATTAACTTTTAGATTTGGACATAACGAACAGATAGGTAATATTAATGGTAATACTTGTAGTGGCTTTTACTCAGAGTGTTTTATTTTGAAGTACTATGTTGAATAAAGATAGTTGACTTTAGTTGATTATTACGGCACGTCAGAATCTTTTAACTTTAGCAAATGTTGGATGTTCATCACTTTGGTATAGAGGAATATGGCTTGTGGTAATGAGGGATGTACCTTGTTTCAACTTTAACTATTGGCTTAGAGAAATGTGGCTTGTAATTCTACCTATCAGTTTCAACTTTTAATTGTTGGTATTATGTTTAGTTTATTTTCTCTTGATGATGTAGGATATTGTCTGCCTGATCTGCATACTATTCAATTAACTTTGTAGCTTGCCTAAACAATGTATTGATTCACAAGCAAGATGCATGTATCTTGCACCTTATCCTCCACCTGATTCATGTCCTACCCAACTCCACTTACTTCTTAAAACTTAAGTATGACCAAAATAAATATGGTAAACTTATTCTCCATTCTCCTGCAGAGCAGACCTATGTTATTAGTATTTATCATTCTTCTCTTGAACTATAAAATGAAGCTCTGTATTTATACCATGAAGATAGTAATATTTGGATTCTACTTCATAGGTATTTCACATAATTAATTTCTTGCCTCATAAATTGAGGCATTAAACATGCCAGGGCATCTCTCCTGAATAAATCACAGAAAAATGCCCTTTTTTTGTAATATTTATTAATGCATAGGAAAATTGATTGACTCTTCATTACCATGTCCAAGGAAGAGAAAGTGTTCTGAGATCAGCATATTCCACTTTTCAACCACCCTGTGTTCGGGAAGCTATAAGTTTCTTGTCCATCTGAATTTGTTTAACAAGTTTAAATTGTAGTTGTGTAGGTTTTAGGATGTTTCTTTGACATTTTATTTAACTAGATTTTGCTAATTATCATCCTAATTTTTTCTTTCAACAGGGGATGTCAACAGCATTAGTGTTGGATCTGGAACTAATATACAAGACAACTCCCTTGTGCATGTGGCAAAGTCTAATCTAAGTGGGAAAGTGCTACCAACTATTATTGGAGACAATGTTACAGTCGGTGAGTGTAATGGCATTGGCCATAAATTTCAGTTGAATTAACCTGATAAAAGTTCCTTCCATTTACAGGCTATGATTGAAATTTTGAAATGAGCAGGTCATAGTGCTGTTTTACATGGCTGTACCGTTGAGGATGAAGCATTTGTTGGCATGGGAGCAACACTTCTTGATGGTGTAGTTGTGGAGAAACATGCTATGGTTGCTGCTGGAGCCCTTGTGAGACAAAATACAAGGATCCCTGCTGGGGAGGTGCATTATGAACCCTACTTGGAATTTGTTCTTATGGAAATATCCTTGACTATCTCTGATTAGATGATGCTGGTATTCTGTCTTTGTTGGTTTTTAACAGGTATGGGGTGGGAATCCAGCAAAGTTCCTGAGGAAGCTAACTGATGAGGAGATAGCGTTTATTTCTCAGTCAGCCACCAATTATTCCAACCTTGCACAGGTACATGCAGCTGAGAATGCAAAGCCATTCGATGAAATTGAATTTGAGAAAGTCCTCCGCAAGAAATTTGCTCGTAGGGATGAAGAGTATGACTCAATGCTGGGCGTTGTACGTGAAACTCCTCCAGAACTAATTCTTCCAGACAACGTCCTACCAGATAAAGCACAGAAGTCTTCTGAAAAATGATCTTTTTCACATGTCATTTTTTTTGTTTGCCTCAACCCCTGAGATATGGCATCAAGGAATATTTGTTGTTATGTGCAAGAACATGGCGGAGGGATCATTTTCTTTCCCAATAATACCGGGCATGTTGTAGGATAGAAACATGGCTCATTTTTAGCTTTCAGCTCCTCATATGGTTACTCACAGACTCTTTCCATGACAGGAAGAATGTATTTTGATGTCTAATGTTCCTTGTACCTAAGATTCTTGTTTTCATGATGATTGTCATTTTGTACTTGTTAAAGTCATTTCCCACCATTTATAAGTATTGCAAATACCATAGCTGGTGTCAGTTTGCATAAGTGGCAAGTTGGTGCAGCAATGTCTGTACATCGTCAAGAGCAATTGTTTGAATGAGGAACTTTCATATTGCTCTGTTTTGCGAAACCACGAAGCTAGTAAGTCCAAGGAATCTCTCGTGACTGGTTGTGACTTGATGGGCAGGTTGCAGATAGTGAGGTTGGAAGTTCTCAAAATGGGCTAAAATAAAAGCAACTGGCTTGGCTGTGCTTCCCTGTGCCTCAGGGGGGTAAAGGACCGCTTGAGTAGTCCACCTTGGTTTCGCTGTTAGGATGTGGCTCTTTCAAGGTAATAATTTCTTACTTGAGATTCAGGACATTCTATTTCATTTAATTGGACTCTTTTATCTACAAAAGTAAGGAATCATATTTTAGATTGTATCTGGATGTGAGTCTATTTCGATTGTGATATTCATACAGTTAGGCTCTTTTATCTATATAGGAGAGAAATTATACTTTAAATTGTATTTACGTCTAAAAATATTTCACATTGGGTATCTCTCGTGGAATCTCAGCTCTCGTGTTAATGAAGAGTAGCACCTCTTTGACATAGAATCTGTGATGCTTCACAACTAGATTGAGAAGTTGGAGACAAAAGCGCAATTTCTTTCAACAATTCGGAACCTAACCCATGTGCGGAAATCCTAGCCAACGTAACTCTAGCCGCGTTGCGAAAATGCTTAGCCCATTTAATGTTTATTAAAGCACTAATAACTCATATAATAATGCTAATGATCCGATCTTTTCTGCAATAATTAAAACCTGATTCGGGAATCTAAAAACAAAAGGCCAACCATACAATTCCCCGTAAATTCAGCTGGCTTCTGATTGGCCACGACAAAAAGCAGCCGCTCCTCCAAATCATCAAAAATCTGATACATCTCCATTACAATTTGTCTTTCCTTTGTTTGGTTCTCTTGTAATCTTGCTCTTTCCCTTACATTCGTGTAAAGTGCTGTTCTTTTCCCATTGTTTGTGCCCCATCATTACGTATGTTCTACAGAAAAAAGTAAAATTCTTACCTGAGCTGAGCATAAGCACTTCTGTCCAGGTGATGGTTTAGGACGAGTTTAGATTTTTATACCGTGAACTTTAAGTATGGTTTATTTAATTATGCATCATTAGTGCAGTGGATAAGGCTTAAGTGACCACTACTGGTCAATAGACTGCACGAGGGAGCTGTAAACAGACGCCAATGATTAACCTAGGGAGCTCCCTGATGGAAAGCAGACAAAGCAGAGAAATCAAAAGAAAGCACCATGGTCATGGCTCATGCCTGGGATATATTTTGAGCGAGAATCTAGAGGAAAAGCTATATTCAAATGGTTATATCTTTCGGCTCGGTGCGTGATCATTGGACCATGGATATTTGATGCCTGCAATGGAAGTATACGGCCATTCTTTCCTTGTCCTTCAGCCCTTCAACCCCCGACTTTTGTTTCTGTCCTTGCAAATAGTTTTTTACTTTTTTTCTTTTAATTGATGCGAATAAGTATATATATTTTAAGATACAGCAAGGGTCAAGCCGCAATGACACACCACCCACGCGCAAGCTGCAAGGTCCACATCTCATTGAGCCAAAATTCACAAAGGGTCCAATATATTTTGTGCTTAACCAGACTATGGTTATCAGTTCATCTTCATGACATTACTTCTACCAAAAACTCCTTATCATCTCTTTGAGTACTTCGATAATATCTGATATCTGATATATGGAGTCTGAGACATAAGTAGACGTATTGTGATGATTAAGGTTGTTGGTCGTCAAGAATATCCATAGTTGCTTTCAGAAAGGTCGAGCATGTGCTTGAGTTTCCATGAAATTCTGTAAACCAGTGACTTGCTTTGACAAACCGACCACAAAGTCGTCAAAGCTTTAATCATCGACAGCAATTCGTCATTATTGTTTCTGAGAATGGATAGCAACGTTTCTTCAGGTAAAGCTGCGCAATTCTAACCCATTTAGACTCCTTTTGAACAACAAAAGGGGTACTTTCCACGCCCTGTCGATCAAAATTATTGGACCGACTTCTTGGGAACTTGATAAGTCAAGTTTAATGAAACTAACGAACTGCTCCGAAACTTCCCGCGTGGGATAGTAGCCGACAGACCCAAGGAACAAGTTGTGAGTGAAAAACCTCCCTACCCTTCTAGGGCTACCCTAATCACAATTCAGAATCCGCACCATTCAAGGGGCCGAAAGGCCCAACTTTTACGTATTAAATAAAGTATATAAATAAAGGGCGTTGAACAGGTGCAGCGGAAGAGCGGCCTCTCTCGTGGACCTTCCCACCTGCTGCAGTGCAGTGTACGCATGTTCAGCCCTCTGCCTATATAATACTTAGAAAATTCCTAGAGAGTAGAGACCACTGCAAAGGAGTCCTGGGAGGATAGAAATATTATTTTGAGGGGAAGCCACCACCACCAAAACTATGGGAGCAGAAACCTTGCTAACGAACGGGGAGGCTCGGGTTCAGCTTGAGGCCAAGGTTCCTGTTATACTTGGACTCCAACCAGCCTCCCTCATCGACCACGTGGCTCGTGTTGATTTGTCCTTGCTCGATCAAATTCCCGGTGAACGTGGTGGCTCTATTCCGGTAGTTTTCCTTTTTTTTTTCTTCCTTAAACTTCCCTTCTTAGTAATTTCCCATCTTCAACATTTTGTTCTTTTTGGTTTTTTTCTATCATTTGCTGCATGGTGCTTACTGGGTTTATGCTAATTTTCTCTAATTTACCTCCTTTGCGATTGGTATACTTTCTGGGCTTTTCTCATCTAGACTACCTACCAATCCGTTAACTTGATTAAGCTTTTCTCCTCCATCTTTTCCGCTGCGTTCTGTGTACCATAAAAAGTGCTTAAATAATTTTTTTTTCTTTTGTTTGAGAGTAAGTGTTCGCATTTTTTTATTGGTTGATGCATGTGGTGGGGGGGCTTTGTCGGTAAATGTAATTTCTTTGGCCGTTTTGGCTTGCAGACAGGATTTATTTTGCTTTGAACTTCCCACATTCTCTGTTTTTTTACTTGTTCTCATGTTTTAGAATTTCGAATCCCAATGTCCTTGGCCTTTTCTATCTGTTTCTTTTTTGGTATTTTGGACTTTTTGTTCTTGTACCAAACTTGCTCCATTTTTGTTTCCTACCCTTTTAATCTTGTCTTGTTTTCTTCCCAAGTCTTGTCCTTTCAAAAATAATGGCTTTCAACCTTTTACTGAAAATGATAGAACGGTTTTCTTGTTTGATGAGCTTGAGAATAATCGAACATATCTTGGGGACGAGCAAGGTTCTGTGCTTATTTAAGGACAATGGAATTGATCAATTGTGTAGGTGGCTATCGAGGAGCTTGAGCATATATTAAGCGAGTTGAAAAAGCACATCCTTGCTTCAGCTGATGATTTATCTCCTATGAAGACGATGGCTGGGGGAAGTGTTGCAAATACTATCAGAGGACTTAGCTCTGGCTTCGGGGTTAATTGCGGGATGATTGGGGCTTTTGGGGATGATGAGCAAGGTCAATTGTTTGTAAGTAACATGAGCATTAGTGGGGTTAATATTTCAAGATTGAGAAAGAAGAATGGACCTACGGCTCAGGTGATCTTCATGATACAATTTCTATGAAATTGAATTGTGCTTTAAATGGTAAGTGCTAAAATGTTCTTAGTGAATGCTATGATGCAGTGTGTTTGCCTAGTTGATGCTTTGGGCAATCGAACAATGCGACCTTGCCTATCAACCGCTGTAAAAGTTCAGGTGAATATCACAATACCCCCTTTTTTTCGTATTTAGTTTAAAGCTGCTTCTTTCTTTATTTTAAGGATTTATGTTTGCTCCTTACTGATGCTCACTCACAAGCAATTTTATTTACCTTTTCTTTTCAGGCGGATGAACTGACCAAAGAGGATTTTAGTGGTTCTAAGGTGAGGCTTATTTTATGGAACTTTTGTTTTTTTTAAGGATTATATGTTTGTGGACTTTTTTCCAATTCTTTTCCTGTCTTTTGTAAACGAAGGAGACTTGTTTTATTGGATGCCGTTTTATCTGATTATGATATTCCTTTGTCATGATTTTTTAATTAATTATGAAAATAGTTGGATAAAATTTGCACTTTTTGACCACGTTACATATTCAGCTCTTTGCAGCTGGTATGTCTGCAGAGCATTCAGCCTAATGATGTATCTTTCATTGCAGTGGTTGGTGTTGAGATATGGGATATTCAATTTGGAAGTTATTAAAGCAGCTATTCAATTTGCCAAACAAGAGGGTGTTTCTGTCTCCTTGGATTTGGCCAGTTTTGAGGTGTGGTTTTCTAGTAGCTGGAATAACTTTATGTTCTGTTTAAGGCTGAAAGCAATATTATGCACAGAATGAAATAGCTAGCCTGGATTAATATGTAACTCAAAGCAGTTTATTTTCTTAGAAATTTTGAAAATGATCATACTGGTACACTTTTAGACTTATAGTCGATAAAGTGCAGGTATTTCATCTCTGATTGGCATCTAACTACTCCTTGATTCCCCATTTTTGTGCTTTTTAATATCGAAATTTCCAGGTCTGAATATTTTATCTTACAAAGTCTGTAACTTTGGTCAGATGGTTCGTAATTTTAGAGAACCTCTTCTACAATTACTGGAGTCAGGGGATATAGACCTCTGCTTTGCCAATGAGGATGAAGCTAGAGAGTTACTAAGGTGGCTGTTTCTTTTTGATAACTAATGGAGGGGGTTCATCTTCCTGACTTTCAAGATTTCAGAAATTGGTGCTGTTGCTAGCTGCTGATATTATTTTCTGTTTTACACCTTTAGGGGTGAGCAAAATGCTGATCCTGAAGCTGCATTGGAATATCTGTCAAAATATTGCCGGTGGGCTGTAGTTACGTTAGGGCCCAATGGATGCATCGCTAAACATGGAAAAGAGGTCGTTCACTTTCAACCTTGTAAACTGATAGGCATTTTTCATACTTTTCAGTGCTTATCGATTTGATTTGTGGTTCACTAGGTACAAATTCTTACTGTTTGAGATAGTTTCAACTTATCAATGCCTCCATTTAGGGATGCCCTCCTAGTCTAACGTGTTTATGTACCATTCTCAACTTGGGAAGTTTGGCCAAATTGTGCCATTTTCCATAAATATCATTGTTGAATTGTGATGCATGAACCGGCCTTTGCCTTTATGGATGTCATTATCACACCTCCTTTTGGTCCATAGATGATGCATAGTTGATGACAGGCCACCTAAACTTTCTGTGCCAGATTGTCCGAGTTCCAGCTATAGGGGAGGCAAAAGCCGTTGATGCCACTGGAGCTGGGGACCTGTTTGCTGGCGGTTTCTTATATGGATTGGTCAAGGGATTCTCCCTCGAGGAATGTTGCAAAGTGGGCTCATGTAGTGGTGGCTCAGTGATTCGTTCTCTTGGGGGTGAGGTAACCCCAGAGAATTGGCAATGGATGTACAAGCAGATGCAGGTTAAGGGCCTCTCGCTTCCTGATATTCGGAACTGATGTCTCCATAACAAAAGAAGCATTTACTTTCACTTCCCTTGCTTAGATTTATTTTTCTGAAGAAAAGGGCAGCTTTAGTTGCGTTTTGGGGCTGGGTTGACTTGTTCACACGACTCCTCGTTTTCAACAGAAACATTAACATATGCAATGTTCAGTCATATTAGTGAATTATTCTGTAGAAACTTCTTTGCAAGGACTTCAATCCATCTATTGAGTGCTACCAGAGGCAAATGCCTTCTGTTACCTCATTCTTTACCTTCCTTGATATATCAAATGGCGTCATAAAAGAAAATTTGTCATTTTGTGCTGAATTTTAAAGACTACCAAACTAGTTCTGAAATTTCTTGAACATGCAATTCCCCGTTGGAGTGGATGCCCAAATTCAAAAGGTTGCCAGATTTTGATTAGCTATGGCTCCTACTGTTACTTGATAAGGTTAGGATTCACGGTAAAGAACTCTATAATTGAATAGGATTCAAGGTAAAGTACTTCAAAAATAATGAGTAGTTTACTCGTTAACATTTCTAATAAGAAATTCAGCTCGCAAAATTACCTGACATTATCACCACAAGGATATATTATGTACCGTTATGTTTATGGGTGTCTATGCACCCTTGATGCAAAATTCTCAATCCCAAATGTCCACCCACTCCACCTTAATCTTCCAAGAGACTAAACAAATTTCATAAGTCAACGCAGTAACAGTTAAATAAGTCAACAACTTCAATGACTGGATCTTGAGTATAAATGTAAATGTAGTTTTAAGTTTCAGTTCAGGGTAGCATTGCATCTTTGCACCAAGGGTAAAGATAATTTGCATAATAAAGTAGGAAAAAACATCCAACACAATAATGTCTACCATTGCCTAACTCAAATCTGCAAACACATGCTAGAAAACGTCATCTAAAAAGAAGGATGGAACGTTGATTCTTTCATCGTCAAATATCCATTGGGGCCACACCTTCATCAGTAGAACCGCCCTGATCAGCAGCAGCACTTGGCTCAGCTGCAGCCTCCTGTCCTGCAGCAGCATCAGGTTCGGCAGCAGGGTCTTCTTGCTCTCCCACAATGTCAAAGGCATCAATCATTTGTTGTACAGTATTCTGATCCAAAATATGGAATGGCTCCCCAACCCCTACCACAGCAACTGTACATATTGAGCTTTTGAAAGTTTCTCCTTGCAAGGTCTCCCTTATTGCCATAAGAGCATCCTTGACCAGATCATCCCGTGAGGAATCCTTAAAGTTCTCAAACCTGCGTTCCAAGTATGTCTTTGCAGCTTGTGAGCGGGATCCAATCGCAAAAGCTTGGTACTCAAAGTAATTTCCACTTGGGCAGTTGTAGTAGAGATGAGCACCAGATTCATCCAAGCCAGCCACCAACAGGCCAACACCATAAGGTCGTTTCCAAGAGCGTTGGGTGCACACCTGCAACCAAAACACAAGCATTTTCCCATTTTCAATTGCACAAACAAATAATATTATTATACTAGTGGTAAAACAGTTTATCTTAAAGAAATCCAGTAGGTTTGGTGTTCCACAAGAAAATGCTAGTTTTAGCAATCCTACATCAACCATGGTTCATTTAAAAGAAAAGCCTCACTAGATTAAAGAGAGAAGATTTATCTAAAATCATGCTTGATACCGAAAATGATATACAACTATATCAGACCTTCAAATATGTAACATATCTGAATAAAGAACATGCCCCTAATTCTTTTGAGAAATATACAAAATCTGAGCAGCAAATTAAATGGGTAAGCACAGAATAGTAAGGAAAAGAAACAAAAGATAAACATCAAAGGCGTAGCAAAACTTATTGTTACTAACTATAACCAACTTCAAAGACTTGACATCACTTAATTCAGTAAGACTAACAACCTCAACTCTTACATCAACAAATGTGCAGAGTCCATATCAAAGGATTATGAAAAAGTTGGGCAAATGCCATTTGATCCCTTTACACTGGCACAGCTAATAAACCAGAGCACACAAAGGTATGCCAAGCTCCTTAAGTATGGTCCAAAGACCGCTAGCTCATCCAACCTTATACATTTAGCTTGTATTTTAGTATCCTCTCAATCATTCACTTCATGGAAGCCTAAGCAAGGTAACAAAATGGTCATTGTGAGGCACTCCTTGCCACCAACATTCTTTTCAAAAATCATTCTTTATATCACAAAATCCATTGCCTGCTTTATAGCCTGAAGCTTTTGGTCACAAACAAAAAGCAAACATGAGATTGTTTCCCTAGTCTGATGCCGGATACACTCAACCTCTTACCTTACACTTCCAAGTAAATCTAACACACCAATGGAATATAGAAACCATAAGCTGGAAATTCACTCAATTGTAACCCTTTTTAATTTGCATCATATTAATCCTCATTATCCATTTCACTTTCCTCTGTTCCAGATAGAATGTTCGGATGTAAAATATATTTTACATTGTTAATCGTTGACGACTTCAGCAATAATGCAAAAGGGTAATGCTATTTACTTACAGTTTCCACAATACCTGATCTATCAATGTTTCCAACACAACAGCCTTAAATATGAGCTCATTTTCATATAGAACACTATTCTGGTTAAGTCACTAACCATTTTATGCTTCAATCTTGCAGATTATTCGTTTCAAAGCATTGCTCGAAATCCTCATACTCGTCAAGACTTCAGCAAAGACCCAATTAGGGTTTAAAACCATAAACAATTTCCCATTTCTCGAAAAAACCCAAAAGCCGCCATCTCCCTTCAATTAAATTACACTATTTTTTAAGAAAAAAATTTAAAAATTGGAGATTTTAAGAAATGAAGAAAGACCTGGGCTTTATCGGCGAGCTGGACGACGAGTCTCCCCACTGGAAGCGGCGACTCGTACGTGAAGCTGTAGTTGATACACTCGTTTCGCATATACCGAGATAGGACGCGTCCGTCGGCAGTGAGACCGGCGATCGCGACGCCGATGTGGTCGTCGACTTTGAAGATCTTCTTCTGGTGAGAAGACAACTCGGAGTTAGCCTTGTTGACGCAACCCAAGACCACATGGGTCTTGGATCGGAGACCGATCGCCGCCGAACCCTGCTTCACAGCCTCCATCGCGTACTCCACTTGGAACAACCGCCCTGCAGGGCTCCATGTCGTCACATCGGTATCGTACTGGTTCCTAAACATTTTCCACTACGGCACGGTTCCAATTGCTGGTTTCCTTGGACTGAAAAATCTTGCTTTTCCTTCTCCCTGGAGTGAAGTATTTAAGAGGGTTTTTCTTCTTTTCTTCTTCTTCAAGACAGAGAGAGAAAAGAAAACACCCCCAGAAAAAAACAAAGGCCCCTTTGTTGATTCGGTTCTGCCCCGATATAGTTTTATCCGGCTTGGGTCACCCGACAAGTAAATGGGCCCACTGGCCTGTAGGTTTTGGTACAAATGGGCTGACAGGCCTAGAGTTTTTGGATCGCTGAATAAGTAAATGGCCCGATGGGTTCTAATATTTGTTAAATGGGCCTGAAATTATTGGGCTAGAAGTCGCCCGTTTTTGAGACAAAATTCCAAATTCATAATACTTTTGTTTTTAATAAAACCAATTCATTAATTAATAGCATTGAACTGGAAGTATTCAAATCAAAACCCGAGCTTAATAATACATTAAATTTTAATAAGTATTACATTAATTAAAAATGATTTATTGAATTAAAAATTAATATTATAAATTATGATTTACAATTAAATTCGAATATCTTATAATTTTTACTAGACGAGTGATAGTTTTATTATTTACATCTATTTTTGTATCTAATTATTGAATATTTTAATCTTATTTTATTGAATTGGATAATGCAGGATATCTAACTATAAAGTATCCCTTCTCATCCTAGTACTTACTTGCCTGGGTATGAAAATTTTGATAAAAATTATTACAAGTGTCCTTTTTAGTAGTAATGTCTCCATGATAATAATCTTGAATGAATTTGAATTTTACAAGTTTTGACAATAGATGAGAAAGTAATACTACTTAGTTTGGTGGTTAAAGGGGCCAAAATGGCTGAGTTGGTAGTCACTGGGTTGAGGAATTAGTAGTTAAGACCAAAAGCAGAGCCAAAGTAATCACTGGCTTCTGCTTTATGCTTTGGATTCTGAATTCTTTATGATACTGGCAGATTCACTTGGTGTTTAGATCAAATGGGCTTTCATTGCTTTCACGAATATGAGTCTCCCTTGAATCATAATTCATAAAGTATTTCACTTTCTCAGATTCCCCAGGCCTTAGATCACAAAAGATTGCTTTTCTTTTCTTTTGTTTGAGCTTGTTAAGGTCCATGTTCTCGTGATTCCCTTTTCTGGTTTAAACTTGTTAAGATTCATGTTAGTAATAATTATCGTAAATGTAATTAGAATAACCCTAATAATTGCTTGAAATAGTTCTTCCATCCTTTTCTCTTCCCATTTTTGAATGCATCAGCCTGCCAGAATTTTGATCTAGATTTTGTTGTAGTACATTGGGAAAACCCAAAAATGGGGTGACATTAAGAATTGGTTTCCATCTTCAATGCATGTCCCATCCACCCAAGATTGCCTTTGGGTTAAGGCCAGGATCTCCTGGATCACCTTTGGGGAAAGTACTGACAGAAAGAAAAAAGAAGTAAAAGATATAGGAGGAGAATAATGGAAAGCCCAAATTATTTTCTTTTTCCATCTCCAAGGAGTTCCTGGAAAACCAACCTCCAGGACTTGGTCCTTTTTTAAAAGCCACTTTACCCTTTGGTTATAGTTGGATAATGAGGAAGAAGGAACTGTGGCAGAAGCTTATGAAAAGGAGAGACACCCATCATTCAGTGGGTCATCATCGCCAAAAGAAAGCTTAAACATCCTAAACTCGGACGAGTCATAAAGACCCAAATGATAAGAACAGGGAAAAGCAATGCATAATTTGATTCTTTTTACTTCAAAATTATTGAAAACAGGTCCCTCTCCCCCCACAGGCCAAACGTTCAAACAGATTCTTAACCCTTTAAAGATAATCCACTTTGACAATCACTAGCCTCCCTGCCGTTTTTACTACTTCAATGGGGACAATTGTTGGCTTGTCACAAAGCCATTATCCTCTTGGAAATGATGGCTAAAACTTTCATAAGCTTTCACACAACATTTTGGCAGTAACTTCACATCTGGAGCCAGCAATGTGGAAGCTGGAGATCATTATAAAGAAAGAGAAAGATGCACCAAACATTGTACTACGACCAGAGATTTTGAGTCTACCAAAATGTCATGACAAGGAGCTGTTGAATGTTTGTTTCATACAAAAATATCAGGACCACGTTCAAAACCAATTTCTGCCTGGAATGGAAAACTCACCTACTCGGTACTCCTCCAACCCTGGTGGGGGACTGGGACTTAGGACTGGCTAGGAATGGGGTTGGGTCCCAAGAATTCCTCTGCCCCCCAACGCACAGTCCCATCCCTCTCTCATGTTACCATGTGAATCAAAGGGATTCTTTGTTTCTAATTATTGAGCATTGGCTTGTCAAATAAATTTGCTTTCTTTTAATATTAATGCTCAATCATATAACCAATATATTTCCTTACTTTTTTTTTTGTATGTGTAATTTTATTAATTTCAATATAAAAATATATGAAAATTGTAAATACCCGAAAGTACCCTTCATTGACCACCGCGTCGGCGTCGATGATTGGTGACAGGTTGGAAGACATGGAAAGAAGACATTCTAGTAAAAACCGACAACAGACAAAACTAAAAATTGATTATCGATAAAGTGACAGCCAAATGCCAAACTCACCCCTCACACAAACCAACGATTCACCGGCTTTTGCCGGTCACTTGACGCGCTTTTCCCTCCTTTTCTTCAACCATCCCCTCTCCACCCCTTCCTGTCCCTTTCCTTGATGCCGTACACTGACAAATATGCTCCATTTATTAGTAATTTTTCTTTTCTTTCTTCTTCTCCTTGTTTTCTCGTCCCAATCAAAAACTCTTTTCATTTTCTCGTCCCTTTCCTTGTCTTCTTCTCCCCATGACTTGAACTCTGCAGACCATTTTTTTGCCCTGCAGAGAAACAGGAACAAGAGAAAAATTATAATTGAACTCTGAAAAGCAAACCCTAAGGATTTTCTTTTGTTTTTTATCTCATTTCAATGGAATACCAGAGAGCTTCGGCTGCTACGGCTTTTTCTAAGAAACTGAGCAATGGTCACAGCTTCAACGGTAAAAACATGTACGACGGCGTTTTCAGTGGTCAAAGTAAGGTAGGATCGAGTGTTGAAGATTACGCCGAGATATTTGGTAGTGGTTCCGGCTCTTCGATTCCGGTTCTTGATGTCCCTGAGCTGCATGAGAGGAAGTTCTCGGTCGATGTTTCGAGCTCGAAGCTTGATTATTCCAACATTTTTGGCGGTTTTGGAGACTTCGATTATGCTGTTTCTCATGAGGAATTCATTGCTAAGCCAACAAGAGCTAAAAAGTAAGATTTTTTTCTTTTCTGTTTATTCTGTTAATTTGAGGATTGAGATGGTTAGATAGTTAAACAAGGTGTTAGGGCGTGTTTGGATGTAGAAAGAAGTTTACATTTTTATGCAAAGGTGAGAACTTTCATGGCTCTCCAAAGTCCAAAGACACCCTTTTTGTTTAAACTGTTCGTTAGTAGCTTAGATGATTGAGAAGGGCTGCATTGGTACTTTGGCCTTGTATTTTCAGAAGAAGTTTTATTTAAGACCTTGCCAAGAGTCGAGATTGTTGAATGTTGAATTTTTTGGAAAGTACTAAATATTTTTAACTTTTATATATGGAAAGATTGAGCCTGAGTTAATTGATTTTGTAGGACTCCAGCTAAGACGCGCTCGTATTCAGAAGGGTCATTCTCATATCCTTTGAATATTCCGGTGGGGTCGAATGATCAAACCTCCCACGAATCCGGTAATGGTGTGAAGCAGTTCAAAATGTCATATAATAAAATCAGCCCTGGAAGCAAGAATGGGCCAAATGGAACAACACATGTAGCGCAGCTTCATGCTGTTCCTGGTTATACACGTTTAGTTGATGAAAAAATCACTTCATCAAGGGACAAGCCAGATTCCTTAGTTGTAAATGAGACACATAAGACCAGCAATTCCAGTGAGGGGACAGTGGAAGGCATGCATAAGAAGCCGGTGTCCAGTAGTAAACAGACTTCGACAATTGTTGAAGAATTGCGCAGCAAATCTGGAAGTAATGGATCTGATTTTAATGATGCATTATTTGGTTCTTATGATGTTGGCCATAGAACACCTCCGAAAGTTCCTTGCACATCAAGCATGTTGAATAACATGGGTGGTAATAAGCGTGATTCCATGAAGTTTGGGGTTTTTAGGAGGTATGCTTTAGATGGTGATGTAGGTGTCTCTTCCCCACCTTACTTGGATGATGAAGTGGATGCAAATTCAGTTGCTGCTACTTCTGCAGCTGCAGTCAAGAAGGCAATAGAGGAGGCTCAAGCCAGGTTAAAAATTGCTAAAGAATTGATGGAAAGAAGAAAAGGAGCTCATGTAAATCGTACAAAACCAAGCTTTAACGGTGTTTTGAAAGCTGAGGAGAGAAAGAAAAGTAAAGATACTGTCAAAGAAAATAATATCATGCAAGATAAGGCTCAGGAGACATGTGAAAAGATAGATGCTTCTGTGCAAACTTCTGCTGAAGTAAGAAAGCAAAATGTGATAAAAGTTGGCCAAGTGGCAGCTGAATCAGATGACAGTGACAAAATTTGCACTGCCAGAGAAGCTGCAGGAGGAACATGTGCAAAGAATTTCAAATCACCACAAGCTGATTGTGGGCATGAAGAAGCAGAAAAATGGGAAGCAGCAAAACAGGGAGAAAGAGAAAAGGAAGTGATGCAGGCACTGAATGAATATGAAGGAGAAGAGAAGAAAATCGTTGAAAACTCAGAAAAATATGGTGAGAAATTAGAAGCTGTTGAGGAGGTTCCTAAACAGGAGGTTGAGAGGAAACTAGATGCATCAAAAGAGTTATGTGATAAGGATGAATGTCTGAATAAAAAGAAGTTAGATGTAGAGTTTCATGATCAGAAAGAAGATGAAACTAAACTAGGATTTTCTGAACTGTGGGAAGAAACTGAAAATAAAATGTCCGGTGAACTAGAAGCATGTGAAAGTAACTTGAAAGAGACAGAGAAACCAACAGAAGATGAGAGAAAAGTTGAAATGCAAGAGTTGAAGGTTATTGATGATATGGAAACACTAGAAATTGCTCAGGATATTGATAATGTGGAGAAACATAATCATGTGCTTAAACGGGAAGAAAATGGTTGTGGACTAGAAGATGTTTTTGAGAAGGAAGAGTATGAGATGCTACCACCAGATGTTTCTATGCAGAAAGAATTCGGGAAGAGATCTGAAGAAGCTTTTGAGATATCAGAACTGAAGGCAGAATGTAAGGAGGCTTGTGGACCAGAAGAAAACAAGGAAGAAGAAGAACATGATTGCAATATAGAAGACAATGAGCAGATGTCAGACGAAATGGAGGAACAGGAAATAATTGATCTTAGACATAATGATTTTGTTGATGAGGACGAAAGGGAGAGGAGCCTTGAAGAGGATGGTGACTTGTTGGAGGATGAGGAATTTATGGAGGCTGAAGAGAATGCTGATATGTTTGAAGATGCTTATCAGGTGGAAGCAGTGGAGAAGGGACGAAAAGAAGCTCCTGACAGTGTGGGAACTGAAGAGATGCAAAAACTGACTGATCAAAAGGCAGATGAGATGACAGAATTAACGGAAGCTGCTCTAGAGTGCTGTGAGGAAGATCTTGAAGCAGCCAATGATACATACAAGGAAAATGAAATCAACAACCTAGATGAAACTCTGGAATCCACTATAAATGAAGACGGCCGTGAAATGACTCCTGATTTACTTGTGAACGAAGAAAATGGGGGCATAGCGGAAGGAAACGAAGACAGCTGTGAGGAAACTAGAATAGATTCAGAAGCAGTTGAAGTGGCCAGTAACTTGGAAGAAAACCTAGCATTTGATAATGCTGGCTTGGCTGAAAGCAACTTTAAACTCAATGAGATTGAGCAGCAATCAGAAAATAAAACTGAGGCATTTGATTTTGACAGAAATGGTATAGATATTGATATAGCAGACATAAGTTTTGAGCAAAAGCAATATGAGCAGCATTCCAAAGAGTCTGAAATAATCTGCACCCTGGAGAAGCATGTTGAAGAACTGGCTTGTGAATCAGAAGAAGACGTCAGGGACGCTGAAGTTGTGTTGAAACAGGAAGAGAACAGGTGTAACTTGGAATTCCCTGATGAGGGAAGGTGGGTTGATTCTCTGCTACATGGTAAGTTTGGTGAGAAACATGAAACCACAGAAATAGCTCATGATGTTGAAACAAGTCAAAGTACAGAAAACAATGAGGAGAATCATCATGAAACCCTGACAAAGGAAGAGAGGGAAACCAAAAATAATTCCCAAGAAGAAGTTGAGCTAGTGAAGGAACAACAAAGAAGAGTAGATGAAGCAAAAGAGAGGAAAAGGGAAAGAGAAAAGGAGAGAATAGCTGTTGAAAGAGCAATTCGTGAAGCTCGTGAAAGGGCATTTGCAGAAGCCTGTGAAAGGGCTGCTGCTGGAAGAACAAATGTAGAAGCAAGGTGTAAGGTAAAGGCTGATGCCCAAGGTGAGTCAGCCAAGCCTTCTGCAGAGGCCAATGATAAGGCTTTTATGGAAGCCAAACTTAAAGCTGAGCGCGCTGCAGTAGAGAGAGCAACTGCAGAGGTCCGGCAGCGTGCCCTTGAGAAAGCATTGTCCGAGAAGGCTGCCTTTGGAGCCAGAAACCAGGCTGAAAAGTTCTCTGATGCAAAACAAAGCTTCCAATCTAATGTGAGTGTATCCTTTTGTCATGCATTTATCTTCCCTGTTAATCTTGCAGCATGTTTTTGGAAGGAATGGAAGGGCAAAGAAATGATCTATAGAATCTCTTTCAGGATTCACGGTACAAAGGCTCATGTCCTCCTGCAACTGGCAGATATCCTAATTCTTCAAATCAGAGTGGTACGTGGTATTCAAAAATACCCCTGCATGTACTTACCAAAAAAGAGAAGCAAAACCATAATTTTTTATGAAGATTAGATTTGTTATTTTGCACAAAAGAAAAAGAAAAAAAACCCTAAATCCTGATTCCTGACTCTTCTTTATTTTGCTTCATGAAGCTTCGAACTCTTCTGAGGGATTGGATGGAGCTACTGGCGAGTCAGCTCAAAGATGTAAAGCTAGATTGGAAAGGCATCAAAGGACAGCAGAACGAGCGGTATGCATTCTGCAATCTTTCTCTCTCAACTCTCTTCTTTTCTTCCCCTGCCCCCAAACCACTGGTGTATGTCAGGACAAGTATTTCCAGACACGTGAAAAGCTCACTTTTGTTTTGTTCTTTTTTTCTCTTTCTTGGGTTTGGCGTTTCCAGGCGAAAGCTCTTGCAGAGAAGAACAAGCGTGATCTTCTTGCTCTGAAAGAGCAAGCTGAAAGAAATGTAATTATCCGTTCAATTGAAATGAGAAATCTTTTGCAACCTATGAGGAAGGCTTCGGTTCTTGTCTAACAGTTTTGGACCCTAATTTATATATTGCAGAGATTAGCAGAAACACTGGATGCTGAAGTCAAAAGGTGGTCAAGTGGGAAGCAAGGAAATTTACGTGCACTGCTATCCACTTTGCAATATGTATGTAACAGCTCTCTACCTGTGTTCATTAATGTCTCTATCCCCATTGCAATATGTATGGGCATAAATCTAGTCAGTAATGCCCAGTTAATTCACCCAATGCACGTGTTGTGCAAAGTATCATACGATCGTAGTATCATATTTTTGACATTTACGTCGCATTGCTGGCAGATCCTGGGCCCAGATAGCGGTTGGCACGCGATACCGCTTACAGATATCATAGCGACTGCAGCTGTGAAGAAAGCATACAGAAAAGCCACGCTTTGTGTTCATCCTGACAAGTTGCAGCAACGAGGGGCAAGCATACAGCAAAAGTACACGTGTGAGAAAGTTTTTGATCTTCTAAAGGTGTGTTCCTCACCCTCACACCACTCTTTCATTGATTTGCTCCTAGTAATTTATTTTTTCTACAACGGGAGGGAAACAAGAAATAATCTAAATTGCCTGTTATACGTGTGTAATCTCCAGGAGGGTTGGAACAAATTTAGTGCAGAAGAACGGTAGAGAGATCCACTTTGGTGGAAGCTTACAGTGACTGCGTCCTCCCTGGTACACGAAGAAAGCCAAGTCTTTGTGGAGTCATTCTTTTTTACTCACTCGTCTGGCTTAATATGCAAGCAGTAATTCCATATTGTTATTGAATTAAACGAATATATGCACCAAGAGAGAAAGATTATTGACACTCTAGCACTGTACAGCTATTGAAATTGGGTTAATAATCGCCAGAGAAAATACTAATATTTGATAACTTAAAACCACAACAAAAAGTTTAAACTCAACTCATTAAAGTTTGTATCTAAGCTGAAAATGGAATTAGAGAGGCAACACGCCTTGGTCGGTTTTCCATTTAAACATTGAAGCACTAGCCTTCAAAAATGCAGCATTGCAATGGAATCATACGCCTAGTAGATGAAGCATTATAGCATTCTGTGCATGCATGCGATTTTCCGCTTGTGGGAAGACAATGGAGTTGGGAGCCTCAACAACACCGTCAGTCACCTCCACCCCTCTTTCGGCTGGCAAGCAATGCATGAAATAAGCTTTGGGGCCAGCTATCTTCATTAGAGCTTCATCAACCTGCAATACGATTGAAAAGCACAGCAAGAAATTTGATGAGAAGCAAAATATTGGCATGCAGATCAGGCATGACACATAACACAGCACACCAGATTTTAATGCAGAAGGTATAAGAACGTGATTTGCTACGAGAAGCAGTTAATTCATGTTAACACTACACAAACTGAAAAATTCACAAGAAGAGCTCATTCATAATTCAGGCCGAGAATTTCTCATTATAAATTTTAGAATAAAATATTATGGGTAGCAAGAGGATAGGGAAAAAGCATAAAGGATTTGAATTATGCAGTTGGTGATTGCATGGTCAAATCCACTATTGGCATCAATCAGGAATAGCATATGAGCCAAATGATTTCCTCTATCACTCAATGTTGACATCAATATTTTGAAAGAAGAATCTGTGCTAAAACACACCTGAAATCCTTGAAACGCTTGACGACGATAGGCAGCCTCTTCCTTTTGCCCCATGCTAGCCCACACATCTGAATACACAACATCAGCATCTTTGACTGCTTCTTTCGGATCATTTGTAATCTCAATCTTGCTGATCCCAGCTTGCTGTGCCTTCTTAACAGTCTCTTTATCAGGCTCAAAACCTTTAGGGCAGGCACAGACAAAGTGGAAAGGAACAACTGCAGCCAACAACAGCCAAGAGTGCACAATATTGTTTCCATCTCCAACATAGACAACCTGAAATTTGCAATCACATCAAACCAAAGTTAAATCATACAACCAGGTATTAGATCCACAGTATAGAAACTAACAAACAAGATAAAATAGCAAGAAAGGCACCTTCGTCCTTTCCAATTGGCCAACATGTTCAATAATTGTGAGGGCATCAGCCATTATTTGACAAGGGTGGTTGTAATCTGTCAAGCCATTCACGACAGGTACAGTAGCATATTTAGCCAAATCAAGAATGTCCTGCAACAGAACAGATAAAGAAATTGCATCTTTAAGCATAATTTTTTTAAAAAAAATCACATTAAAATGAGGCCATCCTACGATATAATTACTCGGAAGAAAAAAAAACTCACCATCATACCTGATGAGCAAATACACGTGCCATAATGATGTCATTATAGCGAGATAAGACACGAGCAACATCACGAGTTTCCTCACGTTTACCCATCTGGATATCATCTGGTCCCAAATATACAGCATGACCTCCAAGCAAGAAAAATCCAGTCTCGAATGAAACTCGTGTCCTCATTGATGGCTTTGCAAAAATCATTGCCATACTCTTACCCTTAAATGGAACAAATGACCTATCCCCTGATTTTAACAGTGCCTTGACCTCTGCAGCCCTGTCTAATATCTTCATTATGGTAGCTTTATCAAAGTCGCTAATATGCAAAAAATCCTTCATCTCCCCTTTTGCTGTAAAATAGCAAACAAAAATGAATAAAAGTACAATAAACTCTGTAAACTCTAACCAATTTGCTCATTCAAAATTTCGAACAAAAATTTGCAAGAGTTTTTGAAATATTCAGTATTGATTACCTCCATATTCTTAATCAATCAAAAGACCTAACCTTTCAATTGCTTAATCATAGAGAAGCATATAATAAAGCCTACATTATTCAAAAACAGAAAAATTTCTTCATCTAATGAACATTTCTGTGATTAGACCATAATTAAAGCAAGATGCTAACCCTAATTCTAAGCACCTTCACAATTGTTCATCCAATATCAAAACCAAGAAAAGCCGGTTAAAAGACTGAACTCAAAAATAACGAAAAAAATGAACCTGTCCCATTGACGGAAGAAGAATGTGGTGAGGTGGCGGAGGAGGCCTGGCAAGAGACGTGGTTTCGGCGGACCGACGGAGGAGAAGCGAAGGAAATGCGTGAAGATCGGACAGCTCCGCCGGAGAATGAGAAGGAGGAGGAGGAAGAGAGAGGCAATTTGGGTGATCGGAATGTGCACTGGCCAGAGATCGCCGCCATTGTTTTCGGTGGGAAAGAATTAACAGCAGAAGAGTGAAATGCCAGTTGCGAGGGGTTTAAGGAGAGCTTTTATAGAGTACGAATTGACTGAAATGCCCCTGCCTTTCCGTTGTAATGCGCAGAGTGCTGTTCAAAATAAAATAACAGGACATTACAATGGGCCAGGCCTATAAAGGGCCTGCATCTGGCCCGACCCATACTCATATGTTTATTGTTAAACTATTAAAATGATAATACACTGAGCATTTAAACCCTATAAATATTATATTAAATTTTAAAATTATTATTCAAATCTTACCCAAATATCTTAAACATTATCGGTTAAATAGGTGAATAAAATAAATTTAAAATCAATTTTTATGTACATTATTAAAGAAATTAAATTAATAAATTAAAATTAATTCATCAAAAATAATTTAAAATTTAAAATTATATTTAACATAATTAATAAATTTTAATAAATATTATATTAATTATAAAGACTTTAAAAATAATATAACGCAACTAAAATTTAATATTTTTGTGAAAGGTAATTCTAATAATTTGATTACTCAATAAGAAGAATACAAAAAACTACCTTAATCGGTAGTGTGATGTAGCAAAGCAAATGCCAGATATAACCCCTGCATTGACTTATCCTACATAAATTAAAATTTAATGTTAAAAATTATTATTTAAAATTGAATTCAAATAGTAGGCATCTTAGAAACACTATCTTAAATCATGATTAATAGTAATTTTATAACTCGAACCCTATTCAAATTCTAAATATCCCATACCAAATAAACAGAAGGAACTTAATGGTAATACCCAATTAATCCACACCCAACTGCCAAGCTAGGTTCTTGAATGCATCGACCACCCAAGTTTCTTCATCTACCAGCCAGAGTCAGTCAGGATCAGGAACCACCATTCTCACAAAATCAAGGGTCTATATATCCTCATTTTGAATAGGAAACCATGTTTCAATTCAATATCTTGCAAAATAATAATAACCTGATTGTTTTCACTACTAATTTTCCCAGTCACGAGTTATTACCTTACCAAATGTTTTCAGTCTAGTAGCTATTTGTGGGAGAGATGAAAAGGGTATTCATAATCATATTTGAATCTTTGCTACTAGTTTAGGGTACCATGAGGATGATAATCTGACCAATTCCTGGAATAAATAACATAAGCAATATTACCGAAAGTACAACCACTTCCAAAACTCATAATCATGAGGTAGATTTTACATAATTTGGCCCCCCCTCCCCTTCCCCAGTTGCAATACATGAGCAAGAACAAACTCCACAATTCTTGAGGAAAATCTTTTATTTTCATCAATCAAAACGAAAGCCATAAGCATGATGACATCCATGGTTAGATAATTGATGTTGTTCTTCTAACTTGTGCCATTGACTGCCGTTTCAACAGGAACAGGGGTTGTACAACCCTTGGCATCGACAGCATCCTTCTTAATAGGAGCAGGAATCAATCCCTTTTCCCGGCATGTCTCGACGGCTCCTGTAAACATGTCCTCCAAACTGTATTTAAACTGGAAACCCAAGTCCAGTAACTTCTTGGAACTGAAGACTACGTTTGCCAAGTTTTCATCCGCATCTTTGAACCTGAGGAATCAAGCGACCAAATATGTAACACATCCATGGGAGTAGCAGAAAATCTTAATGCCAAGTTTTTATATTCTGTTAGAATTGAATTGGCTTACTTTGTAGGAATATTGTACTCTGGGTATTTTTCTCTTAGCATTTTGGCAAGTTCAGCAATAGTAGCTTCATGGGAGGAGCAAATGTAGCGGCCCTCTGCTTTAGGATTTTCGAACAAGAATATGTGAGCCATGCAGAGATCATCCAAGTGGACAAACTGGCCTTGCCTAATAATCGTGTAATGAGCTTCATTCCCTGTATTGAAACAATGTTTCGCAGAAAAAACTTATGTTAAAACTTATTCCCTGTATTAGTATTCCCTTCAAGCAAAAATGGCAATGGCAGTGGCAAGTACCGGTGATGGGTGAAAGGCCAGTTATCAGGCTAGGTGGCATTGATGGCATAAGAAATGGACCAATCACAAGAGTAGGGATTATAGTGATGAAATCCAAGTTGTTCTCCTTAGCAAACTTCCAAGCAGCTTGCTCAGCCAAAGTCTTGGAGACAAAATACATCTAGAAACCAGAAAGAAAGGGCTTTAAGTTTCTTTTTTCTTCTTGAAAGATGAAAGAAAAGGGAGAAACCAGGCTTAATCACTAACCCATCCAGTCATTTTCTCGGCGTAGACAAATTCCAAATCGCTCCAGTTACTTTCATCATAAACAGGCTTCTGGTGTTCTTCAACATTGACAGTTCCAGCTGACGATGTGAATACCAACTTCCTGACCGTCTTTGCTTTGACACATGCTTTCATGATGTCCAATACTCCATTTATTGTTGGCTTTATCACTTCATTCTACAAATTAAGAACAAAAGTAATCAGTCAAATAAGATAACAGCTACCTAAAATTTGAAAACAGAGTTGCTATTTCCATTTTACAGAACAAAATATATATCATCTGAACTAAAGAAACATGACAGTGAAACCCATTTCGAGTGTAAAATGTTTTCCCCAGTTTAGCACCATAGTAGAATTAGCACACCAAACTCAACATAATCCATAACCCATTATTACTTATTGTTATTTGCTTATGATTACTAAAAAGTAAGAAACTCAAAATTGTAATACTGCAGTGAAAAGAAAAAACCCAGAAATGGAAAACAAGTTTGTTTGTTGGTCAACTCCTTTGTAAAGCAAGTCGTATAAATTTACTAATATTTGACAAATTTCAACTGATAAAAGACTAAACCTCGGGGTCCTTGGACTCAAAATCCATTGGAGTGGCAACATGGAACACTCCAGTGCAGCCTTGGATTGCTGCATCGAAGCTTCCCTCTTCAGATAAATCAGCCTTCCACAAAGTCAAGTGGGAGTCGGCTTTAGGCAGCTCAAGCAAATGCTTCACCTTCTTTACATTATCTGTTATCATCAGAAGCAAAAAGAATAGTTGTACTGAGTATATTTCAAACAGACCCAAAGATGCAAACCAAGTCAACATGGATTGGTCAAGGTCATGGTAGAAAGGAAAACGAACCAGGGTCACGCACGGTGGCTCTAACCGCATAGCCGTTCTCCAGGAGCCTCATGACGAGCCATGATCCGATAAAACCAGATGCTCCTGTGACACAAACGCTCTGAGCTGCTGATCCCATGGCTTTCCTAGGATTTGATGAGTTGGGGTTGGGAAATAGCTTAAAGAAGCCCTACACACCACTAATAGGGAGATAACAATTCAAGGAAAAATCGTTTGCCTTCATAAAGTTCGGACTTGGTAGCTTATATAAGATTGGATACATGCCTCAGGAAAACTGACGAAACTGGAATGAGGAATAGGAAGTGCCTTGGATGGTCCAAGCAGATTGATCTTTAGTTCCATCTAACATACACCCCAACACTGTAGCTAAACTCCCACCAAACCTGGGTGGTCAACTGACGAATCCGCACGTGCTTGGTTGGTTGGTAATTAACAGTAACCAATCCTTCAACATTATTGATCTGTTCTTTTCAAGCAAAATTACACCTGGTTTTAACTTCAAATTTGTTTAGAGAAGGTTCAAAATCAGTCATCGATGCCTTTGAATTCAATCACTTAGGAGTTCATTGATTCTCTTCATAAAGAAATCATCTCAACACCAGACAAAGACAAACATGTCTTCAGTTGAGATGGGTATATACTAAATTTAACTGTCTTAAAATGTTATAAGTTCTATTTATGGTAATATGTCGCATTGAAATTATGATTCTAGGTTTTGCTTTCCTCGGTTACAGTTTATTAGCAATACTAATAAAGCTTAGGGTTGAACGGTAGGTGGAGCGTTTTGTTTTACAAATAATTTAAATATGAATTACATGTTGTTATTTCATTATAATTATAAATTTATAATCGTAATTAAAACAGTAATAGTAATAGTATAGAACTGAAGCCTTTTACTTCTTACTAACAGTGTTTAAAACAATAAAATAATAATAATAACACAGCTAATATTATAACTAAGGGTTCAGATTAAGAAATATAAGATTTATTGCTCATTCATGTCACCTCCTTTTCCAATTAGTAACTAAATTCAATGTTTGACTCTTCTAGCTCTTTTTTAACCCCTGTTTGCTTCCAAGAAGTTAGTTTGTCATCTATCTCATCCACCACAAAGGATATGCTAGCCTTTTTCTCCTATAGTTTTGCTTGTGTAGGATCTAAAAATGTTTTGTTTTGAACTTTAGATTGATTGGGAAAGAAGAATGGAAAGGAAAAATTAAGAAAGAAAGAAAGGTAGAAGGGGAAGGAGTGACATCATTTGGAGAACATTTTAATGGAAATGACAGGTTATTCAGAAGTCTCCAAACCCTCATTTTCATTCAATTAAAATCTTTCAAGTCATAAAGATTTGGAGGGTAATTATTTATCGCCAAAAAAGTATTTCATTTATACAAACAAAATTGTCAAACATATAGCTGTAGAGAACCACTTAATTCAATGTAATCTCAATATAGAGAATAGGGCCCAAACTTGAATAACTATTTAAATAATTATTAGTCCAATTGAAAGACGAGAGTTTGGTCAATTGGACTCTATAGCTTTCAATTAAACATGTACATCAAACTTGTATGCAAGAATTGATTAATGGTAATGTGGTTAATTAGCGTCTAATCAAAGTAAATCTAACTCGTTAGGGCCTTTCTCCCATCTCATCTTTGCTTCCAGCAGCGTCTTTTGACTCTCTGGTGACAACTCCTCGTGTTGGAATGAAACTGATCAGGTGAGAAGATATAATTTGAAGGGTAGAAACCCTTAATAATTTTTTTATTTGATTAATGTTTTTCAATAAATGGAAACCCTTTAATCTTGGTAGTTAAGGTTACTTATGTCTGTGCTTTGTGCATGAACACCATGGATCAAAGCTTGCAATTTTCCTTTTTTAATAAGAATTGGAAAGAATTAGAGAAAAAGAACGTGGGACCTTGATTTCTACGAAGTTCGAAATACATAAGATAATTTATAGATATGGCCGACCCCATATTACAATACCGCAATAGCTGATGCCCAATTCAAATCTTTATTTTCCAAAGCCCGAGGTGGAAGACAATGGCAATCATTGCCAGACAGTACATCTTTTAGTTTATATCGATCTTCTTCTCATTGGAAAGAGGAAGCAGACCCTTTTCTCGGCATGTTTCAACAGCTCCTGTGAACATGTCTTCCCAGCTGAACTTAAACTCGAATCCCAAGTCCGTGAGCTTTTTTGAAGAGAATTCCACACTCTTCGGGCTCTCATCCACGTCCTTGAACGTGACCACAATTGTCTCATCAGGCCCGGAATCGAAATTCTGGTAATTCAATCGAAATCTAAACAATGTGTGAGGAAATAATCCCAACCTTTACAAGTTATATTTACCAGGTAAGGAACTTACTCGGAAGGAACATTGTATTCAGGGTATTTTTCTCTAAGCATCTTTGCAATATCTAGAATGGTAGCATGGTGAGAGGCGCAAATGTAGCTGCCCTCTGCTTTAGGATTCTTGAACAGAAAGATATGAGCACTGCATAAGTCATCTAAATGAACAAACTGGCCTTGTTTTATGATCGAGTAATGAGCTTCATTCCCTGAATTGAAACAACTCAGCAGAAAAATTATGTTAAATCTTGTGTATAAATTCAAGCAGTGATCACACACTCTGGAAAATCACAGAGAAGAGCCTGTACCAGTGATGGGAGAAAGTGCAGTTATGAGGCTTGGCGGCATCGACTGCATAATAAATGGACCAACAACTAAAGGTGGTATTATGCTGACAAAATCGATGTTGTTTTCTTTAGCCAACTTCCAGGCAGCTTGCTCTGCCATGGTCTTTGGAGACAAAGTACATCTACATATCAACCAGGAAAAAGGATTAGAATTCGACAATATTTTTCCTCTCCCCACGATTAGGAATTCGGAAAGCTAGCAGCAAACTAACCCAACCAGTCATTTTTTCGGCCTGGATAAATTCAAGATCGCTCCAACAGGTTTCATCATAGAAGGGCTTTTGGTGTTCTGCAACATCCATAGTTCCTGCAGATGATGTGAACAGAAACCTTCTAACAGTTTCGGTTTTAGCACATGCTTTCATGATGCTTAACACCCCATTGATTATTGGTTTTATGACTTCATTCTGCACAGTAGAAAGCAATTACCTTTGACAAAAGAAAGGCGCACTCAATTTGATACTTTACCATTCTATCAACAGCTGGATTAGCTCAGGTGCTGTCTTATTCAATGTAAAATCCCAATTTATAGCATGAACACAATAAAATATCAGTTGATTGGCAGTTGGCATAAAGGACTCGGTGCACTAAGCAATGGAAAGGTGACGCCCCCTTCTCACTCTTTCTTTCCTCTTTTAATGTAGTCTACCCTATTGTTACCTTCAAATTAAAGGAGTTGCTTTTATTTTATTAATTACAGTTCTTAAAATTCATGAATTTGAATCATTTTATCAGGTCGGACACTATGGTCTATCCTTACATTACCAATGGTTTAAATTACTAGTACATCTTTTTTTGTTTGTAG
>NW_018397260.1:8946573-8947876 GCF_002168275.2 Theobroma umbraticum | reverse complement strand
AATGTATTAATATCTTTTATGTGGTGAAGAAAAACGAATAAAAAATATTCAAAAATAAAAAACTAAAAAGATAAAGGAAAAGAGTAATCATGAACTTATGTTATTTTAAATAAAAAATCTTTTAAAATAGATACGTTATACTATAAGTCTCTTTCAAAATTCAAGAAAATAAATTGTAAAATATTGATTCTTACATATATTAGTGCATATTTCCTTATAGGTTTAATAAGGATGTTTAAAACAAAATGTTAAAGGTTTCAAATCAGATTGATAGAAGCAAATTTTCTCACTATGGTCTCTATGGCTTAACATGACTAGGAATGTTCTGTCTCATTTGATTTATTTTTTTTATAATTTTATTTTACGCATTTTAATTTTATGGTTGAGACATTAAATAAGGATAAAAAATCTCTATATTTGAACATTTTGATTTATTAGTTAGTGTATAATCTCTTATTTAAAGAGTATGGTTTAAATCTCCTATTTAAAGAGTCAAATTCGAATCCCTCTTCTCTTAATTAAAAAAAATAAAAAATTAATAATGATTGGGTCCATGCTATGCTTTGGCTTGGTACTATATATGTCTTGGTTCAATATTTTCTTGTTTCAAAAAGTATGTAGGTAAGAAAATTCGCAAAATACAAAAATCAATATGATGGTATTGGTGGTTGTGGTTTCTATAGCTTGGTTTATTTCATATTGAATAGATTATTAATGTGTTTATTTACAATTTCATCTTTAATTTTTTTATCACAAACAAAAAATTGATCATTGAATTTACATGTTATATATATATAAAAGAATTAATTAAGTAACCTTCTCTCTTCTCGTCCTTATAAATTTCAACCTAATCTCCTCAAGATTATAACATGAAATCTCTATAGTTTTATCTTTGAGCATTGTATTTATGATTTGCCTTTTTGAATAAAAGAGACGATACATTACTATGATTAAATTTGAAATTGAGAGTATTTTTTACACAAAAGTGTTCACATTTGACATTCTTTACCTTTCTTATGAATTACGTAGATTTTTTTTTAAAAAAATATTTATCAATTATTATTTTTTATGGGATACTAAGTCTGCTAAAGTGGTCCTAAGGTAGACAACAAAGATTTAAAGGACAGTTGCAAAGATGTGGTACTTAGTCTTAACCCTTGGGTTGGGTGGTTTAGATTAGCACAGAGGGAGAGGTCCCCCCCCATCTTCCTATCGCCCCTACGGCTTGATACCACAGGAATCGGCATGTTTCATGACCTAAGTTTTTTTAATAGGAATTATCAAATCATTTTCCTTATTGTCT
>NW_018397260.1:8946341-8946473 GCF_002168275.2 Theobroma umbraticum | reverse complement strand
GAGAAACATAAACCCGAGACTTACATCGAACCGTGAAGGATTGAAATTGTTGGGTTCAGTGTAGATCATTGGATCAAGGTGTATTGATCTAGCATCAACGTTGACATTCCATCCTTTCTTTATCTTGAATCC
>NW_018397260.1:8946213-8946331 GCF_002168275.2 Theobroma umbraticum | reverse complement strand
AAGAAAGAACAAAACAAATGTTAGGAGAGAAAGCAAAATTTACTGCTAAGTAGGATAAGAGTTGGCCTTTTTGGTGCTAGAAAATGAACCTTCAATCTCACAATCCTGAAGTACAAGT
>NW_018397260.1:8946079-8946196 GCF_002168275.2 Theobroma umbraticum | reverse complement strand
AACAGATGCCATTCTCAGTGATTCTTTAACCACCTGTTGATGAATCATGTTCTTAAAGTTCACAAAACTTAAACAACCCTTCCAAGTTTTTAAATGCATTGTTTGAGTTTGTTTACC
>NW_018397260.1:8945772-8946069 GCF_002168275.2 Theobroma umbraticum | reverse complement strand
AGGGCATTTCGTTAAGATCATCCAGAGTAAGAAATAACTTTTTCGAAGTTTTTTGCAAGAGGTGAAGCTGCTCAGCCTGCTCTAGTCATTACAAGGAAATGCAGAGAAGAGTAAATAAAATTACTGAGAATGTGAGTTGGATTATCATGCAACAGAAATTTGTTTTTCCACCAACCTTAATTGCGTCAAGGGCATCTTCATTCTCCCCCAGATACTTGACCATCCATGTGATTGCACTTGCTGTCGTATCTTGACCTGATTTTGCAAGCAAATTGCTAATTGATTACATTTTGTTCT
>NW_018397260.1:8945232-8945381 GCF_002168275.2 Theobroma umbraticum | reverse complement strand
CAGGGCAACCTCAGTGGGAATGCAAGCATCGCTTTACAAACGTGACCTACATCCTCTTGCAATAGCTCTAATTCTAGTCCGCTCTCCAAACTCAGCAGCATTTTGCACATTGCTTTGAAGGTTATCTGCAGCAATAAAAATCCAACAAC
>NW_018397260.1:8913449-8945132 GCF_002168275.2 Theobroma umbraticum | reverse complement strand
CCTGGAGATTAGCTTGCCCTGGATGAATATACGTTATCTATATACTGACCTGCTTTTCACATGGATTAATGGAGAACCAGGAAAAGGCTTTCTACGTGATGGCTTACGTGACAGTATTGCGAAGGAACACCTTTGATTTTCAGTTGCCTAAAACTACCACTCCGCAGATTGTACCAGTTCAAGTTACCCAGGCCTTTGATAAATCCATGCAGTAAAATCTCTTCACCATTAAACGCCACAGGACGAGTGGTATCGATAGGTTCGGATTGATGAACGATCGTTTCGTGCACCCACTGCTCTTTCTTGTCAGCAATGCTGGCTTTGAAGATCCAAATGTCCATTCTTTTCCTGTCTTGATCCAATTCATAATCCAAGTCCACCAAGCATAATTCACCTCCTAGTTCCACCAGATATAAGTTAAACCAATTCTTTTCTGAAACACTTTCTGGTAGAGAAATGGCTTCGAAGATTTCATTTCCAACATCAAAGGAAACAATTGAGAAACTAGATGGACCACCAGGATCAGTAGAATCAGCTGTAATCCAGTAAAAGAACCCGCCAGCAAACACCGCTGGCTGGTGGTGTAGAAAGCGAAAACAAGGATGGTACCTTACTGTCCTCCAAGAATTATTGCCCGTTGTGAATATTTCAATCCTGAGATTATCCGTAAAAGGGTACTCTCCTTCCAGAGGCTCCAGAAATTTGATGACCTTATGTTTACCACTCATTCGATCAAACCCAAATCCGCAGCTCAAAGATCGAATGCCCTCAGCATCAATATCTGGGAGTCTGGCTATGTTTTTGGTGCTAGGATTGCAAACATGAACACCACCATGGAGACCATAAAAGCAAACCAAGCCATAGCATGAAGGTAAAATCTGGTAAGAGTCGAAACTTACAGGAGCAGAGTACTCAACAACCGCAAGCTCATCATTGTCTCTGACGGTGAGGATGTGAACTATGCTGTTAAGATTTCCATGCTGCATGCATGAAAGGATTAAGCAGACATCATTACCTTCATCTGCACCGTACTTGAGGTGGGTAACAATAAAACGTGGATCCCTGATGAAGGAGCGACAAAGCTTGTTTAAGGCCTTGAATCTCGCTAGAGATTTTACTGGAAGTCGAACGAGAATGTCAAAGATTACAGGGCTTGGCATGGAAGCCATTTCTTCTAGGTTCGTTCTCTGGAGGTAGATTTCCATTTATACATACAATCCATTGGACTTTCCTTTACCCTTTTTTTACAGAAATTACTGACCTTAAACTAGAGGCTTATTGGGAACGAAAATCAATCATTTTCCGCAATCAAATGTTTATAAATGTTTAATTTGTGGGTCAGTGAAAAATTGAAGAAGTCATTTGTATATATATTACCAGTTCGGTGCTGTGATAATCAAGGTTCTTGTCATTATGTGTGAACTCTGTTCATCATGGTTTCAACTTCCATCTACAGAAAACACAATTACTTTTGATTTTGAAGGTGAAAGTGGACCAGTTGGGCCAGAAGTCTAATTTATTACCAGGAAGTGTTCAAGGCTGTGCCCGCCAGTCTTCAAAAGGTGTCTGTTTTAAAGATTGCATTTCCATTTTCCAACCAAGAAATTAATTCAGCCTTGGTTTATGATGCATGGCCTGTCCGCCCCTAAAATATACAAACGTGCAACAAATGATTTAATTTGTGCATAGTCAACATTAGACAACGCATTGATTTTAATTACTAAAATAAATAACTATGGTAAATTGTATGAGCGGAGAAATTCTCTGGAGGATGTGACTTGATCTTTCATGGGCCTAGTCCGACGTTGTAGCCATGGAAAAGTAGACCCACTAAGGCAGTAACTAGAATTTGGACTTAATCAGATTCGGCTCATGCGATGAGGTTCAGATCTTTAGGCTTCCCAAGTGTATTCCAACTTTGTTATTGGGCCCATAACGAAGACTTTTCCCTGCGCCCTTCTTCTCTTTTGCCACCTCTTTTTTGTGTTAGCCTTGATATTTGGGCCCAAGTGCTAGGAAAAAGGAAGAGAAAGAGCCTGGAGAAGTAAATATATTTGATTTAGGGATATTTTTTAATCCAATCTTTAATTATTGCATGCGCGTGTGTACATATATAATAAAAGTTATATTTATAAATTATGATTAAAAATGTATTATAAAATAAGCGATGGAATCTTATATGTATAAAATTCATTAATTAATTGTAAAAATAATTTTGTTGGTTAATGGAAGGTTAATGGAATATAGAAAACATCACACTTCTAGTGGTAGTACCATCAACAACCTGGAAGGTTAATGGAAACCTTGTGCTAATGACCCTAAGCAGTAAGCACCGACTTGAAGTTATAGACTGTCAAATGAATTGATTGATGAGTTAACAAAGAAGCAGACAAAAGCACGAGGCCCCCGGCACACGAACAGAGGACCTGGGCGCAGCATGACTCAGTAAATCACGCCACTATGTTTGGAAAATGGAAGGGTGCGGGGTCGGTGCTTGGTTTATCTTCAATAAGTAAACCAAACTATATTGTTTTATCACCCTTTTACTAACTTATAGGTAGGGAAAGATACATTATACCAGAAAACAGATTCCTTCTCTTGAGCAGCAGAAAGGTTAACATGATTTCCAACAATGTTAATGAGATTGGGCCACCTCGCACATGGCTTATAAAACACCTTCATATGGTGTGTTTTTAGTGTAAAAGATTTCCAATATTTCGAGTTACCAGTTGATTTTTTTGGCATGTAAGACATGTTAATGTTGATAATTGGAACTTTGGGTAGTCAAAATCTAAAGCAATTCATCCCATTAATTAAACGATTATGATGTCAATTAAGAATAAGGTCGACCTCATTGAGGTGGAGTGGTTGATTTTCATCATGGATTTTGCCATGTGTTTAGAGAAACCTGCATCTTCTGTAGGCACGTGAAGGGGTTCTTTTCAATCACAAAATGAAGTTTAAGGTGTATCACAATTAACATAATTATGTTCACATGACTTAGCTCAATTGATAAGTAAATGATTTTTCTTTTGAAAAGAATTATTAATATAATAATAAATTTATTATCTAAACTTTGTTTGAATTCCATTATAAAATATCTTAATCTTATTTAGTTAAATCAATAATGCAAGATATTCGTTTATAAGATATTTATTAACGTTTCTAATCAATTGTAGGCCAAAATCTTAGAAATAATGAACAATTGGAGGAGGATACTTGAAGAGGAAAGAAAGGAACTTGAAAATTCTAAACTTCTAATGCTTGCCTTTAAAAGGAGAAATATGATATGCAACAGATCACATGATGGGATCAATTAATCAAAATTAGAAAAACCATAAATTAATTCAAGATGCCATGATTTTTTTAAGTGTAAACTACCTAAAGAAAACATAGTATTTCGCTAAGAACTGCACATAAATCAAACAAAACAGTATCCAATGTAAGAAAAAAAAAAAGAAGAAGCAGAATTTATGCAAGCGTGACATAAGGGGTGAAGGCTCTAACACCAAAATGAAGCTCATTCAGTGGGAAAAATGGAGAATGGAGGACCCACAAAAGCAACCACATCTCCTTCTTTTAGCCTCTTTGTCAAGCAGTGGAAGACCCCTTTATTCCTTGCCCTTTTTATTGCTTTGGGTTCTCATTGTGACTTTGAATCTTTTATTTTGTCTCCATTTACATGTTTAAGAAAAGAAAAAGTTTTCCCATCATCAAATCTGATGTTAGCAGAAAAGAAGTAGCACTAGATTTTTATTCTTTAAGTCAAGATTGATGATTTCCCTCAGCTTTTGGTCATGGATTACCAAATGCTGCCGTGATGTACGCTCAATTAGTGATGATTTTTAGGCACCAGAGCAAATCGAGAGTGGGTAAACGGAAAAGCTCCAAATCCTCTTAAACCTTTTGACTTTAGATGAATTTTCAACTGACCTTTAACATGTTCATTCATGCTAAGAGGAAGAACAGGAAATAATAAAGGCTTGTTAATCTAGCTCACTTTGTTCATCAAAATCTGTCTCCCAGTCTGAGCTCTGACAAATTCGAGTAGCAGTTTCATTTGTTTTTTACAGTAGAACTAAACTCGGAAACCGTGGACTGTCAGGGAGTCAGGACTAAATAAATATGATCAAGTCCCAGCAAACAACTCACGACAAAATACGTGTTAAATTTCGTGGTTGTGTTGTCTCCATGGATTGAAGTACAGCAGTAACCCTCTCCTTTGTATAGATTAGCTTTTTGATAGCTTCCTGAGGGAGGATCTAGAAAATAATGGACACTACCGCACTGGTAAAATGGAAGTGAAATGGACGGCCATAAATGACATGTAGGTTGTCCCCATACCCTACCCTGTCAAGCATCAGTAAGACAATGGAAATCCCATCTTTTTCTGTTGGGGCACCGCCCCAAATGAGGGCATTAAAGGCTTTTCGATTCCCTTCTTTTGTGAAAGAAACCACCCCATAGGTAATTTAATGAAGAAAACAGCTATACGGTAGAAAGAGCTCAACCACATAAATATTTATTATTAATAGTATTCATTTTATTATTTTTTAAAAAAAAGCAAAATATAGTGACCTCTACTTCTGCCGCTATATAAACCTCTAGGTCTCTTTTGAAGCTTAGTTTTGGTTTGATTCTTTGCTCATTTTGGAGAGGGAGAGAGAAGAGATGAAGCACTGGGGTCTGGCTTTGTTTGTTTTTCTTTTGTTTCAAGAGCAAGGAAGTTTTGTGCAAGTGGAAGCTGATGATGGGTTTGTCAAAACTAAAGGAATGCAACTTATGCTGGATGGGAGCCCTTTCTATGCAAATGGGTTCAATGCTTACTGGCTTATGTACATGGCTGCTGATCCATCTCAGAGAAGCAAAGTCTCAACTGCATTTCAAGAAGCTAAACAGCATGGCCTCAACATAGCCAGAACTTGGGCTTTCAGTGATGGTGGAGACAGACCTCTTCAGTACTCACCTGGTTCCTACAATGAGCAAATGTTCCAGGTTAAAAAAAAAAATTCAGATTAAACTTTTGGTCCATGTCTTGTCGATGATCTGGGTTCTGATTGCTTTTCTTTTTCTTTCCTTGAAGGGATTGGATTTTGTAGTGTCTGAGGCTAAGAGATATGGGATTAAGCTAATCTTAAGTTTTGTGAATAACTATGATCAATTTGGAGGGAAAAAACAGTATGTGAACTGGGCAAGAAATCAAGGACAGTCCATTGGCTCTGATGAAGATTTCTTTACAAACTCTGTTGTGAAGGAATACTACAAGAACCATATCAAGGTCAGTCACTGTTCTCCCTTCTCTTTCTCTTACTCTCCCTGTCTCCATCTCTGATATAAAACATTTTGAACGTTTTGCCTGTTTCATCTTTTCCTTCTTCTTTCTATGACTATGAGTGAGTAATAGAAACGGCTGCCGGTTGGTGAAATCAAAACTTTTTCTACATTACTAAGATGGATTTTGCATTGATTAAGTAATTTATTAGTAGTAAATTGGACAGTGGTAGATGAACCTTTCCGGCTCTAGCTGGTAAAAGCAGCAATGTCATTTAACACAGCATACAGACATATAACTTCCATGCAACTGATGAAATTATTGCCTGCATCATGCATTAAAATAATTTCTAAATAATGACAAACAGGAAAATTAAATACATAGAAACTAACTCATTCTGATAATCTCTCTCTCTCTCTCTCTTTGGTGTGTTTGTAATTAGACTGTTCTTACAAGAAGAAACAGCCTGACTGGAGTGGCTTACAAAGACGAACCAACAATAATGGCATGGGAGCTTATGAATGAGCCTAGGTGCTACTCGGACCCATCAGGAAGGACCATGCAGGTAAGGCAATCAATTTCATCATGTTTCCTCTAGGTTATTTTCAATGCAATATTTTTGACAAATTCCTTAAAACTATTTTCTCATTTCAATTTAATGTGAATGGTCTTAGGTTTTAGTTAGTGCTTTTTGCTTACCCCCATGATATCCATTATAGTGGCGTTCGAAGTTGCACCTGCTCAACTTTTAGTAGCATTTTTTAATTAGATGGAGTGGCATTTACCTGTCTCCCATGTTCAAATGTGTCATGGTGGCCTGATGGGACTGGTAACCTAGTCCATTATTTGACTTGATTATGTTTGTTGAACAGGCCTGGATTACAGAGATGGCTTCTCATGTGAAATCCATTGATGGTAATCACTTGCTAGAAGCTGGTTTGGAAGGGTTTTATGGCCCATCATCGTCTCAAAAGCAGCAGTTTAACCCTAACTTCCAAGTAGGAACTGATTTCATTGCAAACAATCAGATCCCAGGCATTGATTTCGCTACAGTTCACTCTTATCCCGACCAATGGTAATGCAAGAGAAATTTTACACCTTGAAGCCAACCCAATGTACCCAATCCTTCCCTGAACCTGAATGATTTTGCTTGTTGGGCAGGTTACAAAGCTCAAGCGATGAAAGCCAAATTGCCTTCCTGAATAATTGGCTGAACAATCACATCCAGGATGCTCAGAACATCCTCCAGAAGCCAGTGCTGTTTGCTGAGTTTGGAAAATCATTAAAAATCTCTGGTCCTAGCCAAAGAGACGAGCTGTTCAACACTGTGTACACAGCAATTTACTCTTCGGCTAGGGGAGGAGGTGCAGCAATCGGTGGATTATTCTGGCAGCTTTTCGCTGACGGAATGGACTCTTTCCGAGATGGGTACGAGGTAATCCTGAGCGAAGGCACCTCGACCGTCAACATCATCACTCAAGAGTCTCAGAAACTCAATCGGATTAGGAAGATGTATGTGAGGTTAAGGAACATCGAGAAATGGAAGAAAGCTAGGGATGTCAGAAGGGCACAATGGTGGGCTGGGAATGGTAACAGTAACACAGGAAATTGAGACAGAGAAGTCCTCATGGTGTTTGAATAGTAAAGTATAAGAGAACAAAAAAAGTTACTAGTTGATGTCCTACTATTTTATAACGAGGTTTTGTTTTAAGGAGGCGAATTCTCTCCTAGAAATGAACTGTAATCATCAAAGCTAAAAGTGTAATAGATTCTGTGATTAAGTACTAATTTGATGAACCAACTTATTTTGTGCTGTAAGCTAGAATAGTGTTTGCACTACTAAATGAATTCAGGCAGAGATAAATAAAGCAAATGGGCATTTGAATTTCTTTGAAAATTGCGTAGGAACTAATAATTCACATATACAAAGCATTACTCCTATATTTGCACTGCAAAACAGCAGAAAGCAGCAGACTGGAATTCTCAGATTCCAGTCACCGGCTCAGTCTAACATAGCAGCCTCTGGAACAAAAATTTTTTATATTACGGTTCCATCTTTAATTGTTGCATTCTTCAATATGACTGTGATCCCAGACCTAATGTAAAATCCATCTTCTGGTCTGTCAGCTTCTTGAACAGCCTGAGTGGTCAAAATATATTGTTAAGGAACAGGCATCCTACATATCTGTGAAGAGATTATAGAAAGAAAAAGAGATATCTAGAGATTTATGATTCATAGAAGCGAGGAAAGCAATACTTACACCACTATTTGATATGATCACATCTTTTCCTATCTTGGCATTCTTGTCGATTATGCAGTTCCTTCCAAACACAATAGCAAGAAGTCATTATTTAACAGAGTAAGGAATTGTTTTAAAAACATATAGTATATTTTATATGATGGAGATGATCAATTCAAACATTTTAGAGTGCACAAAAAATAGGTGCTGTGGGGTGACAGATGTGGTTTTTCAATCTAAATCTCGCCTGATCTTGGTGTTCTGCCCAACACCAATGGGAACCTTTCCTTCTGCTAGCAGAGAAGCTACTTCATACTCTGTTTGGTAGTAGTCTGCTCCCATCATCATAGTGTCCTGCAGAAAAAACATATAATCAAAGTGAAGATAATTTTTTACTCCAGAAATAAGGAGATTAATTCATTGAAAACAGAGGTCCTTCTAAAAGCCCTTGTTAGATACTTAGATCTAAGTGAAATAGAAGATGTTGGATCACCTCAAGCTCAACACCAGACTCCAAACGTGAGCGCACACCCACTATAGAGTGCTGTACACTACATTCTCGCAAGAAGCAACCATGTGAAATTATGGCATCAACGATCTGCAACAACCAATTAGCCACGAGATGAGAAAACGAAAGTATTAATTACGATACAAACTAAAGCTTGAAGTCATACCCCGCATTTATCAACTTTGGTAGGAGGCAAGAATCTTGGAGATGTATAGAAAGGTGTCTTTGGATCATAAAATTCAAACTTTGGTGGCTGCATGGAGAACAAAAAAAGATCAGTTTTCAGGAAATGGACACCAAATGCCATGTTTGGGCTTATAAGGGATACATGAGTGGGATGAGTGAGGTACCCCATAGTGCAACATGGCCAATGAAGTAATAATGCAAACACGACATGGCAGCATCTCAATAAGAATCTTTATTTATTTATTCAGCAGAACTATTATGAAAATTTTGTAAACTTTTGTTACTGCAGCCAGCTTATTTAAGATATTATAGTTATTGTGCATCCCCAATGTATGGGGATGTTAGTTTCTGTGATGGTCAGTAACTCACATAGAAAATTAACTTTTACAAAAAACAGTTAGAGCAACCTGTTCTGTGAGGGCTAAATTGGCATCAAAAAACGACTTTATTGTCCCAATGTCTTCCCAATAGTCATTGAACAAATATGCCTGCGAATATTCAAACAGCCAGAAACTCAGCAGTTTGATCACCAGATTAGAAGTCCTCATTATGGCAAATTATAACATCTGATTACTACTGAAAAATCCAGAGAGAAAACTAGAGGTAAAAGTTCTAGTAAAAGTCATCTTGCCTGCAGATTGTGCTCCTTTACTGCTGATGGAATAATCTCAGAGCCAAAGTCATTGCATGATGGATAGCTCCGTGTCAGAAGCTTTAACAAGACATCAGTTTTAAACACATACACACCCATTGATGCAATATATGGATATCTTGCAGCATCTTGCGCTGATAGCCCTAATATGGAGGTATCAACTTGCTGTAGTACAAATGTGAAACAAGCAAGACCCCTGATTAGAGAAAATAATTGATGCCAGTATTAAAGAATCCTTGTAATAATGTTTGGAAACAACAAAATTGTGGAAATGTGGGTTAAGAAGTGATAAGTAGTTCAAACATGTACCATTGCTTTAAGATTGGGGCCCTTCGGTTTTTCAGAAAACTGGATGATGCGCCCTGTTTCATCTATCTTCATCAATCCATAATCTGATGCACGGCTGCAACAAACCAAAATTTAAGGAAATTCCAAAATTCTGAAGGAAGGCAACCATTGGCATATACTTCATGTTCTGACCAACAGAAACTTATAATCTATATCAAAAGAATCTAAAAGCCAGATAGAGGATCAATATTTAGAAACTTGATAGTAATTAATTTCAGTTCCCTGTAACTCACATGTCACAATAAGAGAATAATTTATAAATATTATAACCATTAGATTCTGTCTTAAAACAATCACCTATCATCCATTGGTAAACATGAGACGGTGATATCAGCATTTGAGTCAATATGCTTCTGCAAGCACAGTAACTGTGGATTAGCGAGATTTTCATGGTACAACATTCATGGTACAAGAAATGGAAAAAAGAAGAGGCTTATTGCAGCTCTTAGCAATTGAATTAAGTACCTGCACAAAGTCCATATAGTCTGCCCTGTACAGATGATCGCCAGACAATATCAGTACGTGCTCCACATCCTTGGCTTTGGCATCCTGGTAGCAACACAAGTCATATTGGTGAACTTCAGGGCTCAGGCTGATGATTTCAGCACCAATGCCAAATCCTAATCACTAACCTCAAAGACCCACACAAATTGCCTCACTGCATCAGCTGTTCCTTGGAACCACCTTTTCCCTGCTTCTCCTGGTGTTTGAGTGGCAGCAAGAACCTGTTACATTCAACATGGCTTCATTAAACTTTCACAAAATAGTTGAATTTCATGAGGATGGAATTTGTAAAAAATCACGATCCACACAGAAACATGCATGTCTAAATGAGAAGCCAAACCTCAACTAGCAATATGTACAATTGCAAACATCTCTCCTAGCACTGCTAAATCAACAGGAACTTACCTCCACAAAACCATCTCCAAAATTTACACCGTTTCCAAAATTGTAAGTCCGAGCTAAGTGACGATTGAGGGAGAAGGAGTTAAATTGAGTTAAGATAAATATCTTTTTTATGCCACTGTTGATACAGTTGCTCATAGGAACATCAATCAGCCTGTAGCAACCTCCAATCGGAACCTGCAAACCAAACAAAATCATAGCAAACTTTAAATCTAACAAGTTTTATCAATCATGAGACTTCACACTTAATAATTAGGTTTAATTTTCAAACTTAATTCATTTCGGTATAATTTTCTTTATAACAAAAAAATGCTTATTTTCACAAGAAAATAAAGTTTTAAACTTTTTATGGGCAGTGGTTCCTTACTGCTGGCTTGGCTCTTTTGCTAGTAAGAGGAAACAGGCGTGTCCCAGCACCGCCACCCAATATGATGGAAGCCACATTTTTTGGATCTGCTTTTGGAGTCTCGAATACAGGTGCCTGAAACTTCTGACAGTCATGATTCAAATGCTTAGTGATGATCAAATGCCCACATTGAGACAAAACAAAAGGCATCAGGTAATCAGAAAAATCACAAACTCTAATTATAAGAAATCTAATACTAGTTCTCTACTTCTCGGGACAAACATCACATTAAACACGCTTTCTCTTGCTTACCAGAGTCTCCTTGTCAATATCTGGGGTGAGAACAGAGTAAGCAACTCCAGGCTTAGCATTCTTGACACCCTTTTCAGCTCTCAAACTCTCCCATAACTGTGTTCCAAGGTTCCTGCTTTTAAGACCTCCCCTGATACTCTGACCCCAGAAAACAGAGCCTCCATCACTACGACCTTTGCTAACGTTAATCGGATTGGCATTTGCCTTGAGTGCCATGCAGCAAGATTCCATTGCTGAATTAATTAATCAATAAACCAAAATAACCAGATGATTCTCCGAAGATTCTAACTGGAAATTTTTTTTAAAAAATAAAAACTTAGCTGAAACGGAATCTCCAGTAGAAAAAGCAAAAACAAAAAAAAGAGATCATACAATGAGCAAAACTACTTTGTTAGTGGTCCCAAAATTTCATGGCCACAAAATGTAACTAATGAGAGTACTGATTAAAGAGAGATTAAAATGCTGAGACAACCATTGACTGTGTCTAAGTCAAAAATCAGAAACACCCAGATCCGAGAATAACTCTAATCCGAAGAACCCATATGCAAAAAAGATCCTTTTTTTGTTTTTAAAACACTACCTGAAGTTGCTTGGATCACAAAATTTGTGGGGAGAAGAGGAATGGGTAATTAAAAAATGTGATCAAAGATTTAAAAGAAAGCTCCTTTGCTTAACTTGGAAGTGGAAACACGCAACTAGGACGGAGCACGAATGACAGAGTAATGGCTTGCGAGTTATGAATAGTAGTAGACTAGTAGTAGTATTTTTTATAACTTATAACATCGGCTTGTGAGCCGTCACGAGAAGCACCGCTATGGTGTACTCTATTTCCCCTATATACCAACAGTTGCAGTGCATAAGAAGAGAACATAATTACGGTACGTTTTCTTTGCTTTGTACTCTGATCACACCCTGAATTTCCGAGAGCTTGCAGTTCCCCAGACTTTTATGGCACTCGGCGGATAATGAAAATTCTGCTATTTTTAAGCTCAAGGTTCAACACTTTCATACCAACAAATGAACATTATTTCTCAGTGTATTTGAACCATTTATCAAGGAATGTTCATTATTCTAATAAAAAATTCTTTTAAATTTTAGGCACAATATTTTAAAAAATAAATTAATTTAATTAATAATTAATTAATTAACTATTAATTAAAACATTGTTTATTGTTATCTATCACCCACCACGTCACAAGATGAAGCGGATGACATCATAACATCATAATTTATCATGATTACATGGTACCTTTTATGTTAATGTTGATAAATGATATTTTAATTAAATATTATTAATTAATTATTTTAAAAAAATTAAAATATAAATATAAAATTTTGATTAATTATAATAAAGAATAAAAATTTATATTAATTTTTTTAAAAAAAATTAAACATTATACTTAAATTTTATTAATTAATAATTAATAATATATGTCATATTTTAAGAAAGATGTGAAGAAGAATAAACTATTAGGGTGTTTGTAATTGATTAAATATTACTATTTTTATAATAAAGAAGGTTTTTTCCTTTTTTTTTACTATTTTATTCTTTGATTTATCTCTTTTTAAATCATCAATTCCAAAAATTTAATTGAAATTCAAGGCATGCATTGGTCCCCAATCATCAAGGATAAGAAACGACAAGAAAGGGTACTTGATTAAGAACTTTTTTCTTCAATTGCGATGATCCTTGTGGAAAAGATCTCCTTTTTAGGGTGAAGGTTTCACATCACTCATGCCGAACATGTTGGAATTGCTGAAAATTTAATTATTTTCCTTATAGTATTAAATAAAAAGTAAGAGTACTGTTCAAATAATTAGATACTTGTCACCTTTCATAGTTCACATGCTACACCATAAAGCAAACAAAAACAGATCTAATCATTCTTAAATCATAAAAAGCTCTAATCTTAATTCTTATATTAGTCTTATAATCTTTCAACTTTAATGTAAAATAAAAAATCCAAAACGGTCCAATAATTTGAGCAATTAAACGGTCCAAACAAGAGGCGGAGGGGATGGGGGCTAGTGGTGCCCCTGCCACCCAACAATTTTAAATTTTTTCTAATTTATTTTTATTTTTTAAATTTTAATAATTTCATTTTTATAAAAAAATTAAATTTTTTTATATATTTTAATTTTTGTATAATTTTATAATAATTTTTTATTTAGTGAAATATCCCACAATAATTAATTAATAAAACATTTTAATGGAATTAAAATAAAACCTATTGTAATAAAATTATTCCCAAACCCTACTCTAAAACCTCACAACCACCCCTATTATTCTTTTTTCTTTAACAACAAAAAAAAATTTTACACCTTTTTGCTTGCCAATATTTTTTGTACAGAAAACCTTTAGTAGATAACGTAATTTTTATATTATGATAATTGATAAGTTTGATTTATTTACTTATTTTATTTTTAATATTTTTAATTTTAATTTTTTTAATAATTTTTAGTTGATGATTTTGATTTAGGATTTACTATCTTAGTTATTTTTTGTTGAAAGTAATAAAACAAGAATTTGATTAAATACTTAATAGTAGTTATTACTTATTTATTAAGGTATTATTTGATTGCTTTCTTACAAATTATTTATGTTTTTTTAATTTACTTATATTCTTGTGAACAATTAAGTTTTTTATTTGAGAGTACTTCCTCATTAAATTGTTTATTAATATTATATTTAATTTTTATAATTAATTTTAGAGAATTGCTTCCCATTGAATTTTTTATTGATAACCTTTAATATTTGTTTTAATGATTTACTTTCTATTGTAATTTTTGTTATTATAGTTGTTAGTTTTTATTTGCTGTTAATGTTAGACAAAAATTAAAATTATTATTATTATTAAATTATTTATGATTACACTAATTAATTTTTTAAATAAATTATTAAAATTAATTTTTAAATAATTTTTAAAATTTATTTATATTTTTTATGTAAGATTTTTTCATCTAAATTACTTTATATTATCTTTGACTATTTGCCGTTAAATGCAATACTCCTGTCTACGTCACTGCTCCAAATCGAGTTCAGATTGATTTGTACGGACTGTATTCCATGAAGGCAAAAGAAATATCGCCACGTAGCGGCGGATGTGAAGGCAATCCGTCGATGGGCCAACGTCAAAGTGACAGCGACGTGTCGGACAGGTGGGTGGCGGTGAGCAACGAGGACAGAAGCGGAGTGTCTGAAATTTGCCATGTGCTTGCCACCACTCAGTGTCTGTGTCCTTGTCCATTTTGACAAGGAAAGAACATTGTTAATGGTGGCTAAACGAAATTTTTTCCTGGATCGATGGGATATGATTAAATACCAGGTGACAACGTGGGAAATGAAAAGGCTTGAAGGCCTTGAAGACTAGGGAGTTTGATGGGGTTGGAAGGGCATGAGCTGTAAAACTTGATTAAGACTTGATGATTTGATTATTAGCTGTAATTGACAGTGTTAAACTTATTATTGGATACAACAATAACAAGCAAAAATGATACGTATTCTCGAAATTAAAAGCTTGTTATATGCTCGATTAAAAAAATTATAAATATTATATTTATTATATTTTAAAATAAAATTGATATTCATATTATCTTCAATCATTTGTATATTTATGAGATAAAATGATAAAATTTAATAAATTAAATAGAGAATACTTTGGTACATGTCGTGAGATTTTGCTTCAGGAAAGGTCAGGTCATCATGCCAGTGTCGTCTTAATCATAAGTTTCTGATTTGAGAGAGAATGTTGCACAATCTTAATGGGAAGTGATGAGAGCATCAAACACTTTGGCCTACTCTTTGTGAGAGACAGATAGTTTTAGGGCCCCATTGCAGTCCATGTCCATTGAAACCATCGGTAGAACCTTCAAAGTTTGGTGGAATGCAAATTGGCAACCACAAAAACGTATATAATTACAAAGGCCTGGTACAAGGTGGACCGGCCAAATTGATTTTTTTTACTGAAATGTCATCAAGATTTTGTTTTTTCTTTGAGGATTTCCACATGTTGAGCTGGTGAAGAGTTTGTTCCATGACAAATTGTCGACTAGAATGCTGAGACGTGGGAAGAGAGGCGCTTGAAATTCAGTGCCATGAACCCATCACTGCCACCCAGATGGAGACAGCAAAACGAACGAACAAACAAACCTCCATTTGCCAAAATGAGAAAAGATCCAATGCCCAAAATCATACTCCTACTGTAATTTAATTCTGGAAAAGAAAGATTGGAAACCTTGTCCAAAACCCAATACAGTCCACCGAATTACAGGCCTAAAGCTCAATTCTTTCCATCACAAACCGGTTTTTCAAAACCCATTTGAAGCCCATTAGTTCAGGGTATTGACCTTAGCCCATTAGAAGAAAGCCCAGGGGTTCTCTTGTAAATCCAGAACTTGAAGGAAGGCAATCTCAAAGTCTCCATCATCCTCTTTCTATCGCTTTGCAACCCACCCAGAGAAGATATGGCGCTAACTCTCCCCAACACATTTCTCCAAATGAAACCTTCTTTTCCGTCTTCTCTCGCCCCCAGAAAGGTAAATGAACCAAAACCCAAGGTCCCAAACCCCCTCTTTGCCCATCTTAACACCTTAATCATACAAGTAATCCCCCTTTTTTTTCATTTTTCTTTATAGGCAGTGACTGCAGCAGCGGGGAATTGTAGGCCACAAGTGACGTGTAGGAAGAAGGATATCCACCCGGAATTCTACGAGGATGCTAAAGTTTATTGCAATGGAGAATTAGTGATGACGACTGGTGGGACCCAGAAGGAGTACGTGGTGGATGTTTGGTCGGGGAACCATCCTTTTTACCTCGGAAACAGGTCGGCCGTTCTCGTGGACGCTGACCAGGTCGAGAAGTTCCGTAAAAAGTTCGGGCAGTTGTCGGAGATTATGGAGATTCCTGTGCTTAAGGGTGAGATTGTTTTACCCACTAAGCGAAAGGCCGCTAAAGGCGGCAAGAAGAAGTAGATTAATTGCCAATAACGTGAATTCTTCTTTCTCAACATTGTCTGTGTATTAAAATGCTTGGTTTATGTTTGACGTTATGCCTGATTTGCTATGTGGATGTGGTTGGACTTGGCTCGTGACGACCGGCAGGGTATAAAACTTGTTTCTTTTAGTCCTTTTTGACATTTTGGGACTTGGGTCATGCTAATTAGTTGCAAAAAGTGTAGAAAAAGATTAACTCATTGAATGTTATGAAATTGGAAGTTGAACATATGGTGAAGAGTCAGTACTCTGTTTATGGTTTTGTCAATCAGATTCTGCCATTCTGATACCGTCATAAAGGCTCATCTTTGCTAACTTGAATTTTTAAGGGAGCTATGATCTTGTTATGGTCGTTCTTTTGGGATGTAACTGTAGCGTTCGCTTACCTGCTTCAGTCTTACCTCATTACACTTCTTGGTCTCTCTGTTTCGTGAGTCATGTAGAGCTTGTGCTAGGAAGTTCATGCCTCTGTTAAAGTGAGTGACATGTCCCTGGCTCCCAGCTAGGGGAAACTGGTTGCATTTCCTTCAGCATTAAACTCATTGTTAAGGTTCGGTACATGGTCGACAGGAACACTGGAAAACCTGACAAAACTAATATTCTTCTTTCGTTGAATTGAATCTCTATTATGTTACCCATTTGGCTCACCTGAACTGCATCCTTTGGAAGACTTTGGGTATGAAGTCAATTTTATTAGTAAACAATCATCTCATTTCTTGTATATCGTTGAAGGATTTAGATCTTTTTTCTGGCAAATCATATATAAAACAAAATAAACTAAGTTCTTGGATGAATTGCCAGAAGGCTGGCCGACTGCAGTAAATTTCTGATCACAAATGGAAATGCTCAAGTTGTCATTCCAAGTTGCAATGCACTTTCGTTTCACACTTGGAATTTTTGCTGGCTTCATTTTTGCCAAAACGGCTGAATAAGGTTGAGTTTCAGGTTCCAAATGAGCTAGTCGGATTTTTTTCTTTGTTCTTTGTAATTGAGGGAAGCAGGATTCGAATTATACTCTTTAGATAAGGGATCATGTATAATCAGTAAGTTAAATGTTCGAGTGTTAAATGCGCTTGTCGGATAGATTTCATGCATTGCATAAACGAGTTTCTCGAAGAATTGTGAATGAGTTATAGGTTTTGCACCCTTATAAAAGAGAAGAACAAGAAATAGAATAAAAAAAATTCAATTCATTCCAAAATTTAAAGCAATAATGTACTTATTTCTTGTGTTTCTTATTTCGAAAAGCTCATTGCTTCTCTATATTACTTTTACGTAAATATTAGGAAATTCATATTAATAATCTAAAGCCGAGCTTACTTGTTTTTTGGTAAATATACATTTTCAAGCAAAAGGAAATCCCTTTTCACTGAGATTTCGCAATTATCTCTTTAATTCTTTTTCTCAACCCATTGGTTCTTCTTTTTCTTCGTCTTCGCTATACAATTTTGAAAACTTCTTTCTCCTTCCCTTTTTCTAGGAAAAAGATGGTGACAAAAAGAGTAACGGTCAAATGCGTTTTCTGTACTGAAAGTATTTTTTCAAAAATAATTATCAGATATTTAATTAATAAAATATATATAACTTTATTTTCTTACTTAACTTTCAAAAATTCGTCCAATTTAGAAATTGGTTACTCTCGTGGTGACTTTTTCAAAGAAAAGGAAAAAATAATATCAAAAAAAGAAAATTGGTCGCTCTCCAAATGAAAATAAAAGTCAATAAGTTCAGAACTATGGAAATTCGAAAATACAAGAAAAGAAAGATAATAAATTGTTAGTACGAAATCAAAGAACCTCGTATTTGAAAAATAGAACAAATTGAATCAAAGGTTATCATTTTATTAATAAATAAAATTAAAAATTAAATAAAAATGTAAATATTCATAATTTGAAAAGACTTTTGAATTTTTATTTTTACGTATTTATAAACTGACAACATTTAGTTCACTAATAATGTAAAAAATCTATATGTTTTTTCCTTAGGTAATAACCACATATTTAATTAATAAAATATATAATTTTATAATTTTTAACAATTGATATATTAACACGCTTCTAGAATTAAAAAGTAAGTAAGCTAATAACTTAATTTCTAGAATTTTAAATTAAAAGTCAATAAGTTCAAGGACTAAGGAATCTTGAAAATTCCATAATGAAAAGAAAAGAAATTGATAGAATGAAGTCAGAGACCTCGTGTTTGAAAAACTGAACAAAGTTTATTCTAATAGCATTGTTATTTTAAAATAAATATTTTTAAAATTATAATTTTTAAAAAAGTTTTAACTCTTAAATTTATTTATTAATAAAATGATAATATATATTTGATTCACCGACAATATACATATCTGACAAATATTCAATTGTGAAACCCGCTGGAAAATACATATACTTTGCATGGAAATGATAAATCCGGTTAGACAACTTCAAAGGACACGATGTGATCATTACCTGTACATTACACTAAACAATCATTTTCATTGTTGTTTCCATTGGAGAAATATGCAAAAGCTTGACAATAAGGGATTAAGCATATTCCTTCTCTATATAAACAGATTGCCACTTCCCCTTCTTCGAGCACTGCCCTTTTGCCTTAACTCATTGAGTTATATAGAGACATAAATGAAGGGATACTCATACAACAAGCAGCAAAAACTGGAAAAAAAATATGGTGTTCCCTTGTGTAGGGTTGTCTTGGCTTTGCTATTGCTCTTTCATTTGTCTACCCATGTGGATATCGCTAGAGCTTTTTACCAGGTTGTCGTCACCTTTTCAAGCAAGCATTGGCTTGTTTTCATCTTCATGAACTTCATCATCTTTGTTCTTTCCTTTCTGTCTAGCCAAAAACAGATGGAGCCGCCTTATGTCATCTACCATGACAACGTCGGATCACATATGAACATGCGCCCCGTCGACGTTGGTGATGACTCTCCTCCTGGGGAGGAACACAAGGAAGAGGTCTTAGTTGACAAACATATCGTCTCAGTAGAGAATGCTGCTGGGGAGATTGTGTCTGTCGGTTCGGACCACAGTTCTGAGAGTTTCGAGAGGAATCATCATGGGTTAGAGTTGCGGAGATTGGGGAGAAGGATGAGCAAAGAAGTGGTGAACACGATGAGAGAACTGCCATGGAGATCAATGGATGATATGAACAATGAAGAATTTACTTTTGCGATAGAGGCTTTCATAGCTGAAAGGAACGAAGTGATGAGGGAAGAGAACATTCATGACGAGGAAGGGCTACCATTTTTCTGATTTGACACTTCTAATTAGTTGGTCCTCTCTGCTCATACCATGCATCACTTGATGAGATGAGTGGAGGGAGTATTTGTAAATTGGATTAAATATAGTTTTCTTGGAGTCCCATATTTACTATACTTACTAATATAAATTAAAACTCTTTAGCTATATGTATTATAAATTTTGAGTACATAGTTTTTGTCCCTACTAACAAGCATACATCATATATGTGACATTACTAGCATTCATACAGACATACCGGCCATCTTGCATCAGATTGGATCGTTCTTCTTATAAGGGTGAAAGAAAAACATTCACTTAAGCATAGATGGTGTTGGATAACACTGCTATCAGGGATATTATTACTATGTCTACATAACTTGAAGGGTTTTGCTGCAATAGTAGAGATGATGATCAACATCTGAAGTAGCAGAAACATGCAAATCCTAAGAATTGGCGGTGACAGGCTCCTTGAAGGGCTCCTTCCCAGTTCCTGCATTGACGGTCGCAATTGCCAGAGTTCCCACAAAAACCTGACCACGTTAAACTCCGCCTCTGGCAAATTTGTGCTTCCACTAATAGCATGATATCTGCATTCCACAATTCTTTCAAGTTAAGCTGGTATCATAAGTACATAGAAAAAGGAATTCTGAAAATAGCCAGGAATAAATTAAGAGATAACAGACTACAAAGAGAGTGAATACCAGAGTAAACCAGGAGGAAAAAGAGGAAAAGGAAGGTATAGGTTGGTAGACGACCAAATGACATAGCCATATCTGTCAATCTTTCTGATATCTGAAAATGGAAGTAGAGCTATGGAGCAGTCATTTATAGGCAACTGACATTTATCTTTATCACGGACAGGTGGATCAATTTCCTTTCCACCGATCAGGGTATGCTCCAGAAGGTAAAATACAAGAAAACAATGTTGGGAAGTAGTGTCATCTTTATCTGAAAAACATGATATGCATTGAACATGCATAGCATATTTGGCTTCAAACAGAGTTCAAATCCAAGTAGTGCTCGTCACTCTCTTCTGGAACAACTTAGAAATTCTTAATTGGTGATGAAAGGCATGAAAGAGCGGTGAGTTCTTTGATCTTTTGCGACTGCTGTTAACAAGGATGCAATGTGGAAAATAGTTTGGCCCAAATAGACGTTCCCCCTCTGACCTCAAGGCCTACTCTTTAAACGGAGTAAGCCCAAAGCATTTTCCCCGGTTGATCTCCTCCTTTAAGAGATCTAACTGACCTGCGGGGTTAGCCTAGTTTCCTGAAGATTTCTTTCCTTTTCTTATTGGAATTTTATTGCCTGAAGAAATTCTGATATGCCATAAATGAGGGTCTTTAGCTCGGATAGCTGATAACCAGGCATTTAACAAGTTAAACCTGGTTATATATGGAATGGAATCATGAACCTCATCTCCCATTTTACTTATAGATAATTTTAACAGAAAATTCTTGTTCTTTAGCCATATATATAAAACCAAATGATAATACTATTTGACTACTCATTTGACTCGTTTGTGAACTAAACTAATTACCATTTTCAGCTAGATGAGCATTTTTTCTCCAGGAGGAAATATAATATGTTATCATCTCTGAAGGTCGGTGGGAATTTGGTACATGGAAAATAAATATATAGTAAGTGTTACTAAAGTTCAAGAAGTAGGATTCTTTCATACATCCCTGACCATACATAGTTCGTCCTTTTTGTACTGCCCAATCATCTCTTAATCCTCTTCCCCGCAATCTGTATATTTTAAATTATTTTTTACACCCCTTAATCACAGGCAATCAAATTCAAAAATCCAATTGAAACCCTTCCTGTATGCACTCTGCCAAGTGCCAACATTCTTTCCAAAAGATAAATCTGGATATGGATGAAAAGTTGTTAAAACTTGGACTTTCAAGATTTTCACCAAACAAGCACTCCATCCTCTCTGATGAACATTATCATCGAATCAACCACTCTGAATTAAGACCTTTTCCAGCAAGAAAGTTCAATTGGTTTTGATTTGTTTTCCACCTTAGCTTTCCTATGATAAATTGACTATTTTGTTTTACCAGGGTCATGAACAATAATTCTGGTTTCCAGAGAAAAGTGGCTTTCATTCCCCTCTTTTTTAAACCGGTATTTTCCACCACTAAAGCCTTTTTGTTCTTTTTTTTCGGCTTTCCAGTCTTGCTTTAAGGATAATCTAATGAATTGAGCATTTTATATTAAAGTCCGAAGAAGACAGCATAAATTATAGAGGAATTCAGTTAAGAGGATCCCTTATATTCATCTGAAGAAGCAAAGCAAAATCCCAACGCCGAATCTTGAGTCAGATTGTCTCCCTAGTGGACACAACACAATGACACCTTGAATTATAATTTTTAAGCGTCTTTTTAATCTCTACCAAGGGATGAAATCTAGGATGACAGATAGTTGAAACGTTTTACCTCTGAAAACCTATGCATTTTGATTTTAGGGTACTTGACAAATTTGGGAAACCACTGATTTCTCAAGATCTGAGAGTCTGAGTTGGTAGCTAGAGAGCATGATAGAGGAAATGAATCACTTGCGTATGCATATGCAAGTCTCGATTCCTTCCTTTGCTATTCCCTTTCTACACAATTGACACCTTAACTAGCAGCCATATGCAAAAGCATGAAGTAAGTTTGGATTTATAGGACAGTAGCACTTGAATTTCTGACATCAAATCATGTAGCCTAAAAGCAATGCTAATGTGTCAACCGGGGTGAAAAAGGTAGGAAGCTATGTTATTGTTGATGGGTCTTAAGCAAAAGTAGAAACTATTCTACTCCAACAATTCGTGGGTGCATTCAACCCAGCTTTGAACAGGTGGAGACTTCGTACACACAATAGTTTCTTTCTTTTCTTCTTTTTCCAAAGTTGTGAATGATGGTAGACATGGATAATGTCAAAGATGATAGCAGCAAACACAGATTTGATCTTACAATTCGTGCCTCTTGAAAATTTAAGGGACTTTGGTCTTATCCATGCTGTTACAGATGAATTGCTTTCATTTATTTCTCTTCTCTTTTGTAGTGAACCAATCTAAAAGTAATAGAACCAGAAGAATTTTTCTTAATAGTTTGTCTCTAAAGATAGTTTCCTTAGTGTATAAGGGGAAAAGATCAAATAAAGTGTTTGCAGCAGATTCAGCAATAGCAGAATAAGTATAGTAATGCATGAATATACATAGGGAAAAATGAAAGATGGATCGCCTTGTTCTTATCCAATACTCTAGGCTTCAATCGAAACCAGTCATTGCATTTTAAAAATCTCCAACCCTTTTTCGTGTAAAAGGGTGCAAAGCCCTGAAATCGACTCAAAGTCTTAATATATTTCGGATAAGATTTCATCCATCGACCAATTTGGCATCTGGGGAATAATCTATTTTGTGTACTGCTATAGCATGACATTGCTTTAAACAGGGACATGAATCTAACGTTTCATAATTAAAATAACTCAATTAGGTATCTTGATGGTGAATATAAACAGAATGATATCCATGGCTGCTAGATATCTATTGCTTTAATACAAGTTAAGAACATCTAAACAAAATCAACCAGGATACGACAGTAACTCAAAACAGAAACATCAAAACAACGGGTGAGCAAGAACCAATCTAATCCAATTATGGAGTGACTTGAATCCCAATTTCAGGGCAGAAGTTTGTTTATTCATTTATTGGCTGGTGTGCCTTGAAAGAGGCAAGAGAGGGGCCCCGGGTAAATAAATTTTTGTTGAAAACTACCTACAAACTGGCTAGCAAGTCATTCTTTAGAAAATTCTGATCATAAATGTAAATGCATTGCTTGAAACTATATGTGGACTTTCTAATCCTTGACTCTGGAGTCAAAGCATTGTGCTCAGCCTTTGCAAGTTGATACACTAACTTGTAGACAGGTCTTAGGTTTTATTCCCATGAAAAGTACCAATCCGAATAAAGAGTTTTACCAATTTTAAGGACAGTGGGAGCTTTGGTATATTTCCAATCGATTCCTAACTAAAAATTGGCTTGTCTAGTAATTAATCTCTAAACCTGTTAAAACAGGACCAGATTGTTCTTTTGTTAAGAATAATTAGTGAGATGACTGTTGCCAGTGGCAGGCATCAAGATTTCGACTCAACCATCAGGAAATGTGGCCTAAGTGTGGGAAAAAAAAGGTTGTAGCATGTGATAAGATGGGTCGGCAGAATCAAAATAAAACCCCGGGGAGATATCATTACCTATTGATTTCTGGGACCCATCCGGATGTAAACCCCAACCTTTTTTCCAAGGAAAACTAAAAGTTTTGAACAATCAAACATCACCCTTTACCTAATCTTAATCACTCAATTAATCATGGAAGCCAAAAGGTTAATTACGCATCATCCTTTTTGCTTTCTGAAATAACTAATCTGCTATTCCTTCCCCAGGGCCTGCCAATGTCCTAGTGCAGAAAAGCAGATAACAGCAGACACATATACACTTTCTTCAAAGCTGATTGTTTCTCAAGGAATTGAAAGCCTTGCCCCTTTAAGGTTTGCCGGATACCAACAAGCAATATGCATAAGTTCTTAATACCTCTAATCAAATTTGTCGTGCTTTTGATGAATATACACAAAAAATTATCGACTTGAACCTGAATTCAAAGATTATAACACGAAAAAATTTAATATTCTCTCTGTCTCAAATTTACCAAATTTTGATTTTTATTGTTGAAAATTGAATCAATTAGGACAAATTAATTGAGAGAGAGAAAAAGTAAAGAAAACCAATGGTCCCCTTCCTCTTGCCTAATTTGGATTTGAAAGAGGTGCAAACAAAATTTTCGACATTAAATTATTCATTCAAGCAACTCTTTATTTTTTTTTTAAGAGGACACTTGATTCCTCATTGCCCCCCTTGACTTGACATGCTACATGTGAATTATTCTTTAGAATTATCATCTGGGTTATTGCTTTTTTTGACAGTTTAACTAAGATACTATAAAATCAAATGGTACTTGATTACCATTTAATCATCAAATTGCTAAAGGTAATTGGTTTAGATCACTGGTAGAATCAACATCTGCTGGTCAATCAGAGAATTAACAAAATAAAACAAAAAAGAAAACGTTAAACTTGATTAGGAACAAAGGGTTAAAAGTCTTGAAAGAGAAGGAGAGTGGAAAGTTCAAGTGACATGCACTAGTATTAAGAATTAACATTGTTCTTATCCTCCACCAAAGATCTTGACCCTGTGTGGAGTCTCCTTCTCTGTCATTGTGTTGTTTGTCCTGGCTTGACTACTCAAGCAACGAAATCTTCTGAATTCTTGTGGTTTTGTTAGTCTCAATAATAATATAAAACTATACACGAGTAACACAACTTTCTGTGGAAATTCACTCTGAAATTCTTTCCTGACTGTAACTACCATAGTATACGAAAATTTAACCATTAATTGTTGGGGAAGAGGTCGAATGGGCGTGTCTGACGGGGTTGCCCCGATACCTAAGCTCACGGTTGGCAGCGTCTGGCATTGAACAGAGCTGAAGTTTGAAGTGTGCGATCATTTCCCAGAGAAGGAAAAACTGCAGTTTTTTTTGTTTACCTTAGCTTTTGTCAGGTTGCTTTCGTACAGTTAGTTCGGGCCTCACGTGATAGAACCTCCTTTTCTAGTTTCCTGCTTCAACTCTTTGCTTGGTCATGGCTTCTCAAAGGATACCGCGCGTGATCTTCAAACCAAACCTTTTTGCCCTGCTTGTGGGGGAGAGAGAGAGAAAGGGGGCAGCTTGACTTTCCTGACAGAGTGAGAACTTTGAACCAATCAATGTTTCATGGATTTCATCACCTTCCACGACCAAAACACGAGTTCACATTAACATATGCCTGCTTCGTCCTGTTTTTTTTTTTAGAGTCTTCCCATTTGATCAGAACTCAGGATTTTCCCATGCAAAAAGCTCGATGGGATACAGAATTTTTCACGCTTACAATGAGCTTTCATTTGCTTTTCCCTTTTCCTTTCGGTTTGCACGTCATTAATTCGAATGTGATAACCTAAACCTACACAACAGTTGAGTTCAGAACTCTTCCATGACTACCTTTTTCCCCCCCTCTCCTTTTCTCGAGAAAATGATTATGGCCAACTGAGATTCCTGATAGGCGAAGGGTGTTGATCAGTTTCTCCTGCTTTTCGAATGTACCTGTGATAGGTTGCCAATTCTGAAAACAAAGTTAGCCCATATGATGAATTGTATATACAATCAACTGCAAATTACTCATAATTTAATAGAATCGTGATCACCAATCAGGATTATATATCTTTAGCTTCTCCAATCCCCATAATCCGGGTGTAAACGTGAGAGATTAAGGAGTAAGAGTAAAGCATTCCAAAACAATGATAATTTTGTATGATAACCACAGGGAATGAAGTTAAAGCTCCAGGATCAAAACCCACACCACATATTCGTCTGCTGGTCATCATCAATCAGTTCCAGGATGTCTGTAATCAATTAGACATGCAATCTCCTTTTTCTATACTGCAAAACAGCAAAAAGTTTCCCAAAAATTGTCTTGTTGGAAAAATATGCAGGAAGTTTTTACTTTCTTTGGGTTCCCCCAAACTTCTTGGTTTCTGAGGTTGAATCTATGATTACAGGATTCACTGTCCAGGAACCCAAAGTGCTTTATTGCTTTTGATATGTAATTATGTTGGAAAATAAGGAAATTGAAATTGGGAACAAGAATTGTATGAAAGTTAAAAAATTTAAAGACTTAGCATTTCGAGCATTTAGTTTATTAATTGATGCATTATCTCCTACCTAATAGAGTAGAATTCGAATCTCCTCTTCCATAAATATAAAAAAAATCAATGACTTAAATCAGTTGAAAACTTGTTCCTCAACATGCATAATTAAATAATACATGCTTATATAGAGTACTATCTTTTAGTTTAAAATATAATGTGCAGCTGTATTTTTTGAGAATACCTTTGAATTCAATGCAAAGTTGCAATACTATCTTTTAGTTTAAAATATAATGTGCAACTGTATTTTTTGAGAATACCTTTGAATTCAATGCAAAGTTGCAACTATATCAAACAAGAAGTTGCAGATGAAAACCATTCTTTCCCTAAACCCAAAAAGTATAAGGTTAATTATACTTGTAAAAATTAGTAATATATTTATACACTATCAATAAATTATAAAGTATCACTTCATAATTATATAAAAATAAAAATTCAAAAATCTTGAAATTTGTTAACGAATCGATTTGATGATATCTGATCCATTGATAATGTATAGAATATAAACCGATTTATTTATCCTATATCACCAATTTAATATACCCCCAATTAATGCTTTTCCAAAAATGTTGATAAGCAAAACCAAATTAAACCTAAGCTAGGTGCAGAAAAAAAGTTTAGAATATATATGTTGTTGGGTAGGGCTTAATTTTGTAAAATAAGGTTACAATGGGTCATTCTGAAATGTATAATAAATACATTTCTTATGATTTATTAATTCTCATATAGTTTCAAAAAAAATAAAAAATAAAAAAAGAAGAAGAAGAAACAAAGAAAGCAGAAAGGTGAAAGGAGGTCCCACTATTATACTTTTCTAATGGGAAAGATCGACATGCGACACAGCGAGAAAAAGCAATGGACCCGTTCGAGCCCGTCCGTTTCTCCTGCGGTGTCTGCCTGCAGTCTGCGCACCACCTAACCTAACTCAACCCCCATCACACCCGTTCCCCACCACTCGTGGGTCTGCCCCATGGTTCACCCCATGTTCCGTCAGGTTCACTCGCACTCCATGCCTATATAATTATTCAATAATCATTTCATTTCCCTTTAAATTTTTTAATGAAAAGGCATTTGGCCATGTGTATATAAACCCCGTCGAATCTATTCAATTCATCAGTTTCCGAAGCACCGTACCAAGAATTATTAAGTATACGACTGCTACCAGCTTCCAACTCTGTTTTTCTTTCTGTTTAATATCCTTCGAAAGCAACCTTAAACCTTCTCCTTTCGTTTCCTATTCTTTCATTGTCTTGTTGAGCAAGGCATGGCTTCCTTTGAATTTGATAACGTTAAGGCAGAGAAAGAAGATGCTCTATGGAGATACAACATGGAGAGGAAGCTGAGGATGGGTCTTCGATTATGCGGGTTTTGTTTGGCTTTGTTTTTGCTGTTGTGGTCATGGTTCCCCACGTTGATTCCTGATACAGTCGAGGTTGCCGGAGACTATGGCCGCTGTTTCGTCTCCACCTTTAACAAGCCTCTCTTCACTTTCATACTTGTAAACATCATCATCCTTGCTGTTTATATTTTGTCTAGCCAGAAACAGTCCCAGAAACAAACCAGCTGCCCCGACCTCTACGATGAGTACGTCGGCTCTCGCCGGAGTAACCCCACGTCCGTCGTCGCCGCGGCCTACAACTCTCCGGTTGCGGAGGAGACCATGGTTGACAAGAAAATCATCCTGGTAGAAAATGCCCTTGCTCTTTCTCCTGTAAAGCAGCAACCCACGACAGTCGACACAGTTACAGAAACAAAACGTTCCCCTTCACCAGCTAAACAAACTACGATGATCCGTACAGCAGTGAAAAAGACAAAGCCTGCCGTTTCTGCGACCCCTGAAGCCAAGACAAAGGAATACCGAAGAACTCGATCAATGGTCTCAGAATCTCGAAACCAATTACCCCGGGAGTTTCTGAGATCCGACACAGCTATCGGCAGGGAGCTGGTGGTTTCAGGCGGAGACCCGCCGAGGAAATCAATGGATGAGATGAGCAGCGAAGAGTTTCAGTCGATAGTAGATAGTTTCATTGCTGAAAGAAAGAGAACTCTGCTGCAGGAAAACACTGCTCATTACACTAGGAGGAAAGACAAGTGCATGTCTATCGTGGTCAAGAATTAGGAATTTGTTATGGAGATTAGAGTGAACTTAGTGAGTTAAATTCTGAAAATCTACCTCCATTTTCAGAATTATTAGGTTTTCGGGACATATATTAATTACTGTCTGGGATTGTACAGTGATAAAAACTTCCCTGGTTTTGTGGGAGCAGAAATTAAGACAAGTTTTATGGGATCTTGTGCTTTTTTTTTATTGCTTTCCTTTTTTTTTTGTCTTTTTATTGCCTGTTGCCTTAATCTGTGAATTGGACATTCGTTTAACTGCTCTGTGAATCTATGGTGTTCCTGCCTTGCTCAGTTCAGTCGACTCTGAATCATATGCAATTCTGGTTTTATTCTTTTTTTGGGGTTTTCGGACGAGCAAGTGTTTGTCAAAGGCCTTAAACTACGAACTAGCAGCCACGGCAATTCAGGGACAATAAAGCTCCTGAAGTCCTGCTGGCATGTCTGCTTTGGGTTGGGTGTACAGATTTTGGAATATTTGGGTGTTCCTTTGCAGAAAGAAAAAGAAACTATGATTATTCCATTTTCTGTTTGTCTCTTCCTGACAGGCGAAACCATTTCAACTCCTTTAAAACTTCGTTTTACATCCGTGGCAATGTCTTCAGCTTCATGCAAGTTTAACTGCAGGAATCATTCCATTTGTTAATTTGAATTATGTTTCGATTTTCCTATGGCCTTTCATTTGTCATGATTATGAAATCGATATGTATTCCAGTTTCAGTCAACATATCATTTTCTTGGAGTCCACCAACTTCCAGTTTTGATTCTTCTTCCAGCTCGTGTTTGACTCTTTCTTTTTCTCTTTGCCTAATCAAAACCCCAAAGACCCAAAGGTACAATGATGAAAGGCCAACAACAGTGTACAAATGCTATGAGAAAATCTCTAGTACATTGAAAGAGCAAAAAGGGTTGGGCATATGCTTCATGAATACCCAATCATGAAAATTACACTGTTATTCTGATTATAATATTCTTTACACTGCTACTTAAGTGCATTAAAAGCACTTTACTCCTGCATAATGGAGTAATAATTTAGAATGTTTCAGATGGAATTTACTACCAAAAGCTTGAAATCTTCCACGGGAAAGTCAGTAACTTTTGCTCTACTTTTGGCACGCCCTGTACCTATAAACTAAGCAGCTCTGTCTTAATCCATCTTTAAATTGTGTTTATCATCATTATCTACACTAAGTAGTGGGGGCTTTGAGGAAACTTTAGACACTCCTAGAGCTAAAAAAGAGAGGATTTTTTCTGCAATCCCAGACAAAAGTTCCCACCACCAGCTTTTCTTTTCCCTTCCTTAATTCTTCGTGTTGTCCCTTGAAGTGACATGCGATAAATTCTTCTTCTAGGAGTTCCTTTTTTCCTGAAAATTTTGAAACAGGTGGGCAGCACAATAATTCAGAGAAGCATATTTCATTTACCTGCCAGGCTGCAAGCTAATCTTTGCAAAAGAAAAACTTGGGTTTGATTTGGTCTTCAGTGCTTGACAAAAGGGACCCATTTTTGGGATAAATAAGAGGGGCTGAGGTTGAAGCAAATAGTGGTTTAGGCGGTGGTTGCAGGGGAACATTGCCTTTGGAGTGGGGTTGAGGCCTTGTGGGCTGTGGGGTATTTCATTATACGTAAGCTTCTTTGTAATCAAGTACCCTGCTTCTTATCCACTTGTTCTGAAAATTCTGCAACAAAAAGGGAAAAAGAGGTTCTTCTTGTTTATTAGCAATCACCCAGCATTTCTTCCCCTTTTGTTGTTCCTCAGCTTGTCAGTTCCGCCAACTGGTGTATACATAAACATTAAACTTCTCAATTATTTCGCTCCTTTGCCAGAAGCTCTTTTTTGTTCCGTACAAATGGCACATATTCGGGGAGGTCCTTAAATAACCCATCAGTAATATTGTGTATGCCACATTTCAGCATGATTGTTGCTATCTTGGACCATCCCCATCTGCTTCACTTTAGCACCAGCAAATTGACTATATTCTTTAACAATTTAATTCATCCCTTCCTGTTAGTGCCATTCAAGTTCTATAATTGCAGATAAAACTGAGAGCAAAATAACTTGTCAAATTTCATTTCTCTAGATTTTGAGCCTCAGCTGTGAACTTCCATGATTCTGGATCTTTTGCAAGTTGCAGCTTCTGTCTTGTGAACCTCAGAACATTGGAAACCTCCACCGTTGAAATTCCAATATAGTATCTGTCATCATGGAAAATGGAAGACTACTGTTTCTGCGAAAGTATGCTGCGTGTAACTTTTATGTTATAATAATAGTAATAGTAATGATACCGCAATTATAATATGAAAAACTGAAAGTGTAAACGAAGGCAAAACAAATCTAAAAAAATTTCTTTTATATAACATAATAAATTTGTCTTCATGTTGGAGCAATAATATCCTTGTCTCTGAAGAGTGTCATCTCAGGTCTACATCTACTGCTCACTAGCTGTCATATGTTCAAAAGAGGACCCATCATTTATTTGCCCTTTTTTTCTTTCTTTTTTCTTGTTTGAATAAAACCACTAGAACTCTCAGTTTTCTGTACCATTTCCATGCGCTTTCTGCAACAAGCGGCAGCCATGAAAAGACTCCTTTGCTGCTCCTTTTTTAAGCTTTAAATCTCGACTTCTGATGGTGGGTGAGAAGTCATTTTGATTAATCACTCAGTTTCTTAGAAACTTCAACGAGGGAGACCGGACATGGGGTTACACCACTAGATTACATTTGAGTCGGTGACAATCAAAAGAGGTCTATAAACAAATGAAAAGAAGCATTACTTGATTGGTCAAGTCAACATCATGATACTATAATAAGATTTGTAAGAGAAAGAAAAACTTAACCCATGTTTGCAACTTATAATTTTTGAAAGAAAAATTTGTCCCCACGCTTGTTCTTTTGGTTCCAAACTGTACCCAAGTCTTTATTTATATGTGTTTTTGTTTGGTTAAACCTATTGTTTAATTTCATTATTGACTTATTTAACAGCATAATTCCTCCCCAGCTCCTAATTCTTTCTTTCTGCTGGCCCTAACATACAGTCCAATGTTCAATAAACCATACCCATTTAAAAGAAGAAAAAAGTAGGGAGAAAAGAAAGTTCATAACCGGTGGACCTGTCTCTGTCTTTGTGGGCCTTTGCAAAGAAACTGGTGGCATGTGCTTTTAAAATCGGAGCACATATGTTTGTTGAAGCAAGTCAACTAGTAGAACCAAAACTAGCTACAATTCTTGACCTTTTGTCTTTTCGGACTAGTGATTTTTTTCACCTAGTTATATTCTTTCCCTCCAAGATTTGGCCATTTAGTACATTTGGCCATTTAGTACCATACTTAAATGGTCCATCAACAATTGAAAAAAGTAAACCATGAACGTTAATATTACATAAAAAGATATGTTACCGAAAGAAGTATAATTAAAATTAAAATATATTGTAGTATGGTATCTGATTGGAGGGTAGGATTAGGTATGGGGTGAGGGGTTCTCATCCATTCCATTAATAGTTTTTGCTTGGTTGGAGAGATCGCCGGCTTTTATCAAATTGAATTGTAGAGAAAAAAGGGGTTGGCAATGGGGTTTTGTTGGAATCAATACGCAGTGTAGGTGTAGCGAAGATAGCTTTATTTAATGCTAATGATAATATACTTGCATTACTTATCCAATCCAACTTTAAGACCAGCACAAGTGTTCGTAATTTTTTTTTGGTATCACGGTAATCTCTGTTTACATATCAGCCTGCCAATCATCTCTAAAATGGAAGACAGAAGTGAAAAATGATTTAAGTCTAAA
>NW_018397260.1:8912990-8913439 GCF_002168275.2 Theobroma umbraticum | reverse complement strand
TGTGCTTGGCCCTCAGATTAAGGGGGCGGCCTGTGTCCAATTTGGGTAAGGTGTTAGGACAAGCTGGATCAACTCTGGCAGGTACTGACAACCTATTATATATTTTTATGTTATCTTAGCTTAGCTATATAGATATTAAAATGGAGCAAAAAGAAGCATTATACAGTGCATTAATTATTTAATATTTTCCGATATGGTTTTTCAGAGGACATCATCAGTAGCTAGCAAACATGAACAAGAGTACGTGTCATAACTCATGATTGATGCTGCAATTAAAATATGGTTATGTCACAACGAGGTCTGCTTCTTCTGTGCCGACATAACTCTCTAATGTTGCTAAGTGTTCTTCTGAATTTGTATATTAGTCATCCTAATCTTGAATTAACATGATCAAAACCATATAGTTCTTTATTTTGTAAAGTTTATTATATGTTTGAAATCATAAATTT
>NW_018397260.1:8910431-8912980 GCF_002168275.2 Theobroma umbraticum | reverse complement strand
ATTTGGTTTTGGCTTGTTGATATAATATATATCATGAGAATGAAGTGCATACACATTGTGAAATAATTAGTTAAGATTCGATATATCTCTATATTGGAAAAAAATATAAAAAGATAAATTTTAATTCAAAAATTCATACAAGTATTTCAAATTTTTAATTAAATAAGAATACAATGAATTTCTACAAAGAAATGCAAGTATGAATGCACCAGGTCATCAAGCCTGCCATGCATTGTCGTCTCCCATGGCAACCTTTCCCACATCTCATTACCTCCTCCCATCATCAACATGATTCTCTCAATAAAATGCTTCACAATCCTTCAGGTTTTCATCATTCTCTTTTATTTCCTCTTGAATCTCTAACATGTTATCTTTTAGATTTTACATTTTCTCGTGTAGTTCATCTTGATGGGAAGCTTTTGGTCTTTATTCTTTCAATTCCTTAAGATCAAGCGTGTAATTTGAACTCTAATTGAAAGGATAATAATACATAAATAGAAGTTAAAAATGATATTCATTCATATATTTGAGTAAGAGAAAATAGCATTAAAAATAACAATTATCAAAGTAAATGAATCAAAATTTTAACAGTATTATAAATAATATATAATTATAAAGATTATATAAACTAACAAAGGTTGCACTTTTGACATTGTTACTAAAAACTTTTTCTTTCAGGTTTATCTACTAGATAAATAGAAAGATTTGACCATTTAATCTTAAATTATAACTTAGGTTAATTGTTGGGTGAAGACCCAAGAAATTATATATAATATATATAAAATTAAAACTCTTACCTATAGGTTTTATTCTCTGGCAAGAAAAAGGTATACCAGTTACAAGGCACCCACCTTTTGACATTAATGTTGTCATAATTGGTGGTGCAATCGATCCTGCATTGACCGGTGAGAGTTAGGCAACAGTTTGCCTAATCTCATATCATTACTATAATATTATTAAATATAAATTTAACTCTCACACCACCTGTTTTGTTCTTGGAAAGAGACCAACTCCTTGTTTAACATTATTAAGTCCTCTTAACCAATTATTATCCCCACTAAATATGCTTGCGGGAGGCACTTAGCTAAAGACGTGTCACGTGCACAGGACAACCACTCCTTAGTCTCGAAAAGAGTGCCCACTTATCAATACTTGAATCCGGGTCTAGCACCTTCCACCGTTAAGAGTAAATTTGAAGAATGTTACAGTGAGAAAATCGTACAAGGTAATTCTGCCCAAAAGAATTGAAAAGAGGGAACAATGTAAGGTAATGGAAGGTTACTTGTAAGTTGTGAGAAGACGGTGGAGAAAGACGAGCATCATAGCTTTGGCCATGTTCATCCCCAGGCAAGTCCTTGTTCCCATTCCAAATGCTAGGAAGCTGTATGGCTTAGATTTATCCTGCGTGCAAAGAAAGATAACACAATCTCCCATAACTTCTCTTTGATTCTTTGCATTTATTCTCATTGAGAAATATAAACCGAGACTTACATCGAACCTTGAAGGATCGAAACTGTTGGGTTCACTGTAGACCATTGGATCAAGGTGTATTGATGTAACATCAATGTTGACAGTCCATCCTTTCTTCATCTTGTATCCTTAAGAAAAAAGAAAGAACAGAATAAATGTACGGAGAGAAAGAAAAATTTATTGCTGTATAGGATAAGAGTTGCTTTTCTGGTGCTAGAAAAGGAACCTTTAATCTCACAATCTTGAAGTACAAGTCTTGGAAACCATGGTACAACAGATGCCATTCTCAGTGATTCTTAACCACCTGTTGATGAAGCGTGTTCCTGGAGTTCAGAAAACTTAAACAACCCTTCAAGGTTTTTAATGCATTGGTTGAGTTTGTTTACCTTAGAACCATAGGGCATTTCGTTAAGATCATCCAGGGTAAGAAATAACTTTTTCAAAGATTTTTCCCAAGAGGTGAAGCTGCTCAGCCTGCTCTAGTCATTACAAGGAAATGCAGAGAAAAATAAATTAAATTATTGGGAATGTGAGTTAGATTGTCACGCAAAAGAAATTTCTTTGTCCACCAACCTTAATTGCATCAAGGACATCCTCATTCTCCTCCAGATACTTGACCATCCAAGTGATTGCACTTACATAATTGGATGATTGATTCTACTCTTACATAATTGGATTTAATATCTAAAAAAATTTCAATTTGAGATATTTTAAAAATAACAAAGGGATAATAAAATTACCATCTTAACCAAACATTAAATGTCTAAATTTTAAAAAAAATACATAAAACGAGCCCTACCCTATCTCCAATTCGCCATAATTAGTCATTTGATGCATTGATTGATTAAATCGTTTCTTTGCCTACCCTTTTATAAAAATGAATAAGAAAGTTTGAAAATCAATCTCAATCAAATCTTAATTAGTCTATTTTCATGCTTCTAAACTTTTCTCACAAAATCAAAACTAATTACGTCATTTTGTTATTGAATTAAAAATCTTTGTATCTATCACAAATGTTGCAATCATTTTACTTACGAAAAACGTTATCGATAAAATTTTTTAACATAATTTTAAACAAT
>NW_018397260.1:8908809-8910331 GCF_002168275.2 Theobroma umbraticum | reverse complement strand
TCTAGTGATCTACCCCATATCCGGTCTCCCTCGTTGAAGTTTCTAAGAAACTACCAGCAATTAAGCAAAATGACTTCTCACCCACCACATAAATCAATATTTAAAGCTCAAAAAAGGAACAGTAGGGGAGACCTTTCATGGCTGCTGCTTGATGACGAGAGCCCATGGAAATGGTACAGAAAAACTGAGAGTTCGACTGGTTTTATTCAGAACACGACATAAGAAGGAAAAAACAAAATGAGGAAAAAGGAATAATAAGCGAGGGATGCTCCTCTGATTATATGAGACAAAGTTATTATATTATGCAATTCAATCTTTTTAGACAAAAACTTTTAGATGTAGCAGACCGTTTTTAAACCGTACACGTGGTTTCCCATCCATTAATGTGAGGTTCAAGGTTCAAATTGTATTCGGGGTATGACGAATTGATTCTCCATTTTCATCTGCCAAAGTGCAGTAGACAAGAAAAAATGTTTCAGCTTTTGCTAGATGCTGGTCCTTATTGCGTTTGTTTTTACGCAGTCCTGGTTCTTGCTGCCCTGGTATTTCTTGCGAGTCAGTTGTGGAAGATGCTGCAGCAGCTTAATCAGGAATCCAGGGCTGATATTCCTCCGGGTAGTCTAGGATTGCCTTTTATTGGGGAGACCATCCAGTTTATGGCTGCCTCCAACAGTGGCAAAGGCTTCTATGACTTTGTCCGGGTTCGCAGTCTCAGGTGTGTAACTCTCCACTCCCTGAGTCCATGGAAACTCCTGGAGCAGATAAAAGAACTTATTAGTTATTACAGAACATTTAGATTCCTGTACTCTGTTTTCAAAACACATCTTTCATGAAAACGATTTTGAAGGAAAATCAAATGAAACTCACAAGGCACAGATATATGAGTTTTCCAGAGAGCAGAACTAAGAAGCAGATCAAGATAAAATTTTTTTGATCAACAGGCTCCTGTTTTCATATTCATGTTTTGTATATATAGTGACTCTTGCCTAGTGATTACAATTCCTTCCTCAAAGCTCGGATCAATGATGAGCACAAAAAACAAGAGAAAAACAGCTGCGTACGAAAAACAAAAACTTGATTTTAGTGCCATCAACTGTCCTTAACAGCTGGAGAAGAAACAAGAAGAAAAATAAACACATGAAACGCAACTCAGCTAAGTCGAATGACTAAGCTGTTAATAACAAAATTGAAATAAAACGACAATACAGGTAGCGTTTTAACCAACATATAAAACCAAGCTTCAAACGATGTCGTATAGACACCCTTTTACTTTCTTCTTCAGCACTGTTGATTCGCGCCCTTTTGAATCTTTTGCTGCTGGAATCACAAACTTCAACAGTTTTGAGGTCTGGAACTAGAGCAAGTAATATCTTTTAAGCATCCGTCCGAGTTGTTATAAGATATAAATTGTTCAAAGTCTGCGTGATTTGAATTTGGAAATTAATTTGTTGTTTCGATGGGTCGTTGTTCTTTTGACAGATATGGGAACTGCTTCAAAACCAGCATATTCGGAGAGACGCAT
>NW_018397260.1:8906032-8908709 GCF_002168275.2 Theobroma umbraticum | reverse complement strand
TTGTGTTCAAAATTTCAAATGCCCTGATTGGTCGTTAAACTTGGAATAATTAACATCATGAACATTACTTCTCCGGGAAGAAACAATACATTGCCATCTATCCCAGACTATTACAATAGCCTTTGAATGCCCAAAGCTATTTCCTTTGGATTTTATAGTACTCCCTATGTAAACAGACATTCAAAAATTTCAGACTTTTTGGTTAAGATGTTCTTTCAATTGGATATGATTACCCCTTTCTAATCAGGGAAATCACCTAATTGAAGTACTTGGTTCTAGTCTTTGACATGTGATTCCCAACAATCTCTGCATACATGCTAAAAAAATCATCCATTATATCTTGTCCAATTCCCAAGTGAGATTCCAACATCGATTCCACCACGGCTTTGAGCACTTTTGCCGGTTGCTGTGCGGTATAGACGTCACTAACAGCACCTCCATCCTAGGAGATTTCAAAACCTTCAAGGCGATCTATTAAAAAAGACCCTCCTTCTGTATCCCCACCTCAATTTCCTCAGCATAGGGAGCGTGGAAAGCGGTATTGAAAGAATCAACTTTTTTCTCTTCAATCAGACCCTAGAAGGTTCAGTTGTTAGTTAGTTTGTCAGCCTGGATAGCTCATTCCATTTTCAAGGATTGATTCTAATCCAATCCTTCACGTGATTCTTTTCTTTAAGGGGAAAAGATAAATCAACAATGATGAGAAATTTCGTGTATACCTCTGTGACCAGGCTCATTATTGCTTGGGCTAACAGCTCCCATTGCTAGCAGCTTTCTTCAGTTATGGGATCAATGGATCTCCTGCCTAAGAAAGAAAGAACCATTCGACCACTGGGAATCAATTCTTCGCCTGGCGGAACCTGTGCAAATTCAATATTCCTTCCTTACCTTTTTTTTTTTCAAAGATTAAAGTCATTTGCGTTAAAGCAGGGTGAAATCCCCTATGAACACAAAAAATGAGACGACTTGGCTAAGGGAAACTTGGCCAAGGTGCCCTTCCTGAAGCTTGGTATACAAAAAAGCCAGTTGAAGTCAAAATACTATACAAACTACAAAATATTAACATTAGTCAGACTCAAAAAGAGTTATAGCCATTGTCTAATAGCCAGAAAGGGTGAAGGGAGAGCAAGAGTGAGAAACATGACCATATATTAGTAATTCATAACAAAAGCAACATTAAGATTACTTTTCTCAACGTGGTTGCAAGTTTAACATATTAATTAATAATTTCATTAAGATAATTTTTCAACTTAATTTCGCATCTATATATACTTAATTAAAACTTTTCTTATCCATAACAAATATCTTTTCTTTATTTATTATAAAAATATTATTGATAATAATTTTAAACATAAATTTTGAATAATCAGGTGAAAAATATTTCAACAATTAAGTATTATTATTTTAAATGAATGTTAATTTTTATCATATTTTAAATTTAATTATAAGTTACTTAAAATATTTATTAAGTAGTTAATATTAGACGTATTTTAGGTTTGTTTTAATTAATTTTCTAATGGCATTTTAAAAAATACCCCTTAAAAGATGATGTTTTTAAAAATAATCTTTTTCATAATTTTAACTGGTTTTAATTAAGTTAGATAAAATTACCCTTAATGATGTTACATACCATAATGTTACACATCATGTTGAAAAATATTATTGTTACACGTCATGTACAAAAATATGTTTAATGCCATGGTTAAAAAAGTTATTACACGTCATATTAAAAAAAATAGTATTGTTACACTTCATTTACAAAAATATATTACACGTCATGGCTAAAAAATGTTGTTACACACAGTATTGAAAAAAAATATTATTGTTACATGCCATGTACAAAAATATGCTACACATCATAATTAAAAAAAGTTGTTATACTTCATGGTTAAAACAGTTGTTACACGTCATGTTAAAAAAAAAAGTATAATTGTTATATGTTATGTACGAAAACATGTTACACGTCATGTTGAAAAATATGTTGTCGTTATACGTCATGTTGAAAAAATATTATTGTTACATACTACATTTAAAAAAAATTTATTACACTTTATTGCCTAAAATGTTGTTGCTACTTATAAACCAAAACTTCAAATCCTCTCAACTCTCTTCATTTTTTTTTTGATAATTTGGTATTGATTAAAGTGTTTCCAACATGTTTTCATATATTAAAATATAAATTTTCTTATCTAAAACACCTATTTCGACTAAAAATTAAAAAAATTTCTTTGAAAATCTAAGTGTATAAATTTTAAAATTTTGAGTTTATTGGTGTCTAGGTTTCAAATTGATCCAACTAAAAGCTATTTCAAACATTTGTTATCATTTCTATCATTTTAGTTTTATGCAAAATACTTCAAAATCAAAATTTTTAAATAACCACCCATCTTAAGCATATTAAAACCATCGTTTATCGTCTTAAAAGTACGAGAAAGAAATAAAAAATATAGCAAACAAATACCGAAAAAAGAAATTGATAAAATTAGAAAGAGCTGGATGATAAGAGAGAGAAATCAAAAGTACAAATGGAGAGAAATTGTGATAAATAATTTAATTTATTTGAAATAGTTTTAAGAGTATTTTTATCCAATTATAACTAAAAATGGTTAAAAATAATTAAATTTATTTTAATAATTATTTTTAAAATACTTTTATTAAAAATGGTTATTTCTTACAA